>NW_027187349.1:2757668-2758259 GCF_028583685.1 Petaurus breviceps papuanus
CACACACACACACACACACACACACACACACACACACACACACACACCTCTTCCCAAACTTCTGTTTAAGGTACCATCATCTTTCTGGTCTCCCTAGTTAATGACTGTGGCATTTTCCTGGAATCCTTACTCTGTCTCATTCCCCATGGACAGTCAATTGGGAAATCTTGCTACTTCTGCCTTCAAAACATCTTTTGTGCCTGACCCATTCTCTCTTCTCACCTCTCTACCTCTTTGGTTCTGGCATTTATCATTTCTCACCTATATTATTGCAACAGCTGTCTAATTGATATCACTGTCTCAAGTTTCTCCCCAATGCAGTCCTTCCTACACACTTCCACCAGAGTAATTTTCCTTAAGCACAGAGTTGGCTATACCGTATTTCCCCGATAATAAGACACTGTCTTATTATTTTTTTTGGAAAGAAAAACACCAGAGGGCTTATTTTCAGGGGAGGGCTTATGTTGTCCTGCCTCAGCTCTCTTCCACGGCACTGCTCTCAATGGCACCAGCAAGAAAATCACTGGGGAAGAACAGGATGACGTGATCACTGCTGCAGCTCTGATTGGATGCAGCTCGGAGCGTGGCGTG
>NW_027187349.1:2758359-2776706 GCF_028583685.1 Petaurus breviceps papuanus
GGGGGGGGGGGGGGGAGGGAAACGATGCATAAAGAGGGTACCGTAATGTAGCGTGTAGCGCAGGGGATCACCTTCACTACAGTAGCAATCTCAATAGGGCTTATTTTCGGGGGAGGGCTTATTTTAGAGGAATCTTACACAGTAAGGGGAGGACTTATTTTAGGGATAGGTCTTATTATCGGGGAAACACGGTATTACTTCCTGATAAAACCAACTACAGTGGCTTCCTATTGCTTCTAGGATCAAATATAAATTCCTCTGTTTAGTTTTTAAAGCCCTTCACTACTTTGCTCCAATCTATCTTTCTGGCCTCATTAGTTTTGCTCTCTCTCCTGCACTCTAATTAAGTCAACCTGTCCTTCTCTCTGTTCCTCACACATAACATACACAACATGATTCTTCCCATGTTGGCCTAGAATGCACTACTCCCTTATCTTGGCCTTGAGGAAGCCAAGATAGAACTCAGGTACTATATTCTATATGAAGCCTTTCCCAATCGCAAATGCTAATTAATATCCTCCCTCCTAAACTACCTTGTATTTATAATAATAATAAACAACTAACATTTATATAGTACTTCTACATGGCAGGAAGTGTACTCTAAACCCTTTACAATTATCTCCTTTGATCCTCACAACAACTTTGAGAGGTAAGTACTATTATTATCTTCATTTTACAGATGAGGAAACTGAGGCAAACAGGGGTTAGGTGAGTTGCCAGGTTCACATAACTAGTAAATATCTTGAGGCCATATTTGAACTCAAGTCTTCCTGACTCCAGGCCCAGAACTCCAAAGAGGAGGTATGAGAAGACATTTGACTTCAAATCTGACCTCAGATGCTTATAATCTAGCACTAGGACCCCATAAGAGAAGATTCAAGAACATAGCCTACATATGTAGTGAACACAAAGAGAGAAAAGAGACTGTAAAGGAAACCAAATAACAAAAATCAGAGACAGGAAAACTAACTTATGGTCATTAGAAGCCAAGAGTTGAGTACAAGTGGGAGGCAGGAGAATTGATAGTGTCGGACTATAGCACCAAGCCAAGGAGGTTGAAGCTTTATAAAAAGTTATTGGATATAGCAATTAAGAGGCCATTAACTGTTTTACATGATTGCACATCTATAACCTATATCAGATTGCATACAGTCTCAGGGAGGAGAAAGGGGAGGGAGGGAGGGATAGAATTTGGAATTCAGAACTATTTTTTAAATGTTTTAAAAATTGTTTTAACATGTAATTAGCGGGGAAAAGTAAAAATTATATATAAAAAAGTGGCCTTGTCAGGATGATCCAAGTGGAGAAGAGGCGGATATATGAAAATAGCTATTATATAGAAACAAAAACCAACAAAAGAAAGAAAGCTAGCTTTTAAAAAAAAAAGTAACCCAAAAAATGTCATTAATGATCCTAGAAAGAGTCATCTTAAGAAAGTGACTGAGATGAAACTTGGATGACAGAGAGTGGGTGAGTGGTGAGGCAGCAAATGTAATATGTGTATACTATTTCCTATTAGGCCAAATCTCATCCCCTGGAAGTTCTGTCTTTCCTAGGTCCCCTCAAGTTGTCTTGGATGACAACTGCTTTATCCCTTAATATTGTCGCTCTACATTCATTTCATGGTGATTTTCTGTCTGTTTATGGAGGAAATCTGGAGGAGTCTGGAAATTTCTGACCTACTCCACCATCTTCCCAGAATGCCTTCCCTCCCCTAGAAGTCTAGCAATAAAAAGAAAGAGATGAGCTGTAATTCTAAAGGGACAACAAGGTCACTGAAAGTGTTTTTTTGTTTGTTTGTTTTTAGAACAAAGGAGATTTAAATCTATTTGTAAATTGAAGGGAAGAGACAAGACTAGAGATGTAAGAGAAAGGATGCAAAATCCTGAGGGAGATGAGAGAGGATGAGATCAAAAGTATGAGTGAGGGACTAACCTTGGCAAGGAGGGAGGAGGATCACCACATCCTCTGAGACCAGAAGAAAGGAGAAAAGGATGTGTGAGAATATTGGAAAAGGAATGTGGAAGGGAGAAAGACTTGAAGGAGTCTCAATCTCTTCATTTTGTCTGTAAAATGTTAAGGAGCCCATTTTCTTTTTTTTTTTTCAGAAGGCAGAAATGAAAGTCTTTATTTCAAAATCTGAGTTATGGTTGACCCCTTTACCGAGTGCCAATGGTCACCTGCCACACCCATACCAAGTTGTCTGTGTATCCAGAAAAAAGAGTCTGGCCATCAGCAGACCAGGCTAAGGAAGTACACTGGGAAGGCTTAGCCTTGTTGCTGGTGCTAATCACTTCTTGCTTACTCTCATCCACAATGATTTTGCCCTTTAGGTCCCAGATCTTGATGTTGGGCCCAGTGGCAGCAGAGAGCCAGTAGCAATTGGGGCTGAAGCAGAGGGCATTAATTATGTCACCACCATCCAGAGTATAGAGGTGCTTACCCTCATTGAGATCCCACAGTATGGCCTGACCATCCTTGCCTCCAGAGGCACAAAGAGAGCCATCAGGAGAAACTGTAACTGTGTTTAGGTAGCCTGTGTGACCAATGTGATTTGTCTTCAGTTTGCAGTTGGCCAAGTTCCAGACCTTGACCAGCTTGTCCCAGCCACAGGAGACAATGATGGGGTTGCTGCTATTGGGTGAAAAATGGACACAGGACACCCACTCTGAGTGGCTCTCATTCTGCACAGTATATTTACAGACACCCAGGGTGTTCCACAGCTTGATAGTCTTATCCCAGGAACCAGAGACAATCTGACGGTTGTCTGAAGAGAAGACTACACTCAGCACATCCTTGGTGTGACCAACAAAGCCCCTGGTGGTAGTGCCAGTTGTGAGATCCCACAGTCTTAGTGTGCCATCCCAGGAGCCTGAGAGTGCAAACTGGCCATCAGAGGAAATGACCACATCACTAACAAAATGTGAGTGACTCCTGAGGGCTCGCTGGAGGATCCCATAGTTTGTCTCATCTCTGGTAAGCTTTCACATGATAATGGTCTTATCTAGAGAAGCTGACAGGATCATGTCGGGGAACTGAGGAGTCATGGCGATCTGGATCACCCAGCCATTGTGGCCTTTAAGGGTACCCTGAAGGGTCATCTGTTCAGTCATGATGATGAGACTTCGCTGGATCACTCCAGGAGGAAAGATGGATTCAGATTGCACAGAGAGAGACAAGCTGGCCCTCCTTCACACCAGCCACCCAGCAAGAAAAAGGAGCCCATTTTCTAAGTAAATGGTGCTAATAAAGTGTTAGGGAGGGTAATTTTCTGGGAAAGGTTAGTATAGAGTGGAATTGATAAGCTTGGGGAGAAAAAAGAAGGGAACAGAATAGAATGACTATTTTAAAGAATATAACTGAGATGTCAATCAGCATTGAACAAAAATATTAGACAATTCGTGGATAGATGAAGCACTATACTTTGGAAACCAGAATGGAGAAAAAAAGAAAGGTAAAGGAAAAGACTCCCATATAACAAAATTATAGAATCAGAGCCTCACATTAAGCATTTGAAAATGAATACTATAGTCCCTAGAACTGATTTGTACATCATTCATACATCCTTGGTCCACCATCTTTCCAGTTCTGATAACATCTGCAGGGCTAAGCCTGTTTTATGGCCATAGTGGTGACGTTAGAGAAAATGCAGATTAACGAAGGTTACTCAGAAAGTGGCATATCTCATCATTTTATATTACTAAGCTGGGCCAGCAGCTTGATTCTTGCCAATCTTTTTCTGGAGAATGTCAGTAGAGTTTATTGTTATGTTGCTGTTGTTATTTTCCAATTAGAGGCACTTTTTTGCCTTCTAAATGATCGTTCTTCCTTTAATAATCTGAGTAGAATGACTCATGCCCCATTGAGTGGATATTGTTTTCATGCAGGAGGAGCATGGCACAGAAGAGGCAAATCAGCAAGGCATGCCTTTTGAGTTGTTTTTCTAGCAATAGTGATCACTCTGTGTCAAGCCACCAATGTTCTCTTCATTGGTCTAATTTGTAAAGTGGCCACCTAGATTTAAGATGACATTTGAAGCCTTGTAGCAGATTAAAGTTGCCTGCATATGTTTTCCATCCCCCACTCCCAAGTCTCAGCTAAATGTAAATTGTTTTTGGTTAAGGTGTGTTTCTTAGTTTGTCTTTGAGATCTCTGGGCTTATCTCAATGCCACAAAGGAGCAAGTGAGTAAGAATTCAGTGAAAGAAATGGTCTCTTTTGTATTTGTGTAGAAATGTAACACTGACTACCTTGGCCCCCACTGCCTGAAGAGCAGATAGTTTACATTTCACCCCTCCCCCAGGGATCTCCAGTCCTCTAAAAGGGGTTAAGGGTGTCCAGGCTTTCTGCCATTGTCTCAAGCCCACCAGTGACATTCCTCCAATTTTAGGGGTTCCCTGTAATCAACTTCCAAATGACCACTTAATAGTCAGATTAGCTTTTACAAATGAATATTTACTTCAAAAGCATAGCAAAAATAAACACATAAACACCCTCCCAATGTCTGGGTTGTGTAAATAAATCCCCCACCCATACCACCTCATTATCTGGGGAGGAAAAGGTGGTAGTTTAGACTCCTAGCTTAGCTCAGTTCCTATGTAGCACACTTCTACCAAGTTTCAAGCCCAAAGCCCCCCCTGGGCTCCAATCCTAGACACATTGACCTGGAATCCAGCCTCCAAGCTTGCCTTGGTTTGATTCCACGGATTCCTGTATAATGCCTGTGCACAGAATTGAAAAAGACAAATAAAACAGACTGAACAAAACCTCAAGCCTATTTCTCAGGGCCACAAAACCTGAAAAGGAAGAAGGTAGTCTTTTCCCTCTCCCAGGTCAGTTCATGGTGCCCATGATGTGAATGGACAGGACCTTTGGCACCTCTGGATGCTACTGGAAAGCAAGAGATAATCTCTGTCTGGTAGCTGGTTTTTTTTTTAAGATATGGATGCAGCCAATCAAAACAAGCTTTACCCCCTCACATGGTAGAAGAACCGAAAAATGCTTCTCCCAGAAGCTAGTCCCTGGCACTTCCCACATGGATGCCTCCATGTTAGATGATCATGGATACATGTGCTAAGTAAAGCCCTGGTACATAGGTATTGAAGTGGACATCCGAGAAATAACAAGACAGCAGTGCCAATTATAACTTAGGAGTGTTTATTAACCAGCTGGCGACTGCCTCCCAAGTAGGGAAGATAGCATTGAGTCTTCTGAAAGGTATACTTATATAGAGCTAGGTGTTGCTAATCAACAAAATGTGGTTCCAAGGGGATGTAATGCTGTTTCTAGTGAAGCCACCATTGATGCTGTTTCTAGTGAAGCCTTAAACAAAAACAAACCTGTATCTGGGGCAGGTTTACAGGTGAAAAGTTCCTTCACTATTGTAGACTATCAGGTGATTTCTAGGGGTGGTAGGGGCCCCTTCTGGCAGGTTTAGGGGGCTTTGGTGTATAATTTCTGATGGGCACTTCACTCCCCCCTTTTTCTTGTTCATAGTTGAAACCTAGACTCAATTGAGTCCAGGGGACTATTCTCTTGCACTAGGGCTATGGTACCCACTGCTGCCGATCCTTCCATACCAAGGCCAACTGGGATAGGGACTAAAATGGGGGCTGCCAGCAAAAAGGTGTTCTTGCATACAGTCAGAAGTTAAGCTTGGGTCCAAGGAATTTGGGATCTACCAGAGTGCTGCCCGAATCTGCAGGGGTGATGGTAATGGGTGAAACAGGGGGGGCCATCCGGGGTTCAATCACCACCAGGGGGTAGGTTGAGGAACAAGGCCCGGAGTCCCTTCCTGTGACATAAAACCTGATTCCCCAAGGTGTCCCAGTTTTCGAATCCTGTTTGGTCCAATCCAAAACCCTCATGACAATTGGGTTACATGACTCAAGGGTATTACAATGAAATGAAATGTGGTGGTCATGGCTGCCACCAGAGACCCAGTCAGCAATGGTTACACAATCCCAATTGGCACAGTGATATTTCCCTGTCCCCCACAATTGGGACACCCATCCTCAGGGCAGACATACAACTGGGTTGACCAAAGGCTGATTTTCTGCCCACGTCTCCACAAGTAGCATCATCAGTCCCTGCAGAATACATGCCTGTGTAGGGAAACAACATGAATCTGGGGCACAGTGATCAAAGAAAAAGGGTGGGCTGGCCATGAGTCACATTTTTGAAATTAGAATCCCATCAATTGTCTTAGTAAGAGTCCAATAGGAGTTGGAATCGGCCAAAGGCAGGAATGCCAGGAACAGGAGCATCAGGACAGTCTCTTAATCTTCAGTTGTAAGTCACTGGCTGGCTCTGTTACCCAAAGGTCTGGTGGGTCAGTAGGAGCCATCACTTTGATGTGTGAGGGTTGGATCCAGGCTTGTTTTCCAGCCACCTTAACAGCGGAGTGGTCTGGTACACTGCTCAGACTGCATCCTGGATGTTTTGGAGAGCTTGGAGGGACTTGAGAAGTAAATCATTAACAGTCATGCATAACAGCATTCGTCACCCAAAATACAATAGAAGGTGGGATGCCAAACAGAATTTCAAAAAGGGGAATGAATTTTACACATATGTATTCAGTTGCAAATATTAACACTTGCTTAAATAATGGATCAAAATAGCAAGTTCTCTTCTGCTTTACAACTTGTTACATCAATTTTGCAAGTGGAGGTTTTAGTGGGTCTCTTAAAATCACACTAGAGATTTTAAAAATTTCTTCTAAAAGTATTTTCCTTCTTCAAAAAAGTTTCAAGATTTATAAATGATAACTAAACTTTTGTGAAAGAAGTTAATTGAAAACTTTTAAAATGATCTTAAGCAGTTTGCATAACTTTCTGTACATGTTCTAATTCTAGATGAAAAATAATATAAGATTTTCCAGTGAGCTAACACAAAAGAGCTCATATCTTTTACTGATTACTTGCTCTGAGTATAGAAACCTGTTATAGAAGGGAAAAGCAGGAACATGTGACATTCCAATATGCCAGGAGAAACCTCCTTGGCTCTGTGTAAATTCAGGTACAGTTACAGATATTCCATCTCATGCAGCATCTGTTCCATCTCATAGCTAGACTCAGGAATAGGTGGGAAACATTCCTTTTCAAAGGAACCTCACGGGTAAACTGAGCCAGGAGGGATCCCATCCCAAACAGAGGCTAAGATTGTCCCTTTGGCCTTTACCAAATGTAGACTTCAGCCTGTTGACAGTACAGAATCACATTCCTTTGAGTAGCTAGTGGCATTTTCTCTCAGACACTGATTTAATGCAGACAATTATACCTAAATTCAGACTCAAAATAAAATTTAGTTATGGTCCCAAGTGTTTTTTACCTTAAACAACAAGATTCAACAATAACAGCTCAGAGCAAGTTATAATTATTTCTATTCTCATGGGGCTGCAATAAGTAATAAAGATGTATCAGATCTTGTAATGTAAGGAATTCCATTTACCGTCCTTCTAAAATATAAAAGCCAATTTATAGAAATCCTTTTTTAATCTTTGGCTTTCTCAGGCTGAATGGCCTTGCCTGGAGATAGTTTCTAGGGGATTTGACAGTTTTACAACATAAGGAAAATATATATGAATTATAAGCAGGAGAGACCTCTCTGAATGGGCAGAACTAGTCAGACAAGTTTTCATCCAGTTAGTTTCCTCCTTTCCATATACAGTAATCAATTAACAGTTTTAGGTTTTAGCATTAAAATAGTAGCCCAAAATAGCTTAGTTAATAGTTTTACAAATTTTTCTAAATAGCAGATATTTAAAGTAACACTACTGGTCTTACACAATTTTCTCCTCAGGTTTTACAATATACAGTGTAGAAATACAACAATAGTATAAACTGTGAGATGACATTAATTGCATTTCCAATATTACATAGAAGAATGATTGATCTTACCAAGTGAAGAGTCAACATTTCTGACCTCATTTTCTCCTCCCTTTTCCTCATTTCCCCACTTTACAGATGAATTTAGACTCAGGGTTAAATGATTTATACTAGGTCACACAACCAGTCAGTGCAGAGTTTGGAACACACTGTTTCTCACTGACAAGTTTTTTTCTCACTTTTCTGATTTTCTGTCTTTCATAGTTCTCTTGGCTGTACCTCTCTTGTTTTTTCTCTTTTTGCTCTATATTCTGGGGTGTTTTCTCCCGGATCCATTGTTTTAAAGGAGTCCTTAGCAACCTTCTTTAATTCCTTGGCACTGGAACAAGCAAAGTAAAAACTTCAGGCTCTGCTTACTTAGAGGGATGGGCTTCAGGGTACCTGGGGATCTAAAATTATTGCTAGTGGGAGCTAGGCCAAGTACCCTTTTACTAAACTATTTAGGCTATGGAAAGAGTATAATTTTATTTTAGTAGCTCAGATGTATCTCAGGCTTAGTATACATCTGAGCTACTAAAGTAAAATTATAGTCTTTCCATAGCCTAAATAGTAAGCAGAACCTGAAGTTTTTACTTCAAGTTTCCCAAACCCTCTCCTCAATGCTCCAGGCTACAATCTCCTGGCACTCCCCAGTTGAGCACTGCCCTTTTTCTCCCAAATTGACCACCCCATAACCAGGGTCTGCTATGGGAAGCTGTACCATGAAGCCCCAACTTCAGTACCATCTAAGAGGTTTCTCCCTTGCTGCAAATGATTCCTTTGCTTGTTCCAGTGCCAAGGAATTAAAGAAATTATGGTCTTAATTTTGAACCTTGAAATAGAGCAGTTGAATAACTAAGCTGGTGACCTTAAACTTCAGTTTTTGTAGTTACACAGAACTAAATTTTTTTTCTTGGTGCCAAATAATAACCAGAATGAATTTGATTACCTGGATCTATATTTCCAATGATGTTGCACAGTTCTCTTTCTATGACCCCGGAAAGGGTTAAGTGTTAATCCTATTTCAAAGTGCAGCTTGGAAACTTATTTCTCTTTGATCACTGAAGTGACCCTTTTTCTCTTAGATGGATCTTGGCTGGTTTTCTGTCAACTTTTCTTTAAGAGACTATTAATCTTTCTAGCGTAGGTCTTACTGCATGGCTGCTTTTGGCTGTTTTTTTTTTTTTTAATCAGACACAATCACACAGACAGGGACATACACAAAATGCAGCAGGGCAAAAGGAAGAAGTCTTCATACTTTCTACCTGCCCGGAGCTCCAGGGCTGGTAGGCACAATGAAGGCATCACTGGTATCCCAGAGACAGGATATACACAAAACAACCCACAAAATACACGCTTTGTCTCTCCAGTGGCTCCTTGCACTGAGAGTTTGGATTTTGAAAGGGGGCCCAGAGGAACCTCTCAAGAAGTGGAGAAAGTGCACTCCCTCCCCCGGGGACTCCAGGTGGAGCAACTGAGATTCCTCAGGAAGAAAGCAGGTCAGAATCAGCTGTGGATAGGATGTTGGGAGCCAGGCCCCCCCCCCCCATTTGGTTTTTCAAGGGGGGGATGGATTAGGGTTATGGGATGGATAGGCATTTTTCCAGTGGCCCCTCTGTTTGCAGTAGGCACACTGATCTCATTCCAGTGGTTGCCGATGGGATGACTCACAACCACCCTCCTTCCTCCCACAGGGGATGTATTTCCGCAGATTGCAGGGTCCTTTGTTCTGGGAGGGGAAAGTGCCTATTTCAATCAAAACCTCCACCACTTCCCTGGCCATGTGTTCGTTCAGCTTTTGGTCTTTGGCAGTGGCTCCCTGGGCTGAGACTTTTGGCCAAATAGTACTGGGGCCCTCTTTGGCTAAGGGGGTTTCGCCCCCTGGGGCACAGATATTTGTTGGCCCATAAATTCAAGTAGAGATGAAATGAGACAAAAAATTAAGATTACAAAGACAATTAAGATCACAAATGATGGTTGGTCCATAAATATAGTCAGAAATAGGACGAAACAAGAATTTCACAGAAACACAGGTAGACAGCACAATTAAAATTACAGACACCTAGTGACAAAAACACAGCGACATCTAGTGACAGATACAAAGAAAAACATGAACCAAATAAAAGTAAAGGTTACAAAGACAATTAAGAGATAATTTATGATTACCAGATAGAAATGTAGAGAAATGGAAAACAGGGTACTCCAACGGCATCCCATGGAGACCAGTAAGGGCATCAACACCACGTCCAGCTTAGCCACTTACTATACGGGAGCACTCACAGAACAGAGAGAAGCAACAGAGCACTCGTGGATCGAATCGAAAGAATTTGAGAGGGACTCAGGTTACTGGTTCGCTCAGGAAAGCAATACGAGCTTGGGGCCGAGGAATGTCACTCGGTGGCCTCCCCTAGGTCGGACTGCTCTCCTGGCCTTCCAGGGAGCCTGGTCCAGCTGTCAATACAGAACCAAAGGCTATCTTGGTGGGACCTCCAAAATGAAGTGAACATCCAAGAAATAACAAGACAGCAGTGCCAATTATAATTTAGGAGTGTTTATTAACCAGCTGGTGACTGCCTCCCCAGTAGGGAAACAGCTTTGAGTCTTGTGAAAGATATACTTTTATAGAACTAGGTGTTGCTAATCAACAAAATGTGGTTCCAAGGGGGTGTAATGCTGTTTCTAGTGAAGCCTTAAACAAAAACAAACCTGTATCTGGGGCAGGTTTACAGGTGAAAAGTTCCTTCACTATTGTGGCCTATTAGGTGATGTCTAGGGATCCTGGTAGGGGGCCCTTCTGGCAGTTTTAGGGGGCTTTGGTGTATAATTTCTGATGGGCACTTCAGTATGTCTGTTTTAGCTTGAAGTTTAAAGAATGGGTTAGAATACATCAAGGAGGAATTGTGGTTAACTGCACTTTAAAACATAGAAGGAGCTTAACTTGATGAAGAGGAGTAGACTCTGTGAAGGCAAAGGCTGCTGCTCTAGGATGCTGAAAGTTAGAAGCTAACAGCACTTACACATCTTTGACAAGTAGAAACAACTGAGCTTAGCACCTGATTAGTTAAAATGGAAGCCAACTGGTGGCACACACAGCCTATCCAAATGAATTCTTCCTTGGCCCCACCTTGACTTGTTCCCTAATGGTGACATTCTTAGGAGTGGTTTCTAGGTATCCAAAGTTTCAAGTGTCCCAGGCTTTTAATTCTCTTTGCAAGGGCTCTTCCCTTCACCACTCTCATCCACGATGCTCAACCTAACTTATCTAAGTTGATTTGAGGGTACACCATAGGCACTTAATAAATGCCTTGTGACTAGGCTTGACTTGCCAAGCTGTAATGGAAATGCAGATTTAAAGATCTTCCCTGCCCCTAGGCTAACGTGCACCTGGAGCCTGGTGTGGGAGGCTTGTTTTTCAGTAGATACTTTTTGATTGGCCAGTGGGTCAATGGGGTTGTTACATTCTCTGAGCCAGGAGAAGGCTATATAAGCCCTGATGTGTAGCTTTGTTTTGGGACTCACTTTGAGAAGTATTCTGTGATTTGATCTGAATTCTGGGAAGCCGTTGTTGAGAGTCCCCCGGCTTTGAAAAACCCAGAATGTGGAAACCCAGATGTTGACTGGGTATGGATGTAATGGTTGGACAGTTTGGAAATCTGCCTACTTGATGTTTCTGTCTTGATAATTATGCCTGTATACTTTGAAGTTGGGGTGCTGACCTTTTTCCCCTGAATAAGGTAAACGATATATGTCTGACTGATTAAAGTAAGCTTGTTAACCCATTTTGAGTTGCTTTCCTTTAACAAAGCAGATCCAAGAACCTGTGGTAGCTGCAAACCCTGAGGACGCTTGGGGTGCTTGCTGCTACACAAGCGTAGTGCTAAACCAGAAGAAGTTTATATTCTGAATGATACCACCTCAGGCAGAATGAGGCTGCAATTCACATTGGTGAAACTTGTATCCTTACTGGGGAAGGCATAGATCCTGCCTTCAAGGAGCTTATATTTTAATTGATACCACCTAAAGGAGAGATGATGATTTGCATCAAAGAAATTGTATTTGTACTGATTAAGTCATAGATCCTTGGTGTATTGAAATACTCAACCTTCAAATGGATCTGGGATCTCTTTGATTTGGATGTGTGCAACTGTTGCCCATGTCTTTCCACAAGTGTATCAAAGGGGAATTCACTTAGAGTGTTAGAGGCCTTTCACACTCTCTGACCAAATGCTCCGGAGTAATGGAATCTTTTACTTTTTGTCTTTATATTCCCAGAATTTAGCCCAGGGCCCTGCACAAAGTAGTCATTTATTAAAGGTCTCTTATGTAAACAAAGCACTTTTACTTTAAAATACTGTAATGGGGGTGGGGTGGGGGAAGGAAGGGAAGCATCACAAATAGTTTAAAATACTAAGACAAATATAATTATGGCCCCAAGCCTCATCCTCTCATATAACTTGACTAACAGCCCAAAAGAAGCTAGGGTCATGAGACTTGATGGTACTCACCAGCATTGGTTAATGCTTGACAGTGCTTTGAGGTAGGGAAAATACAATGTAAAATTGTCAGGAAGACCACTTGAGTTCTGTATTTAATATGAGGGCAGCAGGGTTTCCTGCTTCTGAAGGGGTGAGTCCTCCAGCATCCTGAGACTCAGCATCCCTGAGGGTGAATGAGGTCCCTTTAAGCCATATCATCAGACCAGAGTGGGATAAGGCTCCTGGGTCTGATATCTAGCCTTAGAGTCTATTTGCCTATCAATAACTGTGGGATGAGGTTTGAAGAGGGTCCTGGCTGCTGTGGCCAGGCTAAGCCTTCCCCCCAAACCCAAGAGTCATGAATTAATTGGGTCATAAGGTGGGGAGGAGTCCTCCATTTGTGCTCTCACCCCTCTGAAGCTTGACCTTCAAGACCTTCAAGACCTTCACCCAATTAGTGAAGTCTTTTGAACCTCAAAGCATCATGGGAGATGTAGTCCAGAGGAAATTTGCATACAGATGAAAAGACAAAGGTCCACTGAGCAAAAATTAGCAGCAGAGATGGGGCTGAAACTTATATCTTCTTATTTCAGAGCCCTGTACAATTTTCCAAACATTGAGTTAAACAATAGTTTGTGGATCCATTTGTCATCAGCAATCAATCGATCAATCAATAAGCATTTATTATGTGCTTAAACAGTTTTCCAGGCAGTGTTCTAGGTGATAGAAATGTAAAGCCAAAATTTAGGTAGTCTTAGCCCTTAAGGGCTATCTACTATAAAGATCCAATGTAGATAAATACACACAGGATGCATGTGTATATATGTATATATGTAGGCACATATATACAATTATATATGTGAGCATATATGTCATATATCACATAATATATAATATACATATACAATATACATACAATACGAAATAAAATGATACAATTATAAATTTAATATATTTAGTGTAATATATTATATGAATGATATTTGATAGAATAATTTACTAATATTAATCCAACAATTTAATAATATATGTATATTTCATATTATGATTATAGCCTTAATGTCTAATAATTAATTTACTGTAATATTTAATGATTATATTTTATTTGTTATTTTCATAATATAATATTTAATGTTTTATAATATAATTGTTTATAATATATTTAATTTAAAGGCATTATTATTTAATTGCTATAATATAATAATATAATGTTTAATAATATTGTATAATTTACGTATCTAAATATATAGTGACTGGGGATTGGACATTAGCAACTAGGGGAATCAAGGGGCACTTCTTGACAGATATGGCTCTTGAGTTGAACCTTAAAGCAACTCTAAGAGATGAAGGTGAGAAGGAAAAGTATTCCAGGCATAAGGGAAAGCCTATGCAAAAACACGGAGGAAGGAGAAGGGATGGCATGGGGGAACACCAAAGAAACAAGCTGGGCTGAAGCATTGGATCTGTAAGGCTCAGTAATCAATTGCTTTAGAGTATGTACTAACCCCATTGATGCAGATCAGCCAGGTGGCACTGAGAGCACTGGACCTGGAGTCAGAAAGACCGGAGCTAGAATCTTACTTCAGACACTTACTAGCTCTGTTACTCTGGCAAATTAAATAATCTTTGTCCGAGGCAGTTTCCTCATCTGTAAAACAAGAATAATAATAGCTCCTATCTCCCAAGGCTGTTGTGAAGATCGAATGAGATAATATTTCTAAGACAATTTGCAAACCTTAAAACATTGTGTGAATGTTAATTATTCATTATTATTAGTATTACCATCATCATGAGCCATTTTTAATTTAGTAGGTGGCTATATATGTATACATATAATTTTACATACATGATATTATATATAACATATGTTATATATTGTCAAAACACATTTACATAGATATACATATGTACGTATCTATATAGATATATAGTAGAAGCAGCTAGGTAGCTCATTGGATAGAAAAGGAAGACCTGATATCAAATCTAGCCTCAGACACTCACTAGCTGCATGACCCTGGGCAAGTCACTTATCTTCTGTTTGCCTTAATCCACTAGAGAAGGAAATGTCAAACCATTCCAGTATCTTTGCCAAGAAAACTGTATATGAGATCATGAAGAGTTGGACACAACCAAACAGCTGGACAACAGCAATAGATATAGCAATAGTAAGTAGCAGAATCGATGAACAATTGCCACACTGCATTGGTAGAGGGAGTTTCCTCACTTGGGAACTCCCTACTCAGCTGGAATTAGAGGTATGAACAAAAAATAAAATATTTACAGAGTTCTTTCTTAATAACAACTATCCAGAAACTCCTGCAAATTTTATTATCCCGTTTTACAACTGAGGAAACTAATATACCAGAGAGGCCCACAATCACATAGCTAATAAACTTCAGGGCTACAACTCCAATTTTCTTTCCACCACCATTCTCTGATGACAGCCTCCTTGATGCCAGGGCTAGGATCATTAAAGCAATCCTTATAGATTTGGTTCTACAGGGATACAGTCCAATCACCTCATTTGTCCTTTCCACTGGCACTAGGATGGAGGGAGAATGTGTGGGAGTAAAGATTAGGAAGTTTCTGGTCACTATCAAGGAACAATAATTTCTGCAATGGCAACCAACCCTAACCACTGGGCTGGTAGAAAAAGCACAGGGCAGAGAGAATACATACTAGTGGTAGGGACTAGGATATGATACCCTTCCTCTATTTTTTATCAGCTGGACTGCCCTGTGGGGGGGGGGAGGTCGGTCACATAGACATCTACTTGAAAACCTATGGGAGTGAGTGTGTGCGTAATCATATATGTATATATGTATGTATATGTGTGTGAGTGTGTGTGGAGAGAGAGAGTGAGAGAGAGAGAGAGAAGAGGAAAAAAGAGAGAGGGAGAGAGTAGAAAGAGAGAGAAAAAAGAGGAGAGGGAGAGGCCGAGGAAATTCCACCCAGAGTCCTGGAATGCTGGGACTGCACCCCTCCTGATTTACAGAAGTAGTCTGACCCTAGCAGTATTAATAGGTACATGTTGGAGGGGCCTGGTGAAGGGTGGAATAGGGTTGCCCATTTTCTGCTCCGTCTGTGAAAAATGAAACAATGCCAAATGAAAACTTTGCCAAGGTTGTATTTATATACTCCAAAGATTTTTTTTAATCCTATGAGGGGTGCAATACCAGACTTTTGTCTACCTCCTGCAGCTTTAAAGGGTCAAATTGCTGAAACTGCAATCTTCCCTAAGACTCCTTTGGAGAAGGCATGTAGGAAAAGCAGAAGGCTGTCCTCTTACCCCCCCCCCCCCAAAAAAAAAGCTTCCTGAATTTACCGAGTATATTATTAAGAAAAGCTGGGTTGGGACAAGGAACGTTTTACATACCTAAAGAATGATGTTTTGTGATTTCTTTTGGTCAGGCAAAAGTTTTGAAAAGAGGGAGGAGAGCCCCTGTTCAAGTGACTAAATGTGGCCAGAATTGGGAAGATGGGGTGCTGTGGACAAGGGGAAGTGAATAATTTTCGATCACTTAACATTTAACTTAATTAAGTTTAGAGGTAGCATGAAAGACCTAGGTCCTACCCTAAATTCTCTTCAGCTATGAGGGATCCCTTAGGGATAAAACTTAGAGCCCTAGCCATTATCTTGGAGAAACAGACCTGGGACTGTGATTACATCAGGTGGGGAACTCCCCAAAAAGAAACCACCTCTCTCTACCTATGCAGAGTAGCCACTCCTTTATCATTTACATTATTAGGTAGTTACCTGAGGGTACTGAGAAACTGCCTGACTTACCCATGAGCCTCACAGCTAATATGGGTCTAAAGTGTAAACACACACACACACACACACACACACACACACACACACAAATGCACACAGAAAGCTGTGCTAAAGACCTGGAATTTATAGTCCACCAGTAAACATAGGGAAATAGATAATTATAGTGTATAGAGTACGGGGCTTGGAATTAAGAAGACTCACAGTCCTGATTTCAAATCTAGCCTCAGATACACACTAGCTGTATGACCCTGGGCGAGTAACTTAACCCTGTTGGCCTCAGTTTCCCCATCTGTAAAATGAGCTGGAGAAGGAAATGGCAAACCACTTCAATATCTTTGCCAAAAAATCCCCAAATTGGGGAGTCAGAAATAACTGCAAAATGACTGAACAACAACAAAAGTTTCTTAATCTTTCGTGGCAGATGGCATGGTGCAAGGTCTTACTGCAGTATTACACCTTTTTTGGAGAATTCCTCTTATTCTGGAACAGTTCTGCTTTCAGTATACCACTCTATTTATCAGGGTTCATTTGCATTGTACTTTGATTGATTCTACCTACTGCCATATAAAATTTGGATGCATTTTATGCATAGATACTATGTACATATCATACATGTGTATGTCTGACATGTGTATGTCTATGTTGATTCCAGTATTTGGGTAGATCTGTGATCTCAATGGTGTGGGCATTATTCCTTGCCACCATGGAGATCAGCGGCTCATGCTGTGGCATTCTTGTTCTTGTCCATAAATCCTCCCCATAATTTTGCCACCATGGGAACAGGTATTAAGTGCCAGGCACTATGCTACCAACTTCACAAATACTATCTTGTTTGATTCTCTAAACAATTCTGTAGGGTAAATGCTATTTTTATCTCCATTTTACAGATGAGGAAACTGAGGCAAGCAGAGGTTAAATAACTTGCCGGGATCACACAGTTAGGAAGTGTCTAAGTCTGCATTTGAACTCAGGTCTTCCTCACCCCAAGCCCAGCACTGCTCTACCTACTGCTAGCTGAGGATACCAGTGAAACACATGGTTGTTCATCAGCTATTTCTCCCTCTCCCTGTTGAGGTTTTAGGGTTTGGGGTGCTCAATACCCCAAAATATCAACAGGCCGGGTACTGTTGAATGAATTCAACTCAAGTCTTCTCTCAGCCAAAGTAAAGCAAAATTTATTAAAGATTCACCATAATAGATAGACTCTTAAGGAGCCTAAGTATCTGTGAAGCTTGTACTGACAAGCAGGTCAGAATAATCTGACACAGAGTGAGTCTGCCCTAGATAATTGTCATGGAGGCAAGACAGATCTTCTATACAGAAAGACTGTGGGAGGATCTAGGGGTGGTCTAGAGGAGGGGTATGGGGAGGTTCTTGAGGAGGAGTCTAAGGAGGATTTTGATGGGACTGAGGTTGGACTCCAGGAATGGGATTAAAGGTGGGAAATAGCTGAAGGCTACCTGGAGATGACTGACAGTGGAGGGCTAGGCTAGGATAAGAGTTAACAGAGAGAGATTTGGGCCTAGCTATAATGAAAGGCTTATGGCCTCAGGCTAATGCCTCATGAAGTGGGAAGATTCAAGGGGGTTCCCAGAGCCTAAACTCCATCGTCACCACACAACTGGTCTTTCTTTTCCAAACATGTATTTCTTTGTTGGCATTTTTACACTATTTCTCCTTTACAATCACTCATTTGTAATGGGCCTATTCGTGCTAGGTATGTGCTTTTCCATCGCTTTTGGGGAGATTCTCAACATTGAATCTTCAGAACTAGCATTCTATAATGCTCAGTCTTGTGATACTGATAAAATGCTGTTACTAAAAATATGTGCTATCATTTCAGGGAGAAGCCAAGGATTCTAATTCCAAATTTCTATTAAAATAGAAATTAATAAAATTAAGATATAGTATCCATGTAATACAGATGACATAGAAAACAGATGTGGTACAATGAAAAGGATTCTGGATTTAGAATCAAAGGACCTGGGTTCATATCCACCTTCTGATGCTTACTACCTGTGTGGCCTTGGGTAAGTCACTAAAGTACTCTCCCTCAGTTTCTTCATCTCTCAAAATGAAGGAGTTAGATTCAATAAGCTTCAAGGTTCCTTCCAGTTCTAAATATATAATCCTATGATATTATATACATATATTCACATTTTATTGTATAGAGAAAATGTGCATGAATAATAAACCAGAATTCTCTCTCTCTCTCTCTCTCTCTCTCTCTCTC
>NW_027187349.1:2776806-2790518 GCF_028583685.1 Petaurus breviceps papuanus
CTCTCTCTCTCTCTCTCTCTCTCTCTCTCTCTCTCTCTCTCTCACACGCACACACACACACACACACCTCCAGAATGTAAGAGTTTTCATTTATTTTCCCAATGTGCTCTTGTCAAAAAATATCCGACTACCCTGGATAGGCATTTGGATCCTTCAAGATCTTCCATTGTAAGCTATGTTTTTAAACAAAGTTATCTAATTACTCGGTCCTCTGGTTTATGTAATGTTATTTTTTTTTAACTCCTAGATATGAAGAATGACACTTAATGTCTGATGTTGTTTGAAAAATGTGTCCACCTATTGTAAAAACAATTCAATAGCCAGCAGCCGCCTCATTTTGCCCAGATCTTTCCTTATGATAATTAGATTTTCAGCCCCAGTAAGGTAGCTGTAGGGATTCTAGAGGTCAGGAACCAGGCTGATCACATGCAAAACTTTGGAAGCCTTGCAGGATTGTGTAATTTTGCTTCCATAACTAATTTCCTGTGTAATGAACACATTTCTCCCCTGAGCTGGTTCTGTCTTAGAAAATCTGAGTATTTTCACACAGTTGCAGTTAGGTTAGAACCACAATTTCTTAGACTTAAAAGGGATGTTTCAGAGCCACCCTAAACTTTCCCCATGATCACAATCCATCCAACACAATCCAATAAATATTTATCAAGCACCCAGTATGTACCAGGCACTGAGGTAAGGGTTGGGTATGCAATTAATAAAAAGAAAGACAGTTCCTGCCATTTAGAAGCTTACAATCTAATAGGGGAGGGAAGGTACGGAGGGACAACACAAAAGGAGGCTATAAAAGGAAGGGGGAGTCAGTAAGGAGCACTAAGTGCAGAGGTATTTTATTCCATTGAGTTGAAACCAGACAGATCAGCAAATGCAAAGTGGAGTGAGCCAAAAAGTCCAGTTTCTGCCCTCTCTAAAACAAGACTTGGGGAGGAGCCACCATCCTCCAACCTTCCAATGGGAGGAGAGAGGAGGCTGAGGAAGGTGATGTCAATCAAGGCTTGAGTAAGTGGCATGGTGATGAGATTAGAAGTGATGTGCTTATCCTGGGAGGGGTAGCTTATTCATACAGTTGAAACCAGACAAAGCAGCCCAGGCAAAATGGATTTGTTACCCATTTAACAGATGAGGAAGGGATGCCCAGAGAGGCCACCTGCCTTGCCTAAGGTCACACAGCTAGTATATGAAAGAACCATGACTACAGAACCCAGGTCTCTAGAATACTGGGACATCTCCTTTCAATAATAGAACTAGAACTAGAACAATAAAAGAACTAGAACAGTTCTTTTCAATAATAACTAATTTTTATATAGAACACAGTTTACAAAGAAAATCTTTTGCACACTATCTCATTTGATCAGCAGAGCAAACCAGTGAAGTAGGAAGGATAATTATGATGATGATGATGATGCCCATTTTACAGATGAATAAATAGAGACTGAGAGTTTAAGTGACCACAAGTGGTATGCCTATAATCCCTTCTACTGAGGAGACTGAAGCTGATGAATTGCTTATGCTTTAGAATTCTGAGCTGCTATAGGTCTCTGTCATGAATGTGACTGGCTCCTGAGGTGGGATAGGGGACCATAAGGGTGCCTAAGGAAGACCTACATAGCTTAAGTTGGAAATAGAGGAAAGACACAGAAAGAGACAGAGACAGAGAGACGAGGGAGAGAGAAAGAGACAGACAGACAGAGACAGAAAGAGAGACAGAGAGAATTGCTTGCAGAACACAGAAGTGAGGTGATTTGCCCAGTGTTACACAACACAAGTTGGAGAGGTAGAACTCCAACTGTATCTGTCCTGATTCAGGACCCAGTTTTCTATCCATTACACTATACTATCTCTCTATTAATGCCTACAAACCATTTTTGCTTACTAATAAATGCCTAAAATATTGGTTTATAAAAATTAACATTCAAATTTCTTTTTTGAGGCATTTTCCTTTTATTATTTCATCAAGAAACATAAACATTTCCCTATACAAAAAATAGAAAAAGATGACTGCATATGAAACCTTGAATCTCTACTATGTACAATTTGTTTTTAACACATAACTTTCCATGAACACATCTAATAATACTAAAGATTTAGAATGAATCTTAGAGATCACTGAATTCAGCTTTCTCATTTTACAGATGAGGAAACTGAGATCCAGAGAGTTTCAGTGACTATCCCAGGGGTGACACAAAGAATAAAGACCTGAAGTGAGATTCACACCCAGGTCTTCCTGACTTCAAGATCAGTCCTTTACCCACTACACTAAGTTGTCCCTATGTTGAGAACTGAACTTGTATTTTCCTAAAATGAACAACAGAGTTTGAAAAACAAAAATAGCTATTTAATTCCATTTTTTCCCTAGTTAACTTGCGTGGTATTTAAGAAATTCAAGAGACATAATTTCTAGGTAATTAATCATTTTATTAGTCATGCTAGTAGATAATTAATAAAAGGAGTCAGTGGCATTCCCAAATGCCAAAGACTTCTCATGGAATCCACTCAAGTCCATGGAAGACTGAGTATTCCTGAGGGTGGCTATCAACTCTTATTGGTTAACAATTAATAAGAATAAATATTATAATAAAAGGTGGGCATAATCTAGTGGGATGCTGGGGAATGTGACTTTGATCAATCTTGTTCCCAGACTCAGGCAATTTAGACAAAGGCTCTGCCCCTACCCAAGCCTGAACACAAAGGGCAAATTCATCTTAGATTAAATTCTTTCTGAGGTTCTTTAGTTGGGTGGCACAATTGCACCTAGATAAGATGGTCTAGGTGCGGTAAATTTTGGGGCAAAAACAGATTTCCTTAAAAAGAAAATTACTTTGGATCTCCTCAATAATTGGCTATTTAATAATCATTTCTCTCATTTAGGTGACTCCATATATGGGCCACAAGTGGAACTCTGTCCCCAGACCCTCCATGAACTCCAGTCATTTAAAAGATACCTCTTGCCTAAAGGTTTATATTAGGGTATAAGAGAGGAGAGAAAAGACCTAGGTTTTATTCTCATCTGGATCAGGACATCAAAAACTGTGTGACCTTGGCAATGGCTGTGACCTAATTATTTAACATCTCAGCCCTTCTATAAAATAAAAAATGCTCATTGATAAAGCTTTCTTCAGTTTATAAAGTTCTTCACCCATCTCACCTCTATGTGGTAGGTAATATAAACATTCTTTCCATTTTAGAGTTTAAGAAACTAAGGCTTGGGGCGGCTAGGTGGTGCAGTGAATAGAGCACCAGCCCTAGAGTCTTGAGGACTTGAGTTCAAACTTGGCCTCAGACAATTAACACTTAATAGCCATGTGACCTTGGGCAAGTCACTTAACCCAATTGCCCTGCCCTCCCCCCTTCAAAAAACAAAAGAAAAGGAGAAAATAAGTAACTTACACACACAGGTGGCCAAGGAGATTTTCTCATGGTCAAGGTTTGAATAAAAGTAATTATAGCTAACAGATTAACTTTTAAAAATTAAAATATTTATGTTCTCTCTCTCCCACCTAACATTATTCCAAAAGAAAATAAAAATTAAAAAACACTTATAAAAAGTATGAGTAGTCAAACAAATTCTCACACTGGCCATCTCCAAACACGTGTCTCATTCTGCATCCTGAGTATATCACCTCTTTTGTCAGGAGGTAAGTAGTGTGTCCTCAATTCTCTGGAACTATGCCAGATTCACATTTCTCTTTGCCCTCACTCTTGGCTTTGTGGGGTTAACAAGAGCTATAGAGTTTTCTGGGAAACTTCTGGAAGACCAAGAGTCATTCTTTATCTCACTGATGAATATCAGTTAATATTACAACCAATAAAAAAACCACCTTTGACCTTTTTCAAAATTCACAGCAAACTCACCATTCCCAAAGGAAAAACTATTGTCCTTGGTACATTCTGCTTTATACTCAAAGTGCATTTCTTCCATTTAATAATTATGTGTATTTGTTTAGAAACCTTTTTATTATCCTCTAAAAGCAACACTCTTGATTGCTTAAATGAATTTGTGATCTTCTCCATCAGGGAGTTCCCACCAAGGAGGGGTTAGGCAGGGGCACATTGGAGGAATCAGAGAAGTCTCAAAATAGTACAACCAGGTGGGAGACGGGATGTCTGTCCTGAACCTGTTTGTCTCTGTAAAATTGGATGACTACTTCAGTTTCTTATTTACAAGTTAAGGAAAGAAGGAAAGGAAGGAGGAAAGGAAGGAGGAAAGGAAGGAAGGAAGGAAGGAAGGAAGGAAGGAAGGAAGGAAGGAAGGAAGGAAAGGAACAAATGAACAAATGAAGGGGAAGGAAGGAAGGAAGGAAGGAAGGAAGGAAGGAAGGAAGGAAGGAAGGAAGGAAGGAAGGAAGGAAGGAAGGAAGGAAGGAAGGAAGGGGGAAGGCAAGAGAAAGAAGAGGAGAAAAATATAAGGAAATGAATAAGGAGAGGAAGAAAGAAGAAATGAAATACAGAAGTTTTTTTAATATGTCCAAGAATATCATAACCCATTATATTTTGTGCTAATTTTATGCATCATCACTAGTGAATCCAAATCAGACTGCATAGTATAATATAAGCAATGATCTGTACTCAACCATGAATCCCAGAGCAGAAATAGCTTTTGGCAAATGTGGGTAAAATATAAGGTTATGTATACAGCAGTGTCTGCATACAAGTTTGTTTACCATATTGTAGAATATAGGCCTGCTACAGAAAAAAATCCATGCATTTACCTGATTTTCTTAAGCAAAAAGCCTTTTGTATATTTTTCGTTAAAAAAAAAAAAACCCAGTTAATTAGGAGCCAGCTTTCAAAATGTTCTTCTCTGGAGACTTTTCCTTAAAAAGTAGCAGAAGTGCTTGACACAAGCAAAAATATTCAAGAAACTGTTAGGAACCAAATAGCTTTGGGTAGGGGTTGGGGGGAGGATAGAAATAACCTAGTGCTGTATTATTTATAATGTGTGCTTGCTTCTGTGAGGAGCTCCAAACACTGAGTCACAGTTTCCATTCTTTCCTCTATTCTTCCTCAGCAAGTTTATAGGAAAGCAGGCACCATTATCTCTGATTCACAGAAGAGTATCTTTCTTAGAAGACAATGATCTCTAAATTTTTATAATGTACACTCCTATCAGTAAAAACATTTTAATCACATATCCCACATATATATGTACACATACATATACATATATATACATTTAGTTGTTTATAAGTTATATACATATACCAATGTACAATAGTTATTCACACTAGAAAACTTACACAAAAATGAAAAATAAAAAAGAATGAGGTAAAGATAAGATAATATTGATATTAGAGTCAGTAGAGAGACATTGGAGTTAATTGAGTAGGAGAATGATGTGGTCAGACCTGGACCTCACAATAATCTCTTTGATGAGTCTGTGGAAGATTGAATGGAGTCAAGGGAAGGGAGACCAATTAGGAAGTTATCACCATAGTCCAGGTGAGAGCTGATGAGGGCTTGAATGAGGGTAATGGCTGAGTGAGTAGAGAGAAAGGGAAAATGAAGGGATGCTGTGGAGATAGAAATGAGAGGATTCAGCAACTACTTCAATATGCAGGGTGAAGCAGAGTGAGTTGTTGATTGAAACTGGGTGACTATAAGGATGGCTTTGGCCTTCAACAGAAATAGGCGATTTAGAGGAGAGGTGTATTGGTAGAGAAAATAATGTAATGAGATGGGTTAGTAACCCCCCCCCCCCCCATAACCATGATTTGATTTGGGAGGTGGGGGTTGGTGAATGGCTGTTGAGTTGGAGTAATTTTGCCAATTCTTTCTGAGCAGTTATTTCTTTGAGTGCCCCATCTTGGTTATGTATAACTGTCCAGAGGGTCCAAAGCTCAGAAGATAAAGTCAGGGGGCAGAATGATGGGAATGTTGAAGGACAAAGGCAGGTGTGTTTGTGTTGTAGGTATGCCTAATTGGCTACCCTGGGAAAAGTGGGATGCATTTATTTTCCCACTCATCCTCTGATTGGCTTATCACATATTCCTTGGGATCTAGTCATAGTCCAAACTTTGGAGACCAATGGCCTTAGTAAAACAAGGTAGAACTGGTATGCCCCTAATAACAGTAGCAACAGTCGGAGACCAAACCAGTGGTAGAGAAGAGGGTCTTCCCAATTCCCCTAGGGCACTAGAAAGCCCTGATGGGGGTAAAATATGAAAGGTCTGGACCTGGAATAGTGGGGTCAACCTTTGCAAAGGCATGGAGGTGAGACATTAAATTAATGCAGGGAACAGCACCTAAGCCAATTGTAATGTGTATGAGAGGAAGGAATGTGTAATCAGAATGGAAAGAGAAGGTAGAGTCAGATTGTGGAGAGTTTTAAATGCCAAACAAAAGAGTTTATATTTTGTAGAAGAGTCCAAAGGTAACCACTTCTTCAGCAGAGGGGTGATATGATCATACCTGGACTTTAGGAATGTCATTTTGGTAGCTCTGTGGAGGATGGATTGGAGAAGTAAGAAGCCAGATATGGGGTGGCCAATTCGCAGTCTCTTGCAGTACTCTAGGCGAGAAGAGATGAAGGCGGTTTTGCTGTGAGTGGAGAGAAGATAGGTGTGAGAGACATTGGGGAGATAGGTTTAGGAAGTCGGTGCTTAATTAGATTGGGTGAGGGGCAAGAAGTATCAGTGAAGAGCTGAGAACAACTACTAGGTAACAGACCTGGGTAACAAAGGATGGTGGTCCTATCAATAGAAATTTGTGAAGATGGATGGATTTAGGGGGAAATGCTGAGTTCTGTTTTGGACTTGTTGAATTGGAGGTACCTGTGAGACATCCAAGGGAAGATGCCCAGCAGGCAGCTAAAGATGCAGGATCCAAGCTCGAGACAGATGAGAGCTAGATGTACAGATTTGGGTCATCAGCATAGAAATGATAGTTGAAAGTACATTGACCTATGAATAAGGCTGGTTCTGACTTCCCTAGAAGGGAAGGGAGTGGCATATTTTACCCTACAACCCAATCATCTGCTCAGGTTTTGCAAGACCAGGCTACTTTCAAATGTAGCAATGTAAAAATAATAGTCTATGGTTGCCAAACCACATGACACCGTGCCGGCTCAGAAATTGCTGCCATGAAATGCTGCCGGGCTATAGTGGTTTCGGGGTGTGGGTCTCATATAAGCACCATTCAGCTCACATCAAACAGCTCCTGACTGTAGGCCCAGAAGGCCTCCAAGTCCAGAATGCTTAGGCTCTGTGATTGGAAAACCTGGCTAGTCTCTCCTTCTGGCTTCAGCTTAATCCTAAAGCATCTTGTTTTCCCTTGTAGTCTCCATGAATTGGAAAAAACAGGGAAGGAACTTGCTTATATTCAGGGGGGAAGCATAAGGAAATGTAATGATTGGAAAGCACTTGGCTGGGGAATGCAGCCTAACCCCCGAAGGTTAAAAATGTCTGAATTTAGTGCCTAGAAAAACAAAAGGAAGGGAGGCCAAAATCGCACATTCTTTAGTTCTATCTTCATTGTGACAAGATCACAGAAAAGCATAGAGGCTGTAAATATATGGAAAGAAGGTCTGTTGTGAAGAGCCAGAGGGAGGTGAAAGGATCAGAGTGGATTTTGAGGCCTTTTTGTTGTTGTTGAGAAGGGAAGTTCATTTTTCAAAGCTAAGAAGGAAAGAATAGAACTTTAATATAACAATTGATAATAATAATCATAGCTAGCATTATATTGAATTAAATTTTTCACGGCACTTTATTTTTTTTTTTATTTATTTATGTTTGATCTTCACAACAACCTGTAATGTCAGTGCTATTTTACATATGAAGAAAATAAGGAGGAGAGAGGCTGCCCAGGTCACACAGTTAGGAAGAGTCTTGAACCCCCTTCAGGGGACCACACAAGCTAGGAAGTGTTTTTGAACACGGGTGTTCCTGACTCCAGGTCCTGACACTGCATCTTGTCACTGCCTTACAAACTGTCTCTAAAGCAAAAGCTAAGCCAATCCTAATCTCAGAGAACTAGAGAAGTAAACCCAAAATTTCAGCTCTTAGGAAGGCCATAGAGAATGCAATTATACATTCAGTAATCAAAGTTTACCTCCCAAGTCAAGATTTCCCAAGTAAGGTCTTCAAATCTGGCCTCAGCTACTTACTAGCTGTGTGACCCTGGGCAAGTCACTTAATCCTGTTTGTCTCAGTTTCTCATGTAAGAAATGAGCTAAAGAAGAAAATGGCAAACCTTCAGTATCTTTGCCAAAAACAACAACAACACTAAAAAAATTCAAATGGGGTCAAGAAGAGTTAGACACAACTGAAACAATTGAATGACAATAAGAAGGAGTCTCCAGTCTCCAAAGAGTCGGAGATAAGAAACCAACCAACCAACCAATCAATATCAATCAATAAATATTTCTCAAGCACCTACTATGTGCCAGGATGTACTCACTTTTTTGTCTCACTGTCTCTCCTGGATTCTAAGTCTTATCCTGCTACTAACCTGAATCAAGTCTCTAAGCCTGTGTACATTTCAATTTTCCATCTGTAAAAAGGGAGAATAAGAGTTAGTACCCCTTCCTGACTCCTAAGAATGGGAGGCAGAATATTGTAATGAAAAGGAGCCTTGGAATAGAAATCAGAAGACCTGAGCTTGTAGACCTGGCTCTGCCACCAGTTGTAAGATCATAGACAACAGATTTAATCTCTTGGGGCCTCAGGGTTTTCACCTGCAAAATGAGGAATTTGTACTAACTGATCTCTAAGGTCTAAGAAAAGAGGCAGAAAACTATGGGTCATGGGTCAAATCCAGCCTGCAATTTATTTTTGTAGTCTATGAGTTTACCAACTCCTAGTCAAGAAAAGACTAAGGTCTCTCTCAGTTTTGACATTCAATCTTTTTTTTCCCCCTTTAAGATGCGCATTATAGATATGAAACCAATTACTACCTCTGTAATCTTGAGTAAGTCACTTAACCTTCTGGGTCTCAGTTTCCTCATCTGTTAAAAAAAAAAAAGGTAGGGGGTTAGATTAGATGGTGCATGAGATCCTTTCTAGCTCTAAATCTGTGATCCTATAAACTTTTAGAGATAATGTTTTCCATGATGCTAAGACTCCGCCACCATAATGTTGTAACATTGACTCATGTCCACAAGACAAATGTATAAAATATGGCTCCAATTCATAGTAATTATGCACTTTGAAGTATAATTGTGAAATTTCTAGCCCTTATTTATGTCTCCAGTTAGAGAACAAAACTCTAACAGTAGGCTGGGGGTTGAGGTCTCCTGCCCTGCACTCTTACTCTGCTCTCATACCACATAAAAAGGACACCTGGCAATTTGAGGGCAAGGGTTAAGCACAGGTGATAGTAATAACAATGGCAACAATAGCTAGCATTTATATAACACTTGAAGATTTGCAGAGTGCTTTACAAATATTATCTTATTTGATCCCCACAATAATCCTGGGAAGTATGTGCTGTTATTATCCCCACTTTACAGAAGAGAAACCAATGCAGAAAGAAATTAAGTGACTTGCCCAGGACCACACAGTAAATGAGTATCTGAGGCTAGATTTGAACTCAGGTCTTCCTGACTCCAGAAATAATATTAAATACACCAATTGTTTTCTTTAACAGAATGAAAAAACCCAATTCCATGAAAATAAGGTAGAAGCAGGGAAAGGATTGCCCATTCCTAGACTGTTTTTCTCAGTGTTCTTGCTACTGTAGTGAGATCTAGAGAGTTAAAAACAAAATACAATCACACACCTCCAAGTTTGGTCACTTGGGCTGTAGAGGAAGGGAACGAGTCTTTATTAAGCACCTACTCTGTGTAATATTTTCTCATTTTATCCTCAAAATAACCCTGGGAGTTAGATGCTATTACTATCCCCATTTTACAGTTGAGAAAACTGAGGCAGATGGAGATTAAATTACTTGCCCAAGACTACACAGTTATTAAGTGGTTAAATCCAGATATGGACTTCAGGTTCTCATGATCCTGAAGATGGGAGCTGAAGAGATGACAGCTGCCACTATGGTCACACTGCTACCATGAAATGCTCTTCTCATTCTTTTTGAGAGTCCTCCCTAGTCTGCCTGTGAAAACCTCTAAAGTTCTCAGCCAAGGGCTCATCTCACTAGCTTCCTCTCTTCCCAAGCTGGAAAGAACTATGGATCCCAGGGCTTTTGTGGCCAGTAAACCCCTTGCCAGAGGTTGTTACACTATACAAATGAAACAGAAACCAGAGAAAGATTTCTTTGTTTCTGACTTTTCATAGTCAACGTTGGTTTCATAAAGTTGGGCTGAGGGTAAGATGGTGAGCGTTATGTAAGATTCTATGACTTTAGTGGTCAGAAATTAGGGCTTCCTACCAGCTGAAAAACAAAGAAAGAGTGAGAGAAAATAGTACTTGGTGAGAATGCTTTAAGGGTATACATTACATGCTAATACAATGCATGTAGTTTTAACCGTTAAGAATTAAAAAAAAAAAAAACCTTACCCAATAATCTTACTTTCTCTAGACTCAGTCATGTCTGCTGGAGACTGAGTTTTATACCACATACTGAGAAAACAATCTTGCCTTTGTTCCACTGAAATCAAAGTAATTGATCAACAACCTAAATTGATAGCCGGGCTATAAACATTATAACCGACATTTTCTATTCAACATCAAAGAAAAGCATTTGCCCACTCACTGACCCAATCCAGACACTAGGCTTGACATTAGAAAGTCTTCCTAGGATCATAGGATACAGAACTGAATGGAACCTGAATGTCAAATCCTACCTCCTCATTTTACATATTACCGTGTTTCCCCGATAATAAGACACTGTCTTATTAATTTTTTTGGACAGAAAAACACCAGAGGGCTTATTTTCAGGGGAGGGCTTATTTTAATGAACATTGACAGCAATGACATGTGACTCCTCTACAATTGCTTTCTTATACTCAACAGTATACGGTAGCTCTTCCTTTTTGTACTCATGTCTGGGGGTCAAAACAGACAGAATAATAAAATTATGACCATCAGTCCTTCTTTTCACTCCATCATGCCCCCTGAGTTCTTTTTTCCTCCATCATGCCCTTTTTATCCTCCATCATGCCCCCTCACTCCCGCTTACATACCAGGTTTTTATGTTGTCCTGCCTCAGCTCTCCTCTGCGGCACTGCTCTCAATGGCGCCAGCAAGCAAATCACTGGGGAAGAACAGGATGACGCACTCACTGCTGCAGCTCTGATTGGATGCAGCTCGGAGCGTGGCGTGCGTTTCACCCGGGGGGGGGGGCGGGAAACGGTGCATACAGAGGGTACCGTAATGTAGCGTGTAGCACAGGGGATTACCTTCACTACAGTAGCAATCTCAATAGGGCTTATTTTCAGGGGAGGGCTTATTTTAGAGGATTCTTACACAGTAAGGGGAGGGCTTATTTTCAGGATAGGTCTTATTATCGGGGAAACACGGGTAGGAAACTGAGACCCTCGTATTTACTTTTCTGTGTATATATTGTGTGCCCCAACAATGTAAGGTACTTGAGAACAGGGCCTATTTCATTTTGTCTGTATCCTAGTGCCCAGGAGAATGGTTCTCACCTAGTAGGGTTAGGCAGGTCCCTGTGATTTCATCTGCATGAAAAACTTCCAGACGAAAAACCTCCCCCTTCCAATGTAGGTAATTGCTGTTTCTGCAACTTGTAGTTTTAGAAAGTTTCCTGGGGCACTAAGAGGTGCCCCAAGGTTAAGCGACTTGCCAAGTCCCCACATATCCAGTAAGCATCACACTCTGGACTTGAACCTAGGTCTTTTTGGCTCTTCAGCCAGCTCTCTGTCAATTCTTTTGTTGTTCAGTCTTTTTCCATCATGTCCAATTCTTCATGACTCCATTTAAAGTTTTCTTGGCAAAGATAAAGTAGTTTGTCATTTCCTTCTCCAGCTCATTTTACAGATGAAGAAACTGAGGCAAAGAGGATTAAGTGACTTGCCCAGGATCACATGCCTAGTAAGTATCTGAGCCAAATTTGAACTCACAACAATGGGTCTTCCTGACTTCAGGCTCAGGACTCTATCCACTGTACCACCTAGGTTTTACTTAGTGTGATTCTATTATGAAGGAAAAAATGAAGCTTTTTGATGGTTCTCAATACAGAATGTAAGCTCCTTAGCTAAGGACATATCTTGGCAAATAGCTTTTGTCTGTTTTGTCTTTGTATCTTTTACACAAAGTAGATATTTAAATGTTTGTAGGATAGGATAGGGTAGGGAAGGGTAGGATAGGTGGGATAGGACAACAGGATAGGATCGGACAGGATAGAACAGGATAAGGTAGTATAGGGGAGAGGAGGGTAGAATAGAATAGAATAGTACTGAGGCGGCCAGCACAGTTGGTGGGCTAGCAAGCGGTGAGAATAATGAGATGGGGGTGTAATCAATAGACTGTTCATTACAGGACCATTTCATACAGAGCCAAAGATACAAGGGGCTCACAGAGTTTATATACCCCCCAACCGAAGGTCTACATGACCCAAAAGAATGTAGACTCCCCAAAAGAATGCAGACAATGTACAAGGACCCTCCCTTGATCTTGTTTACTATTTACCCTTGCTTAAGGTTAGTTATTTATTAGGGTAATATCATAGGACCATATCCAGAGGCATAAACAAAAAAAGATTACATGCCCTCTTGTTTATCTGCCCTGTAACCTTGCAGGTAATTGTATAGGGCAGGGCATTATTCCTTTAGCAGGGCCAAGGGACCCCAAAAGTTCTCTACATCCAAACAAGGTTATATGTCCTCCTGCTTATCTGCCCTGTAACCTTTCAGGTAATAATATAGGGGAGGGGAACATTTCATTAGTGGAACTGGGGAACTCCTGAAAGTTCTCTACAGAATAGAAGAATAGAATAGAATGGAATGGAATGGGATGGGATGGGATGGGATGGGAAGAAAGGGGATGGGAGAGGATGGAATGGAATGGGATAGGGTGGGATAGAATAGAATAGAATAGAATAGAATAGAATAGAATAGAATAGAATAGAATAGAATAGAATAGAATAGAATAGAATGTATACTGTTCTTACAAGTTTCTCACCCCAAGGAAAGAAAATTTAGACCCTACAGGGACAGGTCTCTTCCTCCTAAAAAAAACAAAACATCTTGCCGTTACTACCTGACATTGATATTTAGCTTTAAGTTATCTTATTTCCCTCTTTCACTGACAAATTGATTGAAAGACCATTCTACACTTGCTGCCTCTACTTCCTCATTACTTTGTTGGTACTCTGATAGAGCCGCGAGTGTGAGAGACACTGCAGCAGTCACAAGATGTCAGAGGGGGTCCACGTGACCTCTGAGGGTCAGGAGCTTGGAGATGTGGAGGCCGAAAGGGCTGACATGGCATTGAGCGCAGGGCCGTGGGAGCCGACTTTGCCAGGTTGGGAAAGGCCGACGTGGCATTGAACATGCCTTATCAACATGGACTCCTCTTAACACATAGTCCTTTGCCCTGCACTCGGGAGAGTGCACGATTGGCTCCCACATGGCATGTGACAGTAAGAAGAATGATAAGGATATTAGGGAAAAAGCAAGGGGAGGCTCCCTCTCTCTCTCTCTCTGTCTCTCTCTCTGTCTCTCTGTCTCTCTCTCTCTGTCTCTCTCTCTGTCTCTCTGTCTCTCTCTCTCTCTGTCTCTCTCTCTCTCTCTCTCTGTCTCTCTCTCTCTCTGTCTCTCTGTCTCTCTCTCTGTCTCTGTCTCT
>NW_027187349.1:2790618-2798429 GCF_028583685.1 Petaurus breviceps papuanus
CTCTCTCTCTCTCTCTCTCTCTCTCTCTCTCTCTCTCTCTCTGTCCCACGGTTCCATTCTGCTTTGTTCTGATGGCCACACTGTTAAGATGTAACTGAATAAAGAGCAGCCTCGTTTGGCAACCTCCGTGTCCTTGGGTGTTCTGTGGGGGTAAGTTCTTCTTGGAGACAAGAAGCCAGAGACGTCCGAAGACCAGGAATAAGGTAAGACAAGGCGGGAGCTGGGAAGGAGAGCCCAGCACTACTCAGGTCATTATAACCTGGGTTAGCACTGTGTTGAAACTCCTCTCAAAGGTCACCAGTGGGCTTTTCTTAATATTCACCCTTCTTATCCTCTGACATTTTGCTCTGTGGATAACCCCTCCCTTTGGATTCTTCCTTGACTTTCTTGGCTATGCTCTCCTGGTTCTCCTCCCACCTCTCCTTCTAAAAGCCTTTGTCTCCTCCAGTTCTTCTTTGTCTTCTAGTCCTATAAATCCTATAATGTAGATGGTCCTTGATGTCCCATCCTTAGCTCTTTTCTCTTTTTCTCTCCTTCTCTACAATCTTACACACTTTTACCACTTCAATAATCAGCTTTTTGTAACTGATTTCCAAATCTGAATCTGATCTTCCCCTCTCTCCAGAGCATCAAAACATAAAGGGGTGTGAGAAAAGAAGGGAGGGAAGGTTAGAAGGGATGCACAGGGTCAAGCAGTCAACATGGACATGGTGGAGTAAACCCAAGAGGGAACTAACTGTAAGAGAAGTGAGCAGAGTGGTTGGGGTTTCTCTTAAGACAGAAATTCCACAAAAAGTCTCATCAACGAGCAAATAGTCCTCAAGGTGAAGTCATGTGGCATGGTAGGGAAGAAGACTTTCATAACTTCAAAATCATTTTGGATTCATAATATTATAGATTTAGACCTGGAAGGGATTTAGAGTTTATTTACCATAACTAACTCTACCATTTCACAGATGAGTAAACTGAGGTGCAGATAGGTCGTCACTTACCCAGGGTTACAGATACTAAGAGGCAGAGCTAGAATTTGAACCCACATCCCTTCACTCCAACTGATTCCTCCCCACATTATGCATTCACTCAGGAGCCAAGTCCTCTCGATGATAATACCACACATCCTTTTTTTTTTTTTAAGTTTTACAGATAGGTTTGGTTACCGCTCACTCTGTGAGAGATCATATGTAACAAAGTAAAACGATTAAACAAAACTAACAATATAGTAGCACTCTTTTCAAATTGCATGCAATATTCCACATCTGTAGTACCCTACTCATCTCTGTCTTTAAATTAAAAAAAAATGAGCAGATTCCATTTTTTTCCTCCCATTTCCTACCACACTGGAAAAGAAAAAAAAAGAAAAGAAAAGTAAATTCCTTGTAACAAATATCCATAGTCAAACCAAGCAAACTAATTCCTTCTCTAGTTGCATATTTTACACACACACACACACACATGAATGTATGTATGTATATGTATATACATACTATACACACATACATACTATATACACACATATTTTATATATAATATGCAACCAAGGAGGAAATTTACACATATATACATATATCTTTTTCATCCACTCCTTTTCCATTCCTGTGCCATCATCCTAGCTTAAATCCTCACCTCTAACCTAAGCTATTCCAATAGCCTCCTAATTGATCTTCATATCATCAGGGAGCTCATTATGGACCCACAAAAGGTGGAGTCTATACTATAGTGAGTTTCCACCCAACTCCACAAAAGACTTAGAACAGTTCCTTAATATTACAGAATTTTGTTGAAGTTTTATCCTCAGGTTCATGTCAAATAAGCTGTTTAGAGATCTAAGAGAAACACTAAGTTATGATTCCAGCTGCTTTACTGGAATGTTTGTTCATATCTCTAGAGTTATTATTTAGAATTATATTTATAATTCACACAATTAATTTTAATAAATATAAATATTTACACTGAGCTAGAAAATTCCCTATAAATGTCTGGAATGGAAATTCCCATCTCTCTTTGTCTCTAGCAGGAAAAGTTGTGTCTGTTTGATTCAGAGATTCAATCCATTTACAAAACCATGTTGGCTGCTTGCTTCAAGAATTCAACAAGTTTTGTCTGGGAAAGGAATGCCTTCCTAGAACACTATTCATAATAAAGAAAAGGAGAACCACAAAATTATAGAATGCCAAAGCTGGAAGGGACATCAGGGGCAAATGAATTCAAACCATATAATAAAAATCCCTTCTTTAACAGACCTACTGGGTGGCCATTGAACCTCTGCTTGCTTCATTTCCCCTCATTCAATCCATGGGGAGTAACTCATTCCTTTGCACAGCCAAGCCAGGTGATTGTAAATCCCACAGCTACCTTATCTTGGAACACTCTGGGGCCTATCCAAACGGCCAATGCCTCCACCATAGCCACTGCTACTGCTTGCCAAGTAAACATGTAAATGCATCATTTTAACACTAATATTCCCTCAGTAATTCTATATAGCCTATATTCTATATATATATATATATATATAGAAATAGTAATTCTATATAGATTATATATATAATCATGAAAAAATCACAATCTCCAAACAATAAGTATTTTCATTGATCCAGAAGACCATAGGTATGTGCATGATGGGGGAAGGGGCAAAAAGACCAGGTTATTAGCAAGAATGACTTGTGTCCAAGAAGTGACATAAAAATCACATCTAAGATATTTATTATGGAAAATGAAGGTGATCTAGTCCAGTAAAAAGAGTAAGGGATAACAGGTAGATAGTCACAATCTTGTACAAAGTTAAAAGACCTATGGCCAGGGTTCTTTAGAGTACATAGTATAGGTGTGGGGAGAGAGAGACAGAGACAGAGAGACACAGGAAGACAGACAGAGACAGATAATGTGTGTGTGTGTATGTATACACACATATTTCAATGTAATTGTTTTATAGTCCTTTGTATTTTATTTTATTCACTTAAAAATATTTTTCAGAGAAGGAATCCATATGCCTATGGACATAAGCTAAAGGGATCCATGAGACAAAAACAGGTTCAGAATTCCTGGTGTTGGGGAAGGCCCACTGCACAGGTCCCCTGTGGGCAAACCCCCTGTAGAGGATTTATTTGAAGGCTTGGGGGATCACAAAAGAATGAGAAGGTATAGATAAGTTATCTATAATTTGGGAGGATGTCTCCCCCACATCCATTGATATATTGAGATAATAAGATTTTTTAAAAAGATATCCAAGAAGTATATTTTTTTTAAAAAGTAATTTAACTAGTGATATAGCAAGGTCAAGAGATAATAGATGAGCAGTGATATGATGATCCCCTTGGTGGCTATGCCTAGTACCATTGTATAGCCTATAAACCCTGTGTGGCCCCATTTTTCACTGTGATGCAAACACAGACATCACCCTATCAGAATAAGACACTTATATAAAATGAGAGTGGGGCAGTTAAATGGCAGAGTGGGCAGCGTGCCAGGTTTGGAGTCTTCCTAGGTTTAAATCTGATCTCGGACACTTATTAGCTGTGTGACCCTGGACAAGTCACTTAACCTTGTTTGCTCCAGTTTCCTCATCTGTAAAATGAGCTGGAGAAGGAAATGGCAAACTGTTCTGGTATCTTTGCAAGAAAACCTCAAAGGAGGTCACAAAGAGTTGGGAATGTCTGAAATGACTCAACAACAAGAGAATGAGACCACTAAAATAAACTCATTAATTTTGTAAGGCTTCTCATATGTATAAACTATATCAAATTGCTTACCATCTCAGGGAGGGGATAGGGGAGGGAAGGAGAGGATAATAGAGTTTGGAAGTCAAAAAATTCAGGGAAATGTTTTTTAAATTGTTTTGATGTGTAATTAGGGAAAAAATAAAATATTATTTAAAAAAATTTGTAATTGGAAGACATAATGGAGATGTCTTTTAGCTTTACTACTCTGTCATTAAAATCTGTGCTTCATTTTTTTAAAAATGGACCCAGTATGCATTTTAATATCAGTTTCCCGGGTTTCCTCATCAGACCAACTACAACAGTGATATAGATGAGCAGGACTTAAGATGGGGTATCCCTGCGCCAGGAACGTGGTGTTCAGCTAATTTGGAAGGGGACATTGTGGATGCTGGCAGAGCCTTCTGCTGGAGTTGTTCAGAAGTATTAGGAAGCTCCCAGCAATGAGAAAACTAAATGAGGGAACAGCATGAGCTGCTGAAGTCACTTTATCTGTTGTTTATTTTCTCTTTTGCTTTGAAAAGCCGATAGGAAATTGGCAGAAATATCTTTGTTGTCAGATTTAACTGGAGGTGTTCCTGCTTTGTCGAAATGTAAGTCAGATTTTTAGGTCATAGAAACTGTGGTTCTTGTCCTGAGAGAGCTCTGGGCCTGCTCCCATCTCTAAAGGGTTTGGAGAGGGAAGAATCTCTTAAAGATAAGTGAGTGTGGGCTCCCTAGATGAAGTCTTCAGCCTAAAGGACAAGGCCTGTTATGCTTTTCATCCTTAAAGGAGTATAGTTTCTTGGGTGGAGGACAGTTAGAAGAGGATTGAATTAATTTTGAAGTAAACTATGTTTTGTTTCCTATGGTGAAAGAGAGATTAGTTAAATGAGCTGAGGAGGACAGTGGCTGTATCAAGGATTGTCATTTTTCATGATGGTGACATTCATCCCCAACCTTCTGATATCTTATAGGGAAAGACCTCCTTTCATGTACAATCATCTTTTTAATTATACTATGTTATAGAAATGCTTGTTTTATTCTACAAATTTAAAATAAAATAAAGCAATAAGGGTTTTTTTTAAACCATCCAAAAAAAGAAAAAGAACAAGAAAGGATGGTGAAACTAAGAAAGTTAACAAAGAGGAAATAAAGAGATAAACATCAAGGTCAAATGGCAAAAGACCAGCAGAAACCCACCTGTTACTCAACCATCTATCCTTGGGATAGGGATTTGGACCTGGGATTTCACTGGTGTAGGGCAGTGGTTCCTATTTAGTGATTCACAAACCCCTTGGGGTTTCTCAGTGATGATCCAAGTGATTTGAGCTAAAAAAAAATTTTAATGGGACCTTAGATAGTAAATAATTACCTACTTATGTTACAAATATATTTTTTTCTCTGCAACAACAAGCATATACATATTTGAAGCATTATAGGTTTGTATCTGTAGAAATTCAAAACTGTCAGCTTTATGGAGCATAAATTATCATTGTAGTTATTATGAGCATTTAATGAATAAATCTAAAGGAATGTTATGAGTAGTATATTAAGTTATCCTGGGAGTTCACAATATTTGCGGGAGGGGTAAGGGGTTTGCAGAATTAAAAAAACATTGAGAAGCAAAGGTGTAGGAGAGCCAAGAGAGGAATTTCTCTCTTCCAAAGCAAGTAGGTACCTTTTCCTCAAGATATATCCTTAGAGAATTGCCCAGAGCACTGAAAGGTGAAGTGTCTCACCCCAAATTATAAGCCAATATATATCAAAAGTAGGATGTTAGCCCATTTTATCAGCTCTGAGGTCAATTCTCTATCCAGCCATGACAATTCATTAGGAAACTAAACCGATCAAAAGAATATTTATCTATAGGTACTGGAGATATGCCTGACATTTGCAAAAATACTCAAAATATTTAGACTTGCTGAAACACACCTTTCATTTCTCTAAGTTTTTCATACTTCTAAGTTTATACACAAAAACATGATATATGCATGCATATAAACACACATTAGGTATCCCCAAAATCTTAGTATAGTTTTAAACTTTAAGAGTTTAAAACTCTTTGTATATAAATGTAGATATACATATGTATGTATGTGTGCGTATATATACATAGATGTGTATATACATATACATATACGTTTGTATGTGTATAAATATGTTTCTCACTTTGAGTGTGGTGATGCCCATTCAGTGAATAGGCCTCTTTAAGAAGTGAGTCAAGGAATGACCCCTTTAATTAGAAAAAAGAAGGGAAAAAAATCAAACCTTCAAGGTTGCTAGTCAAAAGAGAAACAGTTACCATTGACATTCACTCCGAGCCAGGAGGGCCCAAAATAAAACCATTAAATAGAGCTTGGGCAGGGACTTTTGTGGTTCAATCTATGAGCTTCAGAGTGAAACGGGTGAGAATAGAGGGGGGAAAAGAGGGAGAGAAAGGGAGAGGGAGAGGGAGAAAGAGAGGTAGGGAGAGGGAGAAGGAGAGGAGAGGAGGGGAGGGGGGAAGGAAGAAGAAAGAGAAAGGAAGGAAGCAATCTACGCAGTAAACCCAATTGCATCTTGGACTATCTCCAGTTGTCCTAATGAATATCAGGCCACTGGACCCAGATGACTCTGGAAGAGAAAGTGAGACTGGTGACCTTGCATAGCCCTCCCTTATTCAAATCAAAGTCAATTGCAAGTCATGTGATCATTTTCCTGATGTCATGGTCCTCTTTGAAAACGAAAGACAAACACAAAATATATGTTTTATATGTACTTGTATATATATGTTTGTGTGTCTATTTGTGTATATATAAGCTCAGTCTCTCTGTGTTTATATATAATGTATATGTATAGAGGCACAATATAATACATGTATACCAAATGTACACATTATATATTATACATATATTATATGTGTATATATACAGACTACACACATATATGTACATATACATATATACATACACACAAACATAGAGAATGGTTGTGTTTACTCTGTAACATAGAGCCTTAAAATCAGCCTAAGGCACTGAGAGGTTGATTTTCCCAGGGTAGCACAGCCAATGTATGTCACAGTCAGGACCTGAACCCAGGTCTTCCTCATTCCAAAGCCAGCTTTATTCATTATACTAGATTGCCTCTTTCTATATTCTATATAATATATGTACATGAGACATACTAGGGTCTCTTCTCGCTCCCATTCTGTGACCTTACAATTCTATGTATAAGTAAGAAAAAAGTCTACAGAATGTTAACAATGACCATTTGTGTATAAGAAGTAAAATAACAATCATTAACAAGAGTGTGTAGGAATGGAGACTGTGCTGGCCCAGTCATGTAACATTCACGAAAGCCAACAAATGGACAACCCATATAGTACACTAGTACCACCAAGAGACAAAAATAAAAAGATGATGACCTCTAGAACATTGACTAGATCTTAGATGAATACAATAAATGAGCTAGCTTATGTAAAGCACTTTGCAAATCTTAAAGTGGTGTATAAATGCAAGCTATTTGTAGTTATTATTATTATTATTACTCTGATTTATTGGAAAACCTGGATAAGAAACATTTGGGATGAAAAAGTGTGGAAGAAATATACAACAAATAAACAATGTACATATAATATCTGTGTACATTGTCTACACGTCAATACATCCTGGAGGATACTCCCTCCATTGACATAATCTTGAAGAGCTGTTAGGGTACCAGAGATGTTAAGTGATTTGCCCATGGTCATGTAGCTAGTAAGTGTCTCAAGTGAGATTTGTACCTACACCTTCTTGTCTATAAGCCTAGCACTCTATTCATAATTCCTTACTGCTTTTCATATTATGGATATATGATATATTTTGATAATTAAATGAATACATAATTTCATTAGCAAGTATATTACCTCCACCAGGGCAGATTGCAACCCATTATTGCCTTATCAACCTATGGGATTCTTGTGTATGGACTTTGGTAAATCCTCCAGAAGAGCTAGTACTCAATTTACCCAAAACCTTTTTCTGGATATTTTAATGTTTTGTGGATACTAGTGAAATGTGTAGGCTATTCATAGATGATAGATAGATAGATAGATAGATAGATAGATAGATAGATAGATAGATAGATAGATAGATAGAT
>NW_027187349.1:2798439-2798977 GCF_028583685.1 Petaurus breviceps papuanus
GATAGATAGATAGATAGATAGATAGATAGATAGATAGATAGATAGATGATAGATAATCAGTACAGCCTTCTTACTACTTTTTGTCACATGTATTTGCCTTTTGAATTATTTATAATTTTAACTCTTTTGAGATGATAGTGTTCCATGATTCATGACCATATATCAGCATGAATGAAAGAGTCATCATTTATTAAGTTCTTACTATGTGTCAAGCACTGTGTTAAGTACAAAGGATACCAAAATAAAAGCAGGATAGTCCCTGCCTTCAAGCAGCATATATTCTAATAGGGGAAGGAAACAAATGTAAAGGTAGATAACAAAACATGGCTTTCTAGAGATATCGGTGAAAGAATGGACACCTAGGCCCAGATTTCAGGACTGTTGTTACATAGGTAGGCTTTTGCAACTGTGGGCATCTTGCGAACAGTAAAAAAACTGGATAAAACTTCCCAAATATGATCTAGCAAGATCTCTTGCTCTCTCTGACTCTGTGTTTGGATCAGTTTCTCTCTCTCTCTCTCTCTCTCTCTCTCTCTCT
>NW_027187349.1:2799077-2805062 GCF_028583685.1 Petaurus breviceps papuanus
CTCTCTGTCTCTCTCTCTCTCTCTCTGTCTCTCTCTCTCTCTCTCTCTCTCTCTCTCTCTCTCTCTCTCTCTCTTTCTCTCTCTCCTATATACAAATATACATATTCATGGATACATGCAATTTTACATAATCACCACAATTTTTAAGGCATTGAGAGTTTGATTCTCAAGACAGCTAAAAGAAGAGAGGATACTAAATTATTTTAAAAATCAAAGAGGAGGGGTGGCCACATGGCTCAGCGAGTAAGAGCACCGGCTCCAGTGTTGGGATGACCTGGGGATCAAATCTGGGCTCAGATACTCAGCACTACACCCAGAAATAACTGGCCGTGTAACCTTGAGCAAATTACTTAACCCCGATTGCTTTAAAAAAAAAATCAAAGATGGTATGGCTCTCTATAAAAAGGTGATTAAGAGGACATCAATAACTATTGAAACATATCCCTACTTTCCTATCTTTATTAAATCTTTATGAGAATATTCTACACACTAATGGAAAACAACTTTGAAGAAAAATGGGAAAGGAGCTGTCAAATTTCAGAAATGACATTTTACAGCAGACCACATGGAAAAAGCTATTATTCAACAAGGTTATTCCCGAGTAATTGTTAAGATCATAATATATCTAGGTAGAAGGAAGAACATCTTCAAGTCATCAATAATTTAATTTTAAATAGAATGATTATTAAGAATGAAATTGTGTCAATTCTTTGGGGTTTTTTTTGGAAATAAATATTTATGAAATGTTACTTTATCCACATGTAGGACTAATAGTAATGCTTTTATATTTTTCCATTTTCAAGTTAACAAATATTTGTTATTGAATGCAGAGAGCTGATCCCAGAGTCAGGAAGACCAGGGTTCAAGTTCACCTTTCACACTTACTGACTGTAATTTAAGGCAAATAAATCATGTAAGCTCTCAGCATCCTAGGCAAGTCTCTAAAATTACAAATTGCAGAAAAGTTATTGATATGCATTGATAAAGGGTGTGTCCCCACTGTTTCCTGGGAATTGCCTATCCCAATGCAATCACAGATATGGATAGAAATAAAAAAGGGGAAAAAACCTGTCCAAAGCACTGTGTTAGATGCTGGAAAATAGAAAGATAGATACAATACAAATCTTTCTCTCAGAGAATTTATGATTAAATGGGGGATTAGATACATAGATAGCTAAGTGTGAAACAAGAGATGGTCTTATAAATGCAGAGGGGTCAATTCAGGCAATATGCTGAGAACATTTTGAGGAAGGAGAGATTACTTAGACCTGGCACTATCAGAGAAGGCTTCTTGGAGAAAGTGACACCTGAATTGGGTCTTGAAGGAAAGGAGAGATTTCCATCTACAGAGATAAAGGAAGTACCTTCTAGTCCTGGGGGTGTTATGAATAAAGGCACAGAGACAGATGAAAACAGAATAAGGATGGGAAGGAGAATAGTATGGTTTGGCCAGAAAGTCCATAAGTGAAGGGGAACAGTTAGAGTTTTTGCATTTCTTTAACTTTTTTTGTATCATTGTAGCGGCAACCATGCTGGCATACCCAGGATGGCTGCTAGCATAGGTTCTTAGGTCTGCTTTACTAGGAAAGAGCTGTTTAAGGGGTCAACAATCTTTTTTAATCACATTCACTAGTTCAGGGGAAAAGTCAGCACCCTGAACTTCAGAGAAATACAAACAGAGAAATAAAAACCAAGAGACAGGGCTCTGACTGTCTGAATCAACCACATACTCTACATACATTCTTAGATCGAGAGAGCCTTTACATCTGAGCAGTCAGGGAGCTCTGAACATATGGCCACTCAGAATCTTGACCAGGGAATCACAAGATTCTTCTCATAAGCAAGCCCCCAAAGCAAAATACCAACTCAGAGTATATATACACTTCTTAGAGCCAGAAGGCATCACCACTCTTGTGACTCAGTGCCTAGTTAGAAATTTACAAAAGGTGTGGGCCATCCTGAAAAACAAGCCTCCCCTAATCAAGCTCCTCTTGTTGGGCTCCACATGAGGCTTATGAATGGGCAGGGAAGATCTTCAACTCCCATTAACATTACAGTCATATACTTCCTTTGGCAGTCTGGTGAAGCCTGTGGACCCTCTTCTCAGAATGTTTTTAAATACATAAAATATGGGGCAGCTAGGTGGTGTAGTGAATAGAGCACAGGCCCTGGAGTCAGACACTTGACACACTGACTAGCTGTGTGACCTTAGGGAAGTCACTTAACCCCAATTGCCTTGCCTTCCCCCCTCCAAAAACAAACAAATAAATGCATAAAATACATACCGTGTTTCCCCGATAATAAGACCTATCCTGAAAATAAGCCCTCCCCTTACTGTGTAAGATTCCTCTAAAATAAGCCCTCCCTCAAAAATAAGCCCTATTGAGATTGCTACTGTAGTGAAGGTGATCCCCTGCACTACACGCTACATTACGGTACCCTCTGTATGCACCCTCCCCCTCCCCCCCGGGTGGAACGCACGCCGTGCTCCAAGCTGCATCCAACCAGAGCTGCAGCAGAGAGCACGTCATCCTGTTCTTCCCCAGTGATTTGCTTGCTGGCGCCATTGAGAGCAGTGCCGCGGAGGAGAGCTGAGGCAGGACAACATAAGCCCTCCCCTGAAAATAAGCCCTCTGGTGTTTTTCTTTCCAAAAAAAATAAGAAGACAATGTCTTATTATCGGGGAAACACGGTAGCATAGCAAAGTACATCAATTATATTGGAATGTAGTTGTCAAAATATTAAACAAAACAATTTCATTGACCATGGTCATGAAAAAAGACTCCAGGCTCTGCAATTATACATTGTTCTTACCCCCACCTACCCCATGTCTGCCTCTCCATGGTGCCACTAGTATAATATAGTGCTTTTAGGATTTTGGACGCACTTCTACTAGGGACTAAATCTGACCCAGATGTAAACTCCTTTTCACTAGCCACTAGAGTTTCCTTGTGAAGTGGAGGGTCCTATGGTATCTCATTTCATCACATAGCCACCAGACTTTTACTAACAACCCCAGCACATTTTTGTAAGGAGGCATCAGACTGGAGGCATGTTTAAATCAGTCAGTGTCCGTGTGTGGATCTGTTTCTTATGAGTCCCTCTGCACCATGGAGGTTGAGTTGTTAATACCATTCACTTCTATTACCAACTTAACAATTCACCATGGGAAGGCTAATTCAATGCATCCTCTATCCTATTTCTAAAATAGTACATCTGTTCTGAGTTTCCTCTCTTAAATGTGTATACTCTCTCCACTACCTTTAATATAAGATACAAGACAAGAAAGGGTCTGGCAGAGGTTACTAGCCCCCCTGACTCCTATCAGCTCAATACCTAAACCGATCTAAGACGGATAACCTGTGCTATTTCCTGACCTACAATATGTGTCAGTATACTTGGGTGGGCCAGGAAGGTGTCTTAGGTTTCCTCATCCATTTTTTAAGATGGTAGGGGTTGGAAGAATTGGCAACCATAATAGACAAAGAGGCTAGAGGATGTATATGTGTGTATGTACATAGATAGTGTGTGTATACATCACACACAGACATATGTGTGTATTTGTATAGGTACAGTTGTAACTGAATTACATGGTATCCAGTTATACTGATTCATGTATGAATATTCAGGGGAATCAGTGTTGTTGGGTTTTTTTTTGCTTTTCTTGGAACGCAATTGGTGTTAAGTGACTTGCCCAAGGTCACACAGCTAGTTTTTGTGTTATGTGTCTGAGGTAGATTTGAACTCATGTCCTCCTGACTCCAGGGTTGGTGCTCTATTCACTGTGCCACTTAGCCACTCCTTTTAGGAATCAGTGCTTCAACAACATAGTTTCTACAAAGGCAGGTGGTAGGGCAGTGATCTGGAGTCAGGAAGACATGAGTTCAAATCTAGCCTCAGACACTTACTAGCTCTGTGACCCTGGCCAAGTCATTTAACCTCTATTTCCCTCAGTTTCCTCATCTGTTAAATTGGAATAATAATAATAGCACCTCTCTTCTGGGGTTATTGTGAGGATCAAATAAGATAAAATTTGGTAAGCATTTTGCAAACCTTAGAGTACTATATAAATGCTAGTTATTATTATTATTTATTATCATTATTATCAATATTATTAATATTGTTACTTCCTAACAATAAATCAGCAAGCTTTTGGAAAGTGATTACTATGTATCAGGCACTGTATTAGCTGCTGGGGATAGAAAGACAGAAAAGAAACAATCGTTGCTTTCAAGGAACTTAGCCAATCTACAATAAGATTGGGAGACATTCATGGAATGTACTCCAGAGGTGGAGAACCTGTAGCCTCGAGGCCACATGGGACCCTCTAGGTCCCCTTTGACTGAATTCAAACTTCACAGAACAAATCTCCTTAACAAAAGGATTTGTGCTATAAAACTTGGACTCAGTCAAAAGGCTGCACCCGAGGACCTAGAAGGCCACATGTGACCTCGAGGTTGCAGGTTCCCCACCCCGTGAGACATTGGCAATCTAGAGTGTGTATGCCAAAAGCAGTGCTATGATTATTTTCAAGGATATACAATACCATCAGGGTGATTAGAAAAATTACAAATTATTCTTCGATGCCCTCCTGCCTTCTTTTTCTGTCCCCTATCTTACTTTCCGACATCTCTAGCCTTCTGATCTGCCTTAATAAAGACATGGAAAAGCCCAGTCACCTACATACACTTAGGAAAGACCACTTGCCCAAGAGTTAGGTTCCAGCTCTAATGCTGACCAGCTTGATGACCCTTGACATATCACTTTCACTTTCTTGGTTGGAGTCTCTTCGTAAATAATCTCCAAGGTCCCTTCCAGCACAAGAGTCTATGATTCAAGTTTGCCACATACGCATCAGAGATGTGGAGAAGGGACCTTAGAGGTCATCTTTTATCTCACCCACAGATAACTGAGGTCCAGAGAATTAAGTGCCTTACCTAGGTTTATGAAAGTAGTAAGTAGCAGAGCTGAGATTCAAACCCAGATCCTCCCACTCCAGAGCCAATGCAGGGTTTTTTCCATTTCAGCTTTTGGTCTCATATCACCTACTTCTTGAAGCCTTAATTTACTTCTTCAGACATTGTCAGCATTTCTTTAAAGGAGAAAACTATAATCCATGTGATGATTAATCTACTCTTTAGTTCATAGATATAAAGGAGTTTGTTAATTTGTAATTTATGAAGTTGTGAATTTTGAATAAAGCTTTTAAATAAATCAATCAATAAGTATCCATTAAATGCCTATTCTTGCACACTGTGACACTTGCTAGAGAGGTTTTTAACTCCCTGCCTTCACTCAAGTGGAGCAGGTAGATGGTGCAGTGGATAGAGTGCCCAGCCTGGAGTTAGCAGTTCAAATCCGACCTCAGATACTTACTAGCTGTGTGACCCTGGGCAAGTCATTTAACCCTGTTCTCCTAAGTTCCTTTTCTATAAAATGAGCTGGAGAAGGAAGTGACAAACTACTCCAGTATCTTTGTCAAGAAACCCCAATGGCAAATGACCAAAAGTCATGACTGAGCACCAACAACTTCACAAAAATTCCTCTCAGATGCTTCTTTGTGGTATGGAAATGATTTTGAGTTCTCCAAGACTATGTTAATGGAATGCTAGCTATGACAAGTCCCACCAAGCTGGAAAGTTTTCAAACATGGAGTGAGAATGTGCTTCAGGGGCATTCTAGATTAAGTAGGCTTAGAGGGCTAGGCTATCCACCTATTTACAATTTAGAAGCTATTTGCAGGGAAAAAAATAATTTTGAGATCCAGGTTGCCAATTTACAAATTCAGGTTTAGAACACACCTCATAAGTTGAGGAATGGTTCTTTGCAGTTCCATTTTCTCGTTCTAGTCCTAAAAGAATGCTAGGAGCATATTTTATAAAGGAGAGAAGACTCTAGCTTTCTCCCACAGTCTCCAATTCTGCTGGGGCACTCATCTCAGCTGCTGCAGGACGTCATGCCTTGGCTTTATAGTAAATAGAAAAG
>NW_027187349.1:2805072-2905492 GCF_028583685.1 Petaurus breviceps papuanus
GTTATTGGTCATGGCCATTGAGTCTGCTCACCCTGTTCTACAACAGGCTGCCTCAGGCCAGAAGCAGTCAGAGGACTTTGCCAGTAGCTGGGCATCTGAGATGGGGAAAGCAATAACCCTCATGAGATCCAGTTTCCTGTGGCTCATAAGTTCGATGCTCTGGGCTCAACTATGATCCCAAGGGCAGGTAAAACACAAACAGAGAGGGTAACCAGGGGACTGAGAGCTAGAAAAAGGTTGGTGGTTACCTTCTGATATACCTTCTGGTGTTGGGTGATGCAAATAATGAAGAGGGGAGAGATGACAACAATAAGCATTTGATTGACAACATCTGGTTCTACCTACCTACCAAATAGGGTCAAACACTAGTCATAGCTCCCCTTAACTTCTGCATTTTACTAATGCTATACTAATGTATTGAACTAATATAGTTTATATGTGAACTCTCTTGTGTGGTGAGTGAAAATTTCCAAGAGAGAGCCTAACTGGTTAATAAGTAATGAAAAAATGAACATTATAATGAGAAGTGGGCTTATTCAATGAGGGTCTAGGCATTGTGACTCTAATCACTCCGTCTTGGTCAAAGAGACTTATCTATACCCGTATTACCCCATCTAGGATCATCTAGACAAAAGAAGGAATCCACTTTTACCCTAAACTATATGCCTAAAACACAATGGGTTGGAATCCACCAATTCACCTAAACTAAAATTTCTTCACCCTTTGATCATATCTAAACTTTCCCAGTTGGGTGCATCTTACCAAATATTTCATCTTATCAGCCTTTAAAGGCTGTCTGAATAGCATACAGAGGCTGATTTATAAATAAGGAAAAGGAAGGTGAAAAACCTTAGTTCTAATTCAACAACTGGCTATTAATATTGGAGAGAAATAATCATTTCTCTCACTTGACATTTTGCTTGGTAAATCTGCTGGGACACCTTCCTATCACTGAATCTTCCTTATAAGGATAACTTGCCAATATGGACTTCCACTGTTGTCAAATTCCTCCGACACTCTACCCAGTCTTCATGACTGATACTGCCCTGGACATTTCTCACATTGGCCATCTTTCTAGTCTCATGCTATTCCCATTTTCCATCTCCCCTTCCACCTCAGGGCTAGGACACCACCTTAGCCACACAAGCCCTAATGCTGACAATCAGAGGAACCCTTTACAACTTCAAGAACTGAAATGGATGAAGAACTGTCCTTAAATGAAAATATCTGAAAAATGCCTTTGCAGACAGAAGCTTCTTGTCTGTAAATGGTAATGCAGCCAAACCATTTCTTATGTTCAGTGACTGATAGGCACTTGGCAAAAATACAGAATGCCATGCAAGTGTCAAATAGCACTGTATAAAAGGAAAAATAATTGGCAGCATAGTGGTTTTAATACTTCAAGGGTTTGGGCAGAAAAAATCAGATGGAAAATTCATCGCAGCCTTTGCATTTTTTTAGGCATTAACTTAACTCTTCATTATGTCACATGCACGTGCCTTTGGCAATCCCACAACTTTTACCAACCAAATGACTCTGACTTGACCAAGTGATGGAATTAAAAGCAGATTTTCACACTTTCACAATCTGAAATTCAAAGCCTTCAGTAACCTGTTTACAGAATAGGAAAATTAATATGAATTTAGCCCTAAGTGATCCCTGTTACATGCAACTTTTTACAGTTTTCTGAATATTGGCACTTTTATTTAAATCTGAACAAAGAACAAGAAACTTCAGTTTAACTTGGGGAAAAAGGAGTCTATAATTGAGTAACCAGATTATCCCTATGTGGCCTTTTCCCATAATTCCTCATTGAGTGAGGATGTGGCTCAGTCAATTAGAGATGTGCGGGCCTAGATATTTCTATAATCCAAAGTAACTAATGGATTACTCTGAAATAAGTGATCCTCAAGGATTAAGTATAAAATCTGGCTTTCAAAGCCCTTCATAACATACACACACACACACACACACACACACATTTCCAGTCTCCCTTTTTTTTTTTGGAGGGGGAAAGGCAAGGCAATTGGGGCTAAGTGACTTGCCCAAGGTCACACAGCTAGTTTTTTGTGTTAAGTGTCTGAGGCCACATTTGAACTCAGGTCCTCCTGACTCCAGGGCTAGTGCTCTTTTCACTGCACCACCTAGCTGCCACCAGTTTTCTTACACCTTACATTTTTCCAGGTACCCTGTGATTCAATGACTTGCCTCAGTGACACACTCCATCACCATCTCTTGACTCTGGGCATTTTCTCTCATTGTTCTGATACTGGCTTCCAGGAAAGCTTGTTTTCAACCTCTCCAATTCCTGGTTTTCATGGCTTCCTTCAAGTCTCAGCTAAAATCTCACCTACAGGAAACATTTCCCAATCCCACTTAATTCTAGTGCCTTCCCTCTGTCCATTAGCTCTAATTTATTTTATATATACCTGGTTTGTACACAGTTATTTCTGTATTGTCTTCTCCATTAGATTCCAAGCTCCTTGAGACCAGGCACTATCTTTTGACTTTCTCTGTATCCCCAGTATTTTGCACAATGCCAGGCACAAAGTAGGCACTTAATAAATGTTTGTTGACTAACTAGTGATTGCAAATATCCCCTAATCCAGGATATTGATAAGCAGAAATTAAAATATGTGAACACAGAAATGACTTCAGTGAAGATGACAATTTCATATATCAATATGTGAGATGAGAAATCCCAACCCAACTTCACAGTCTCTGTTCCCTTAGGTTTCCTCCAAACCCTTCTAATTTTGTATGCTTCTTGTGGTATCATATGCCAAGAAAGCTCATCTATAAATGTGAAAAAGTAAAGTGTCTTTTGAGCTGTGGATTTGCCATTTATTTGACAAGGCTACTCTACTCTACAACAAATATAGACTTCATTTTTTGTATTATAAAGTAATTCATGATACAGTTGAGTGCTGGATTTGGAATCAGAAGACATAGATTGGTTGTGGTTTTTTTTTTAGTTTTTTCATCTTTTTCTTTTTGGAGGGTAGTTGGGGTCAAGTGACTTGCCCAAAGTCACACGGCTAGTAAGTGTGTCAAATGTCTGAGGCCAGATTTGAACTCAGGTCCTCCCAACTGTAGGGCTGGTGCTCTATTCACTGTACCACCTAGCCACCCCTCATAGGTTGGTTTTGATCATGGCTCTGCTATTCAGCACCTGTATGACCATCAGTTAAGCCATCTCCTCTCTAAGCCTCTGTTTCCTCATCCATAAAATGCGGTGGTGGGGGGGATAGAATAGATTATCTCTAAATTTCCTTTCAGCTCTAAATCTAAATCTTATATCAGAAACAGAATGGTACAGAATAAGCAGCATGGTGTAGTGGAAAGAATATTAATCACTGAGTTGGAGGACCTGCTTATTGTCTGTATGACTAGTCAAATACTAAACCTCTCTGGGCTTCAGTTTGATCATCTATAAATTGAGGGCATGTAATAGTAATGGAATATAAAGATCCCCCTGTATTGGCTTGGTTTTTGGTGTTAAAACCCAGAGCTTGTGAATCCCACTTGTGGGATGGACTTGTTGATGTGAAAAGAGAGTGCTGAACTGGGAGGAGCTGATGATGTAAATTTAGAGAGACATAAGAAAAGAGAGAAGCAGAAGAACTTTTTGGAAGCAGCACCTTTGGAGGCGGAGAGAGACTGAGAGGATTGCTGAGGGCCAGTTTGAATTGCCCAGGACTTTTGAGAGCTGCCACCCAGAGCTGCCAAGGACTAAGGAGACATGGCTGTTTAGCTGGTACTTTGTCTGTCTGTTTTGATGTTGTTTTGCCAGATTTGTCCACTGGTGAAAGACAGTCCTGTTGTTGCAGAAGTTGGGAACCTTGCTGTTGGTTCAAAGCTCTTGAGACTGTTCTGAAGACAGAGAGTGAATTCTGTCCACTGGTGAAGGACAGTGCTGTTGTTGCACAGGTTTTGGAACCTTGCTGTTGGTTCAGAGCTCCAGAGACTGCTCTGCAGACAGAGAGTGAATTCTGTCCACTGGTGAAGGACAGTCCTGTTGTTGCAGAAGTCTGAGAACCCTGTTGTTGGTTCAGAGCTACTGAGACTGTTCTGCAGACAGAGATTGAATACTGTCCACTGGTGAAGGACAGTGCTGTTGTTGCAGAAGTATTGGAAGATCGCTGTTGATTCAGAAGCCCTGAAGAAGGATTTTCTTGTTGTATGTTTACAGAAATCCTGGAAGAGGGTGTTGCTAATGTTTTTAGGGGTCCTACGACTGTTCTGCAGACAGAGAATGAATTAATGAAGAGACTGGCAATGTATCTTGTGGCCTTGCTAAGCTTTGTCTCCCCAGGAACAAAGATTGCTGAGAACTTGCCTCATGTCGAGATGAAGAAAAGACCTCCATTTGGGTATTAAGTGCTGTGCTTAAACTTGATGTAACTCTGGGGTAGATTCAATTGTGATCCAGGGGTGAGGAACTTTTGACCTTTTTGTGCTCTGTGATTGAACAAATGAATGTACTTTACTTATGATTGGAAACTAATCTCCATTTGAGAAGACGGGCTTTGTGATGGACTAAATGAATGTACAGCCTAGGGGTGGAGTAGTATTTAGAAGAGGTAATTGATTAAATGAATGTAATGTCCTGGGGTGGGGTAGTACTTGATTAAACCAGGTAGTACTTGGAGATTATTGAATCACACTTAGTAAATGTTGCATTTTGAATGATGTCATATTTTGATCTTCTCTGTTCTTAATTTTTCACTGAATAAAATAGAGATACCTATGCTGGTATTTTGAACCTTGGGAAGTTGCCTTTGCTTAGCATTACATTACAGGGCATTAGAATAGATCATCTCTAAGATCCCTCCAGTTCAAACTCTATATAATCTTTTTTTTTAAAGGTTATATGTGACAGAGGAGTTTCTTTTTTTTATTAATTCTTTAATTTATTAATTTGTTTCCTTTTAGTTTACAGGATTCAATTCCATAATTCCTTGAATTTCACATTTTGTCCCCCTCCCTCCCCATCCCCCCCATGGCAGCTTATAATCAAGTATAGGATCTGTAAATACTTTCACATTATACAACGGTCAGGTTATAAGGATGGATTGTACCAGCTGGAATGAAAAATGGTAAAGAGGACATAAAATCAAATAAGAGAACAAAAAAAATCAGGTATTTTGCTTCCACCTGGATATAAATTTAGTTCTTTCTAGTTCTTTCTCTTGATGCACGTTTTTCTCTCCATCATGCATCTTTTGGGATTGACTTATATCCCTGCATTGTTGAGAAGAGTCCAGTCTATCAAAGTTGGTCATCACACATATGTTGTGTCTGTAATTGTGTACAAATTCCTCCTGGTTCTACTCTTCTCACTCAGCATCAGTTCTTTTAAGCCTCTCCAGGTAAATATGAAGACTGCCTGCTCCCTGTTTCTTATAGCGCAATAGTATTCCATCACATGCATATACCACAACTTGTTCAGCCATTCCCCAATTGATGGGCACCCCCTTAATTTCCAATACTTTGCCACAACAAAAAGAGCTGCTATAAACATTTTTGTACATATGGGTCTTTCTCCCATTTCTATGATCTCTTTGGGATATAACCCTAGGAGTGGTATTGCTGGATCAGAGGGCATGAAAGTATTTATAGCCCTTTGGGCATAATTCCAGATTGCTCTCCAGAAAGGCTGGATCAGTTCACAACTCCACCAACAATGCATTAGTGTTCCAGTTTGCCCACATCCTCTCCAGCACTTGTCATTTCCCTGTTTTGTCATCTTAGCCAATCTGACTGGTGAGATGTGGTACCTCAGAGTTGTTTTGATTTGCATTTCTCTAATCAATAGTGAATTAGAGCATTTCTTCATGTGCTTATAGATAGCTTTAATTTCTTTCTCTGAAAACTGCCTGTTCATATCCTTTGACCATTTATCAATTGGGGAATGACTTGTATTCTTATAAATTTGACTCATTTCTCTGTATATTTTAGAGATGAGTCCTTTGTCAGAGACATAGGTTGTAAAGATTCTTTCCCAATTTCCCACCTCCCTCTTAATCTTGGTTACATTGGCTTTATTTGTACAGAAACTTTTCAATTTCATGTAGTCAAAATTATCCATTTTATGTTTTATAATGTTCTCTAATTCCTGTTTCGTCATAAAGTCATTCCCTCTCCACAAGTCTGATAGGTAAACTATTCCTTGTTTTAGCAGACTGCTTACAGTATCAACCTTTATACCTAGATCATGAACCCATTTAGACTTGATTTTATATGGTGTTAGATAATGGTCTATGCCCAGTTTCTGCCATACTATATTCCAGTTTTCCCAGTAGTTATTGTCAAATAGTGAGTTCTTATCCCAAAAACCAGGGTCTGGGGGTTTATCAAACAATACATTACTGTACTCGTTAACTTCTGAATCTCGTGCGCCTAATCTATTCCATTGATCCACTCCTCTATTCTTCAGCCAGTACCAAGTAGTTTTGATGACTGCTGCTTTATAATACAGATTGAAATCTGGTAAGGCTAGTCCACCTTCCCTAGCATTTCTTTTCATTAATTCCCTTGATATTCTGGACCGTTTATTCTTCCAGATGAATTTTGTTACTATTTTTTTTAACTCTATAAAGTAGTTTTTTGGTAAATTAATTGGTATGGCACTAAATATATAATTTAATTTAGGTAAAATTGTCATTTTTATTATATTAGCTCGACCCAGCCATGAGCAATTGATATTTTTCCAATTAGTTAGATCTGACTTTATTTGTGTGAAAAGTGTTTTGTAGTTATGATCATACAGGTCCTGGGTTTGTTTTGGCAGGTAGATTCCCAAATATTTTATAATGTCTACAGTAACTTTAAATGAGATTTCTCTTTCTACTTCTTGCTGTTGAATTTCATTGGAAATATATAGGAATGCCGAGGATTCATGTGGGTTTATTTTATATCCTGCAACTTTGCCAAATTTATTTATTGTCTCAAGCAGTTTTTTACTTGATTCTCTAGGATTCTCTAAGTATATCATCATATCATCTGCAAAGAGTGATAGCTTGGTCTCTTCTTTGCCTAACTTGATTCCTTTGATTTCTTTTTCTTCTCTAATTGCTACTGCTAACATTTCTAGTACCAGATTGAATAAGAGGGGTGATAGTGGACACCTTTGTTTCACCCCTGATCTTATGGGAAATGCTTCTAGCTTCTCCCCATTACATATAATACTTGCTGATGGCTTTAAATAGATGCTACCTATTATTTTAAGGAAGGCTCCATTTATTCCTATACTTTCTAATGTTTTTAATAGGAATGGATGTTGTATTTTGTCAAAAGCCTTCTCTGCATCTATTGAGATGATCATGTGGTTTCTGCTAGTTTTATTGTTGATATGTTCAATTATACTGATGGTTTTCCTAATATTAAACCATCCTTGCATTCCTGGAATAAATCCTACCTGATCAAAGTGTATTATTCTTGGGATAAGTTGCTGTAGTCTTTTGGCTAGTATTTTATTTAGAATTTTTGCGTCTATATTCATGAGGGAGATTGGTCTATAATTTTCTTTCTCTGTTTTATTTCTTCCTGATTTAGGTATCAGTACCATATTTGTGTCATAAAAAGAATTTGGTAGGACTCCTTCTTCACTAATTTTCCCAAATAATTTGTAGAGTATTGGAATCAATTGTTCTTTAAATGTTTGATAGAATTCACTAGTGAATCCATCTGGCCCTGGAGATTTTTTCCTAGGGAGGTGACTGATGGCTTCTTCAATTTCTTTTTCTGAGATGGGATTATTTAAGTAATTTACTTCCTCTTCATTTAATCTGGGCAACTTGTATGTTTCTAAATATTCATCCATTTCCCTAAGATTGTCAAATTTCTGTGCATACAATTGGGAAAAATAATTCCTAATTATTGTTTTGATTTCCTCTTCATTGGAGGTAGATTCACCCTTTTCATTTTTGATACTCATAATTTGGTTTTCTTCTTTCTTTTTTTTTTTTATCATATTGACTAAGGGTCTGTCAATTTTGTTGTTTTTTTCATAAAACCAGCTCTTGGTTTTATTTATTAGTTCAATAGTTTTCTTAATTTCTATTTTATTAATCTCTCCTTTAGTCTTCAATATTTCTAGTTTAGTATTTAATTGGGGATTTTGAATTTGTTCTTTTTCTAGGTTTTTTAATTGCATGCCCAATTCGTTGAGCTCCGTTTTCTCTAATTTAATCATGTATGCACTCAGAGATATAAAACTTCCCCTAAGAACTGCCTTTAATGCATCCCACAGATTTTGGTATGTTGTCTCATTATTATCATTCTCTTGAATGAAATTACTGATTGTTTCTATAATTTCTTGTTTGACCCACTCATTCTTTAGGATTAAATTGTTTAATTTCCAGTTAGTTTTTAGTCTGTCTTTCCCTGGCCCTTTATTGCATATAATTTTTATTGCATCATGATATGAGAATGATGTGTTTAATATTTCTGCCTTACTGCATAGAATTGTGAGGTTTTTATGCCCTAGAACATGGTCAATTTTTGAGTATGTGCCATGAACCGCTGAGAAGAAAGTATATTCCTTTTTATCCCCATTCAGTTTTCTCCAGAGATCTATCTATCCTCTCTAAAATCCTGTTCACCTCCTTAACTTCTTTCTTGTTTATTTTGAGGTTGGATTTATCAAGTTCAGATAGGGGGAGATTAAGGTCTCCCACTAGTATAGTTTTGCTATCTATTTCTTCCTCTAATTCCTTTAGCTTCACCTCTAGGAATTTGGATGCTACACCACTTGGTGCATATATGTTAAGTAGTGATATTGCTTCATTCTCGATGGTGCCTTTTAACAGGATATAGTTTCCTTCCTTATCTCTTTTAATTAGGTCAATTTTTGCATTTGCTTTATCTGAGATAAGGATTGCTACCCCTGCTTTTTTTACTTTAGCTGAGGTATGATATATTTTACTCCAACCTTTTACCTTTACCTTGTGTGTATCCCTCTGTTTCAGATGTGTTTCTTGTAAACAGCATATTGTAGGATTATGATTTCTAATCCATTCTGCTATCCATCTCCATTTTATAGAAGAGTTCATTCCATTCACATTTACAGTTATGATTGTTATCTGTTTCTTTTCCCTCATCCTATTCCTGCCCCTGTTAATGTTCATATTTTCCCTCCCTTCTCCCTTCCCCCCCTTAATAGTTTTCCTTTTGACCACCGCCTCCCTCAGTGTTCCCTTTTCAGCCCCCCCCATTTTCCTCCCCGTTTCCCCTTACTACTTCCCTCCCTACAAACCACTCCCACCCCCCTTTTGTAACCCTTTCCCCCTCCTACTGCCTGTAGGATATTGTTATACTTAATGAAGTATGCTATTTTTTCTTCGCATCAAGAATGACAGGAACAGATCTCATGCGAAGCTCCTCTCCCTCCCCTCTTTCCCTCTAAAATGATTCTTTTTGCATTCCTTCTCTATAGCGTCCTATGCTTAACTGGTTGTTAATCCCTCCTTGTACCAGAACCAATGAGGGAAAAGCTCATATGCTTCCCAACACCCTCCCTTTTTTTCCTCTGCTATACAATTTTTATGCCTCTATGAGTGGCATAATTTACCCTTTTCCACTTCACCCCGTCCCTTTGTAGCCCTTAACAAGATTTTTTTTAAATCGTCATTTTGTTGATTTTATACTCATACCTTGTACTTGTCTCTTACCAGTTTGCACTTATCAAATAGCAGGGTGTGTGTGTGTGTGTGTGTGTGTGTGTGTGTGTGTTCTCCTTGTTTACCCTTCTAAGTCACTGTTGCTTCTCGTAATTGGAGGTTGAATTTTCCATTGAGTTCTGGCTTTTTTATCAAGAAGGTCTGGAACTCTGTTATATCATTGAATGACCATCTCTTTGCCTGGAAGAATATGCTCAGTCTCGCTGGGTATGTGATCCTTGGTTGTAATCCAAGCTCTTTTGCCTTCCTGAAAATTGTATTCCACTGCCTCCGATCTTTCAGTGTAGAGGCTGACAAATTCTGTGCAATCCTCACTGTGGACCCTCGATATTTGAATTGTTTCTTTCTGGCCACTTGAAGTATTTTCTCTTTTATCTGGTAGTTCTCGAGTTTGGCCACAACATTTCGAGGATTTTTCAGTTTGGGATCTCTTACAGCAGGTGTCCGGTGGATTCTGTCGATTTCTATTTTCCCCTCAGGTTCTAGTATCTCAGGGCAGTTTTCCTTAACGAGCTCTTGGAGAATGTTGTCCAGGCTCATTTTTTCATCATAATTTTCTGGTAGGCCTATGATTCTCAGATTATCTCTCCTGGATCTGTTTTCCAGGTCAGTTATTTTTTCTTTGAGGTATTTTACCTCTTTTTCTAATTTTTCATTTTTGTTGTTTTGCTTGGCTAATTCTTGGTTCCTCATAGAGTTATTTGTTTCTATTTGTTTAATTCTGGTTTTTAGCAAATCATTTTCCTTGGTTAATTTTTGAAGCTCCTTTTCCGTATCATACACTTTTCTTTTTAGAGAGATGTTTTCCTCATTATAATGCTTTTCGAATTCTGCTATTTTCGTTTTGAGAGAATTATTCATTTTCTCTTCTATCTCTCTCATTTTGCTTTCAAAGTTCCTTTTGATCTCATCTAGGAGAGCCTTCTGTGCTTGGGATCCATTCCCTGTTGAAGTTTCAGCTGTGGGTGTGGAGTCCACATTGTCTCCCTCTGAGGTTGGTTCCTCCCTCTGAGGATAGTAGGACTCCAGAGTCTTTGTCTTTGTAGTCTGCTTTCTACCCATTTTGAGGCAGGGTCCTAACCACGCCCTTCCTCTAGGATCCCAAGCCTTTACTGTAGAGGGTTTTGCCCTGGGCAATAGTTACTATATTTTCAGGGTCAGAGGGGGGGTTTGGAGCAAGTGGGGTTCACTCTGTCATCTTCGTGTTTGGAGGTCCTGAAAGGGGCTTTTTTTAAAAAAAGATTTCTGGGCTATGAAGTGGTAGCCCCAGGAGTGTTTGCTGTCCAGTACAGGGGCCCCTGTATTTGCTTCTTACCTTGCTCTTTCCAGTCCCAGCCCTTTGGTGATAGGCCTGGTAGTGGCCCTTGTGGTTGGTGGGAAGACTTGCCCTCCTAGTTGATCAGGCCCCTTCCAGGCCTGCGTCCCACCGTACCGCCTCTCCTTCCTGGCCCGTGTCCACCGAGCCGCCACCTCTCCTTCCCGGCCTGCGTCTGCTGCGCTGCCGCGCCTTCCCGGCCTGCGTCCCCAAACTCTATATAATCTTCTGTAAGTGTGTAAAATATTACCCTGAATACTCAAAAACACTATTAATTTTCCCCTAAGTTTCCTTTCACATATGGGCCACTTAGAATACTATCTCTAACTCCAGTCACATTGTAGATAAGAATCAATATCCAATCAAAATGAGCCCCCACCAAAGTGTTGTTTGGTGTTTTGTTTTGTTTTGTTTTTACCAACCGACCAAGGGGCATCTTAGGTCAAAGCAAAATATATAAAATTACACAGAATATCAAGGTAAGTACCAAGAAGAACCCAATACACCAGAAACACCAGAAACACATTCTCTGGTAGGTTACCATACCACCATTGGGGAAGGGACACATACAGATAACACGTGTGGCCTGGCAACACTGTGTAGGGACATATATAACAATATGGCCAGAGAATATACGTAAAAGGGCAATTTAAGTAATATATACTAAGGGACGCATATGGCCAGGGACAATTTATTCCTCCATGTATACTTAGCATGATGATACTTATGCTCCAGAGTAACTGGTATCCTCTGGTGATATCATTGAGTATTTATGTTTTATTGACTAATTTGAGGTCTTCTGTTGTTCTATTCTTTCTGCTTTCTGGTATACTCTAGAACTCTCTACCAGGGATCAATGTCCTTTGCTGCTGTTTCTCTTGGTTACTATCTGTTCACCTCAAGTAGTCAATGATTTCTTTCCTCATAGCACTGGGGATCTGTCATCTTTTAAGCTTAAAATCTACAGAGGCCATCTTCACCTCTTTTGTGATACAAACCCCAGAAGGCCACCTTTAGACAACTGGATTAAAAAAACAAAAACATCTTCAGGCATTGTTTGTCTTTTGAACTCCTTTCCTCATGCTATTGTTTAGGGTCCCTCAGTTTGCACTTTTATTTGAGCTATGATCCTAAATGTCTTTTAAAATCTAAAATATCACTAATCATTAGTTTGCATCCTTCAAATCATCCCAGCATTCCACTTAGCAAAATTAAAGGAGACATATGAAGCTGGAGCGAGGAGATACTTTTCAACCCCAAATTCCTGGAAAGGACTTTCTACTCCACCTTCCACCATTTCCATCAAACTCAAATAATAAAATTGGCTGACATGCAAATTATCTTGGGGCAAACCCAAAAGGGTTATATGGAATACAAAAGTTGGCAGCCTCCAACTTGATTCTTTATTTCTACATTCCTGTTTTTGTTATTCATTTCTGTCAAAAAGAAAATTATTGCTTTCCCTACATTAAAATAGGCAGACAAATAAGAAATCTCAGCTTGTTATAGAAACTTACTATTTTTCACCTTTGGATATACAGAAGGTTATTGTCAGTCCCAAATGAAGATTATTTTATACATTTGGCCCAGATTCACCCCACCTAAAGCTCTCTTTGGGATGATAAGTAAATGGTATCATTTAAAGATGATTAATGTTTGACTATTAGTAGATTAATATACAAGAAATAGCTCTGTAGTAATAACTTTGGGTAGGCAACTAGTAGCCACTTTCTTTTGCATTCAAGCTCTCTTAATTCTTATAATACTTGGGTTCCTGGGCAGCTGTTGGTCATTTTCTTTCTCCTTTTTTTTCAGTTCTCTACAGCTGTGGAAAAAATCTCCACCAAATATTCCCCAGTTTAGTTTAATGCAGATGGATGTCTGGACCCAGTGCTTTTTGTTTAAAAATTCAAGAGTAGCTATTATTATTTTTTATTATTGTAATGTACGGGAAGAAACTTCTGGCTTCCAAGCTGGAAAGTCACACAATGAGTCAATCTAGATTCTACTTCTGAGCTACTCAGAGGTCAGTAACACTGATGTCTGAAGTAGTATGCAACAGTTGTTGTAGTTGGTATGTCTGGTCAGAATTAGTGCCAAAGCCCCATGACCTGAGTTGGGAGTGTCCAGGGGAAGTGAACACCAACCGCTCTTTGTTATCGTTTGGGGTTAGTAGCATTGTATTCCATGAAGAGCCAGGAGGTGAAAGATATTTCTTTTCTACCACTCCACACCCCTCTCCCCAGGCCATCCATCTGCTAAGTCCTGCTTAGAATGTTGCTGATAACTCACTGGTTTTGGAAATCTATGACATTGTAAAGATATTTACACATTGGCTTTTCCAAAAACATTTAAAATATCACAATGCATATGTGGGACTTAAATCTTGTTTCAGGGAATATACAGATTTATAGCCCCTCAAGGCAAAGGTAGAAGCAATGCTTAGGTCAAAAACTGTCTTTTTCCAAAGTCTATAAATCATCATTTTTACTTAAACAAACTGACAAGATCTCATTTAGAACAACTTGGGTTGCTGTCATACTTTCACCACTAAAACTGATGCAATCAGTCTAAAAACATATGACAAATATGGTTCTCCTTCCCAACACCACAAAAACACACCATTTCAATTTTGAAATTGAAGTTTCTTTCAGTTTCTGAAATTCTAAAACGCGAAGTAAATAACACAATTGTGTGTATTTGTAAATAGCACAAATGTGCTCATGCACGGTGTCTAAAAACCCTCTTCTTTCAGGATGAGGAAAATCGTCAGCAACAGCTTTGCCTCTTAGAATCCCTGGTCTCCTTCCAGACTAAACTCAAGGACTACCTTCCCATAAGACCTTTCCTGGTTCCCCCAGTTGCTAAAGCCTCCCATGCAAGGATACATTCTATCTGTTTCATATGCATTCTTCATATGCCCATAGATGTTATATTGTCTCTTGTAATGGTAATGGGATTTGAAGATCTTCCATGCCCCTTGTATTGGCAAGCAAACAGGTACTTAGCACCTTGTTTCAAGTTCATGATTGTATCAAGTAATAAGATCCAGAATTTGTGAATCCCACAGTGGGATGAACTTGCTGATGTAACAGGAAGGGGTGGAACAGGGAGGACCTGATACCATATATAAGGAAAGGCCCAAGCTAGAGAGCCAGAACTTCTGAGAACTACTGGGAGAGAGAACTCGTGAGAGGCAGCCAGAACTGAGAGTCAGCCAGAACTTCTGGGAACAAGAACTGAATCGAGAACTGAGAACTGAGAAGAACTGAGGACCTCTGGGAACAAGCAGCGTGGAGGCTGAGGAGCTACTGTGAGTGAGGAGAGGAGGATCCTTGCTTGAGGGAGTGAGTGAAAGAGAAGGATCCTTGTTTGAAGGAGCCTGTTTTGTTTTGAAGGCTTGGGAATGTGGGTGTTCACTGTATTGACTATGTGTACCAATTTTGTGGTTACTGTAATGACTTTGACTTCCTGGTTTGGGGACTCAGTTTTCTGGTATTTGAATAAATGTTTTGGTTCTGTCCCCCATGTGGAGAGCCTGTTACATTTTGTGATTCACAACTACACCAGCATATTCATAGCCACCATGGGTGCTGTGAATATCACATTGCTGTTACATCTCTTGGTTAGAATACAAGTTCTTTGAGGGCAGGACTTTGTTTCCCCAGCACCTAGCATAGTGCCTGACTCACATAGTGCTTAATAAATGTATGGCTGATTGATAGTGGGCATACAATAGATACTCATTGATTAATGAAAATTATTTTGCCTGATTATAAACCAGAGGAGAAGTATATGCAAGAAGTGTAGAGTTGGGGCAGCTAGGTGGGGCAGTGAATAGAGCACCGACCCTGGAGTCAGGAGGACCTGAGTTCAAATCCGGCCTCAGACACTTAACACAAAAACTAGCTGTGTGACCTTGGGCAAGTCACTTAATCCCAACTGCCCTCCAAAAAAGGCAAAAAAAAAAATGTAGAGTTGACTAAATTGAGAATCTTGAAGGGCATCAGCAGTCACTAGGGAAGGCAGCATGAGATGGTAAAAAGAAGGCTGAACTTGGGAGTCAGAAGCCTTATTCAGACCCTCCTCCCTTCTCCTCTAGTTTACTGTAAAAACCTCCTAGCCAATCTCCCTGAATACAATATGGCCCTCACAAAGCCACTTGTCACACCACTGCTCTGGTAATATCCTTAATGAACTGCTATGATAATTTCCTTGATTCCTTTACTCAAGAACCTTTGGGAGCTCCCTACCAAATAAAAGATGAATTCCAGTGTCTGCCCTTAAAGTCCCTTCACAATCTTACCTCTCCATCTTTGTCTCATACTGTATCTTATCATGCATTCTATATCACAATCAAACTGGACTGGTCTCCGTTCATGTTTTCATATTACCTTCTCCTATCTCTATGCCTTTGCTCATACTGCCTTCCATTCCTGGCAAGGACTTTCTGCTCTACCCTCCTCCATATACATTTAACTCAAACTTTAGAGGCAGCTAAGTCGCCCAGTAAGAGCAGCTATGTGGTTCAGTGGATAGAGTGCCAGGCCTAGAGGCAGGAAGACCTGAGTTCAAAGCCAGCCTCAAATACTTACTAGTATCCCTGGGCAAGTCACTTAACCCTGTTTGCCTCAGTTTCCTCAACTGTAAAATGGGCTGGAGAAGAAAATGGCAAACCACTCCAGTATCCTTGCCAAGAAAAACCCAAACGGGGTCATGAAGAATCAGGTATGACTGAAATAACTGAGCAACAAAGAAAAAAAAGCACAGTGGGTAGAGGGGTAGGTTTGGAGTCAGGAAGACCTAAGTTCAAATTCTTCCTCATATGCCTACTAACTATGTGACTCTGGGAAAATCATTTAACCTTTCTGTGCCTCATTTTCCTCATCTGTAAAATTAGGAAGTTGGACTCAGTGGCCTCTATGATGCATTCTAGCTGTAAATCAATGATCCTATGGGACCCAGAAAGGTTCAATGATTTCTTCAAGGTAGAAAATGGCAGAGCTGAGAATTGATCCCATGTCCTTTGTGAGTCAAGATCCAGTGTGTTTTTTCTTTTTTAAAAAATATTTCACTTTCCCCCACTTATATGTAAAGACAATTTTAAAATTCATTTTTTAAAATTTTGAGTTCCAAATTTTCTTTCTTCCTCACTCTCCTCTCTCCTCCCTGAGACAGTAAGCAATTTTTATAGATTATACATGTTCAGTCACTCAAAACACGTTATCCTATTAGGCAATGGTTTTTTGTTTTACACCATAGACCTTGACTTACACCAATAAGGTGACAGCCTCCTTCACCTATGAGTACAGCTGGACCTGCTTAACTACATAACCTTTAGGAGTTTATACCTTAGACGGAAAATCTGGCTAAAGGAGCCCCTGGATAATTGCCCTATCTAGGTTGGACAGAAGGAAAGAAGAGCAAAGTAACAACTGAACGTAGAGTAACTCAGCTCCTGCAGATTTTTCCAAAAACTAAAAGTCACTTAAGAGAAAGGAAAAAATAAAGATTGAAGCATAGCTCCAGCGATATCCTGGGTCAGTCCTAAAGAGTAGGAAAAAAAAAGGGAAAGAGCCTCCCCTTCAGGCTGTCATAGTAGAAACAATTTTAACCTTCAAACAACTATCTCAGCATCCCTAATAGAGCAGGCCTGTGGCATACTGCTGAGAAGAATGTCTGACCAAGCTGATTCTCTCTCCCTCTGAGACATCAGTCCTGTCCTGACACAATCCAGTGACCTGAGTCAAACAGCCCCCAGATTCCCCATTCCCAGGCTTTCTTAGTAGCACAAACCCCTTGAAGAAAGGAGTTGGCCTTGCCTTTAAAAAGTAGCATATGTCATATAATTTAAGGATCTCTTTCCCAGGCCTACCTGCTGTAGTGACTGAAATTTCTACTGTTCAAGCTTCATTTCTGGTGGGGCAAGAGTTTCCCTTTCTTTGAGTGGAACACTACAATCTCTGAAGGAGTAAATCCAAGGGTTAATAGAGAGCTGCACAGTGGATGTGAGTAGACTACAATGCATTACCGAGAATTGTGTGACAGAAGAAGCCTATGGAATGTCATCAGAGACATATGACTGAAAAGGAATAGAGTGAAAGCAAGAGATGACCAATAGACAGCCTGTATGCTCCAATGGAATCCACATCATGCCAAGGGAAGTTGGGTGTATCTGGTATTGTGGATTAATAGGAAGCCATGAATAGTGATGGCATGGGATGAGAAGATTTGAATGGGTGGTGAGCTGCCCCCTTGAAGGGTGTGCCCTCTACCTCCACCAGTGAGATCTCATTTGATCCATAAATGCCTCTGGGTTTAGCACATCAGACTGCTTGTATGTTACTGCAGATTAATTGATAGGAGAGTTAGATAACTTGTCATATTCAGATACAAGAAAGACTTTCTCCTCGTGCCCTAGATTGGGTCATTTTTAGTTCCTTATGCTTTCAGTGTAAATAATAGACCAAAGAGTAAAATCTATTTTAAGGTGTACACAAACTTATTGTCCAAAATTCCTAGAGAAAAAAAAGGCATAGAACAAGCTAGTGTGGATGAGGGTGAAAGGAGAACCAGAGAAGTCAAAAGAGGGCAAAATCAGCTTGGCTCAGGAACCACAGCAGAAAATCCTGAGCAAAAGACTGTTTGGAAGAGAAGGAATTAGGGTGGGATGTGGGGTGAAAGAGTAGTGAGTTGAAAGGGAAGAGGAAGAACAGAAAGGAGAGTTGGGATGCTGCCAAGACAAACCACACTTCATAATTTTGCCCAAAGCAGATTTTGGTGGAGAAACCCATCAAGAAATAATAACAACTCTGACCAATTTCATTTCCTTCAGGAGGCCCTCTATTTGCTGCAGCTGTATTCATCCCATGAGCATACCACCCGGCCTGTACACCACTGAAAAAACCCACCCAATAATGATTGCATCAATCTGTACATCCTTCTGCTTTCTCTCTTCTCCTCTCTTACCCTCCTCTCCTCTCCTCTCCTCTCCACGCCTCTCTTCTCCTCTCCTTTCCTCTTCCCTCCCTTTTCCTTCCCTTCCCTCCACTTCCCTCACTATTCCCCTCATATAACCTATATTCACTTATTTATTCATTCAACAATCATTTATTAAATTTATTGCATGCAAAGTGTTAGAGATATAAAGACAAAAATAAATCAGTTCCTGTCCACAAAATGCTTACATTCTACCGGCAGAAACAAGATGCACATAGATAAATCAATTCAGAGAAAACCACTATAGCAGTGATATATATGATGAACCCCAATCACTGACAACACAGTAGCCACTGTCCCATGAGGGGCGTAGGTGGGGTCACCCTATGATGTGGAATGGGAAAGCTTTGGCATAGCCTTTTCTGTGAGGTCACCACAGGACAACCCCTCGAAGTAGTGGGTGTATTTCCACAGACCATCTCTAGCTGGGCTTTTCACTAGGTAGGTGGCTGGGATTAGAGATCAAAGAAGTCTATTCTGGAGTTGGGAGTGGCGGGGGGGGGGGGGGGTAACCTCGATGATGAAATCATGCCTCAGTAAACACAAAACTTGTGTTATGCTCAAACTTTTCTTGAACATATTAATTGCGATAGAACAAATTCACATTTTCAAAAACAAGCCTGCCAGGAGAACTTTCTGTATGAAGCCGTGACTTAAACCCTGACTTCAGGCTGGCCGTCCATTTAGAACACCATCACTCACAGATATAGTGCTTTAAGATTTACAAAGAAGTCATACTTTCTGTAGAAATAATAGCCCTCTCTAACATTTTAAATGGTGCTTTTGTGGAACCAGTTAACCACATTACTAAGCCTATAGTTTGAAGTATTCAACCAAGTCTTAACATCTACTAGCAATCTTGATTGCCGATGAGCCTCTCTGTGATCCCTCTGGCACTGAGTCTATGTAACAGTTCAATGAGTGGAGATTCTGCATCTCCAGGTAGCAGAATATCTTACCCCAAGTTAATTTGCTCTTCTTTCGAGTTACTTCCTTCTAAAAAAAAAAAAAAACAAGAATCGTCTTCCACTGTTCTCCAGGTAGGTAAACCCATCTAGGCATATTCCAAGACAAACCAACCAACCAAATTAAAATGAGTAGATGAGCTGCACCTCTTCTCCCCTCAACCTAAGCTACTCCTTTCATTCTTACACCTAAAAAAGTCACATAGACCTCCTGCCCAAATGACTTATCACTGAGACACAAAGCCTATTAAACATTCAAAAATGTGCAGTTACTTTGCAATCTTGTGTGCGCTTTTTCAGCCAGCCTTCCTGGAATAATTGTCCATGTTTGAATTATTACAAGGACAACTCCCTTCCTGTTGCATGCCTCATATTTCTTTTCTTCTTTCCCTTGTTGACATAGGAGGGGATGGATGAACACAGGAATGCATAGTGTGTTTGCCTGATGAAGCTATCATAACCTTTCCTGTTAACCTATGTCCATAAGTACTTTTTTAATTATTAAGAAGTTAATTTCCTTTCCAGATAGTGCCTGAATTCTTGACTAGGTTTTTACCTCAACAGAACTTTTAGCATCTTAGTTCTACAACACCTATGGTGAAAAACATCTAGTTATGAATAACTATAACAAGAATAGAGGAATCTTCCCTATGAACCAGGCATATGGAAATAGGGTGCATGACATGAGACTTCCTAGCAAGGTGGCCCTGGCCACAGCCAATTTCAGACCTCTGAATTTCAAAGTCCTCACCTTTAAAATGGGATAAAAATACGTACCCTGCTTACCTCCGAGACGGGGGTAAGGAAAATACTTCAAAAACCTTAAAGTGTCATAGAAATGACAGCCAATATAATAATAAATGTGCTTCTGTTTGGCTGATGGTGACATGTGTCTATGTAATCAGGGTGATTGCATAGTGAGGTGAGGGTGTGTGTTTGTGTGTGTGTGTGTGTGTGTGTGTGTGTGTGTGTGTGTACTCTTAGGCATAAAGTCCTATTAGTCTGACCCACACATAGCTACTTAACGATGACCAGCAATAGTGTAATGAAAACCTACTAGGTTACACATAATGTACTTGGTACCAAGGAAAATACAAAAAGATGTATAAAAAGGTGGAGGTTATCTGTATGCTTTGAGAAGGATGTATTGGAATATCCAGAACAAATTTGCCATTCTCTGCCTTTTACTGTTACCGTCTTATTTTCTTACTAAATCAGTTTCCAGGTTCAAACACAGCCTGGGATATGACAATCTAAAAAAATTACTAACATCACAGAAATTAATTTAAAGCATATGCAATACATCACAATAAGCTCAAAATAGATATTACCTGAATATAAAAGATCACTTACAGAACATTTAAAGAAAGTTAAAAGGAGATGCTTTTCACAACTATGACTAGAAAAAGAGTTCTTAACCAAACAAGTAATAGAGTAAATAATTAAAAAACTAAATAAATCACCTTGATTACATAAAATTAAATTAATAAAAATAATTAAGATAGACTAAGAACAGAAACTGAGTAGAAAAAATACCACTTGTGAAAATTTTACTGATAAAAGTTTGGTATCCAAAATATATAGGGAAATTGCAAAACTGTATAATACCAAGAATCATTGCCCAATAGATAAAGGATCAAAAGATATGAACAGGGGCAGCTAGGTGGTGAAGTGAATAGAGCACTGGCCCTGGAGTCAGGAGGACCTAAGTTCAAGTCCAGCCTCAAACACTTGATACACTTACTAGCTGTGTGACCTTGGGCAAGTCACTTAATCCCAATTGTCCTCCCAAAAAAGCAAAAAAAAAAAAAAGGGATATGAACCAACATTTTTAAGAGAAAAATTATAGGGGGTGGCTAGGTGGTGCAGTGAGTAAAGCACTGGCCCCAGAATCAGGAGGACCCGAGTTCGGTTACGGCCTCAAACACTTAACACCCACACAAAAAATCTAGCCTTGTGACCTTGGGCAAGTTACTTAACCCCAATTGCCCTCCAAAAAGCAAAAAAAAAAAAAAAAGAGAGAAAAATTATAAACTAGATTATGATCATTTGAAAACATGCTACAAATGAATAACAGTAAGAGATAAACAAATTAAAGTAACTCAGAGGGTTGTATTTACCCTGTAAATTGGCAAAGATAACCAAAAAATGGTGATAATCGATCTTGCTGTGGCTGGGAGAAGACAGGCACTCTAATGTAATATTGGCAGAACCATGTGGCTAGCACTCCTTGATATAAATTTGAAATCATGGAACAAAAGTGCCTAAAATGTCCATTGTGCCTAAAATGTTCATTCTCTTTGACCCAGTGATCCCATTACCAGGAATGTCCTCAAAGAAGTTCAAAGTCAGGAACAAAGAGTATGTGTGTGTATGCATGCATGTGTGTGGGTACATATACTTACCCTTTCTTAAATATATATGTATATATGAAATAAAGTAGGTACAAGCTATTCAGATCTATATGAACAAATGCAAAGTGAATTAAGCAAAACCAAAAGAATGTTATACACACTAGCTACAATATAAATGAAAAGATCACGAAAGATAAACTGAACTCATAATAACTAAAACAAAACAAAACCCAAACCAATGATAATCCAGGAGACAAGATAATAAAACAACCCACCCCAAGAGGTAGAGGTGCAGGGAACACTAGAAGAGAATATTAAGTGTTATATACAGTATATTTGTATACCTTGTCACATATGGTTTCTACATCAGACACTTTTGCTTAACTGGTTTTCTTTGTTAAAAAGGAAAGTTACATTTGTGCGTATTGGAGAAAGAGGGAGGTATTCAAAATGCAAAGACAAAGGGCTTCAATAAATTCTATTTTTTTTTGCAAAAAAAATATCTTGAAGCAGAAATCCAAGACAACATTTAAGGCCCTGTAGCCAAAGGGCTGTTCTTCGAGAGAAGACAAGATAGTTTAACGTTATGAGTATCCATCAGATGCTGTGCCAAGTTGACTGTGGAAATTATGTCTAATGAGTCTTCTCCTGGAACATGATGATCCCATGAGCCAAAATACAAATTGCAAACATGTCTCCTGCAATCTGTTCTTTAAAACTTTTTTAAAGAATCCATCTTCATCAAACTCTTTAACATTTGATTTTTTTCTCTTTTAGTGGATTGTTTTGTGCCAGTATATTTTAATGTTAAAGACAGAAAATTCACAGTGCCTGACATATTATGACATATAAGCTCTTAATTAATGTTTGTTGATTTATGGTGCAATGGAAGGAGCATAGAAATTTAAGTCGGAGGACCTAGATTCAAACCCCAGTTGTGCAGTTCACTATTAGTGTGACCTTGGGCAAATCACTTATTTCTCTGGGTCTCAGTTTCTTCATCTATAAAATGAGGGGACTGAAGGACTTCTGGTTAAGACAATCACATGAAGGGTCATAGAAGATCCAACTCTCCCATGTACATTCCAGTAAAAATCCAGTAAAAAAAAAAATACAGGGACACCGTCCTTCCATTTAGCTGCAATTTCTTTCTTCTGGTTTGATTTATAACAAGAATGTTAAGCTTGATATGATTCTGCTCCTCTTGCAATATGTCTACTCACTGGTCATCAGATAAGCACCTCATATTTAGAGTACAGCAATCAAATTAAAATTTATGTGGTTCTGAGCACTCTCTATGGAACAGTGCCTATCTATGAGCCTCTAACCCGACAATTTTTCTGGGGTTCACAATTTCTGGGGTTCACAATTTTCTGGGGTTCACAAATAGAAAATTCACAATTTTCTATTATCAACTGGACCAAACAAGCCTCTAACCAGAAACAAATAGGACAGTCAGGAATCAAATAGAAGCTTAATTTCAAAGTGAGGGAGGAGGCAAATTAGACACATGTGCTGGGGTGCTGCCCCTAATGGGGGGACCCGCTTTAGTGTGACCAAATTTCAATACTTATACTAATGGCTATGCAGTGAGCTGTAGCCTTGACAATGAGGGGTAATGAGAAAAGTTTGACTCATAGGAGGGCTTCATGACCAGAATGCGGACATAGCAGGTGCTTATCCAAGCTGAACACCTGGTGCTGATCAAGCAACACAATAATTATATGAAACAATTCTGGGATTTTGCTGTGGCTGAGATCATCTAGAACGTGAGCACATAGGATTGCTGTTATGCCAAGCTCAGGGCACAGCTTGTTTGCTGGGTCTTAGCTCTGGAAACAGGGTGTCTCCTCATAGTAGTTTGACGCTATCTACTGTAAAAGATACAAAGAGATGCTATAAAAGCACAGAGGCTTTAGGCAATCAGGTTGAGGTAGATAAATGGTCAGCTCTCCTGGCACTCACTATATCTTAATTCCTGATCTGGGACAGACTTCCTTTACTAAACTTCTCTTCCTACAGTTGCCTTTCCAACTCCTCTCTACACATTAGATTTCACATTGGTAAAAATTGGTACCAATCTGGCTGATTTGGGTTTACATTTGCTCACCTCTTGATAGACTGTTGCCACTATATAAAAAAGTACCAGGGCATTGGAGACAGGGCTAGGGATGGGAATGTTAAACAATTTGAGCCAGCTGAGTTAGTTTGGAAAAGCATGGAAGAGCTGTTATACCTCAGAAAGCATGCATTTCTGAGCCCATAACTACAGAGAAAGACCCTAGTATTGTAGAGGCCATCAAATCCAAACCCTTTATTTTCAGATGAGGAAACCTCAGTTTCCTCAGATAGGTCAAATGGTTTAATCAAAGTCACAACTTCACTCTGTCTAAGGCAGAATTTAAACCTAGGTCTTCACAATTCCAAGTCTAGTACCCTGCAGGAGAAGAAACTTCAATTTCAGTTCCTTGAATCTAAGAGACTTAACTATTACTCAAGATGATTCATACTGGAACCTTTGGGAGTCTATTTCATTAACTGTGCTTCTCAGGGGTCCAGCAACCTTACCCCAAGCAACTTACTCTTAGGTACAGTTTGTGTTTGACTTCCTTTTGACCTATAGATGAATCTTTTCTACGGATTAATGTGCCGTGAAGAAAACTGGCATGCACTTCTTGGAAATTCTTTTGATTGCTCCCTGGGCCCAAATTACCCATCAATACAGCCTCACTTATTCTTCTCTGGCTCATCCATATGTTAACATGGGATGCAGTTCTTTCCCATAAAATGTTTCATCAAACCTTTTTTCACCAATAGGTGCAACATTCCTTTGGCAGCTTACAGAGCCTTGGGTTCCCTTTAAACACCCTATGGTGATTTCAACACTACAAGGCTCAAGAACACCTGGAGATTTTCACAGAGCTTCCAAACTGTGTTGGCAACTACAACACGAAGACTCCAGAAATTTTTCCCCCAGCTAATTGCTGGTCAAATTGTGGCTTGTTAGCTAGATAATATGTCATCTTTGCTTTGTAAGGTAGCAGCAGAGAAGGACTTCTTGCATACTCTAGGAGTTATTAGGAGGCGCCACCATAGCCTTGATCCTCAAGAGACACTGGGTTCCCCATCCCTAGAGGTCTTCAGGAAGAATTTATATGACCATTTTGTGAGTGAGGAGAGGGGATTTCTTTTTCAGGTACAGTTACTTGAAATAGTTGACCTCTTCTTATTCCCTTTCAATTCTAGGAGCCTATGATTCCATGATCCTATGAGATAAAAACAATAAGCAGATACAGCAGGGGTCCAGTAAGGAGTGAAGCTCTCCCTTTCTAAAGGGCAGACAACCCTTTCAGGACGACAGGGCAAATCCCCTAAAGCTAAAGCTGCTGATCTGTAGTAAACATTTTTCATGTTAGTTGGTTGGTTAATGCACTGATTATTGAGATCAGTCTGTCTTCGTGGAGCTAGAGCTAAGTGGCTGCCTGTGGCCCTGTGTTACGCTTCTTGAAGAAAAGTGTTTCCAAAATGCCCTCTGGTGTTTGGCTTCAGTTGACTTTTTTACCCTTCTCCTCATCTGTAACTAAGGAACCACAAAAAAATGTAGGGAGAAGGCAGGATGGAAAGATATCTCACAGCTAGCCAGCTGAGAGGCTTTTGTTAGGAAACTGCCTCAATACCAAAGGACACCTGGCTTGGAAAAAAAGAAAAAAGGTTTGATGAAACATTTTATGGGAAAGAACTGGCTCCCATGTTAAGGAACTGATCCTGATGGTTATAGATAATGGTTAATTTATTCTCCTAATATCATGAGGACTTGCCCTAAGAGTAGTAAATATTATGTAGTAAAGAAACAGTCCAGGCTGGGAGTGGGATCTAAGAAGAAGGAGACAAACACTGTTCATTTGCTTTCAACCCTATACCCTTGTAAATATAGAAAAATTAGATTAGAGAAGTAGCTTGGGGTGATATATCCAATCCTATACAAGCTAATCTGGCATATAAGAAGATCTAAGTTCGCTTCTAGTTTAGGAGTGTCCATGGGCAAGTCACTTAATCCTTCAATGCCCCTGACAACTCCATAATACTCTAAGTTTGAGACAGTTGACTATCTACATTGGTGAAGAGCCTTCCCACACTTTGAGTTCCACAGCAGACAAATTCACAGATCTGTGTACCCCACCCCACCAAAAAAATCAGGAACAAAAATATTGTCCTTGAAGAGGAGGGAAACAGTTATAAAAAGGAAGCCAGAAGGATGTGTAGGACAAATGGGAATGGCCAAGGGGGGCAATAGTAAATTCTTATGTTTAGGGGTGGGGTAGTTGATGAATGTTCCATAGGGAAAGGGAGTTAAACTAGATGATTGATTAATGCAATGAGCAGCAATAATTCTAAGCTATCCAAAAGATTATTGATTACGGCCAAGTTCAAATTTATACCTAAAATGCAAGGATTGTTCAATTTTAGAAAAAATGATGAACAGAGTTAATCACTTCAAAAAACAAAACAACCCAGACACTATTAATCAGGAGAAACATGGGGATGAACTGATGCAAAATGAAGTAAGAAGAGACAGAAAAACGATATACATAATGATTACAACAATATAAATTGAAAGTACAATAAAATGAAGCTGAATGCTGGGTGATGATGGTGACCAATCTAGGCTCTGGAGAAGAGTTGACAAAATATATCACTTTCCTTTCATTGGAGAAATAGGAAAGGAAGGAGGAAAGAAATATTTATTAAGAGCCTACTATGTTGTTCAGTCATTTTCTTTTTTTTTTTTTTTTAAGCAATCGGGGTTAAGTAACTTGCTCAAGGTTACACGGCCAGTTATTATTTCTGGGTGTGGTGCTGAGTATCTGAGCCCGGATTTGATCGGATTTGATTTGAGCCCGACACTGGAGCCAGTGCTCTTTCTCGCTGAGCCACCTGGCCGCCCCAAAGAAATGGCAAACCACTTCACTAACTTTTTTTTTGCTTTTTGGAGGGCAATTGGGGTTAAGTGACTTGCCCAAGGTCACATGGCTAGTTTTTGTGTTAAGGGTCTGAGGTCAGATTTGAACTCAGGTCCTGGTTGGATTTGAACTCAGGTCCTCCTGACTCCAGGGCCGGTGCTCTATTCACTACGCCACTTAGCTGCCCCCTGTTCAGTCATTTTCAATCATATCCAACTCTTTGTGACTCCCTTTGGGGTTTTCTTGGCAAAGATACTGAAGTGGTTTGCAATTTCCTTCTCCAGCTCATTTTACAGAGAAGGAAACTGAGGTAAACTGGGTTAAGTGACTTGCTCAAAGTCATAGAGCTAACAAGTGTCTGAGGTCAAATTGAATTCAGGCCTTCCTGACCCAAGGCCCATCATTTTATCTGCTTCCCCACCTATATTACCTTATTTGATCCTCACAACAATCCTGTAAAGTAGGTGTGATTATTATCCCCATTTTACAGTTGAGGAAACAGAGACAAACGGAGGGGACTTACCCAGGGCCACATGGCGAGTAAGTATCTGAAACCAGATTTGTGCTCAGGTCTTCATGACTCCAGGCCCAGTGTTCTGTGCAATGCATCACCAAGCTGGGGCACTGTGGGTGTGGAATGCTGCATACACAGTCAGATGCAATTGCATCTATTGATTAACTTGACCTTTTTTTAAAAAAAAAATTTATCTTTGTTACAAGAAAAGGATTAATGAGTAGGAGAGTAGGAAGGGATATATTTGGAAATAAATGTGGAATAAGAAAGAAAAGACATCAATGAAACAAAACAAAATTATTTCATCACAATATAAACTAAGTTGTTCTATTAGAAGAGTGTGTTGCACACACATGCACACGCACATATGTACAGGTGTCAATGCTGAAAAGAGCTTCCCCTGGCAAAAGAGACCTCCATTGTGGATCTGATTAATCAATCAATCAATCAATCAACAAGTATTTGTCAAGTGCCAACTACATGCCAGGCACTGTTCTCAGTGATACAAAGACAAAAAATAAAAATGAAGCAGTCCCTGCCCCCACAGAGGTCCCTTCCTAATGAAGGAAACAAAATAAGATGAGATAATATTTTAGCGGTCCTGCCCCAAATGTCTTCTATTTTTATTTCATCTGTTAGTACTGAGTTTCACTTAAGACTTTGCAATTTGAGTTTAGGGAGCCAAGAAGAAAAAAATTAATCCTAATCCGTTTCGAATCAAATGCACCTGCAGAGAAAGAGAAAGACAGAAAGGTTAGATCTGGGCTAAGGGACTGTTCCAGGCTCTAGCGAAAGAATCAACCTAATTAGAGACAAAAATGTACTTGAACATGCTAAACTAAAGGTTCCTAGGCTCAAAATCCAGGCAGTTCTTAAGGGACACATACCCAAATAATTATCTCATTTAGTTGCACTGAGGTAATGCATGTTAGGGTGGGTGGTACTCAACGGAGCTTAACACAGCTTTCTCAGAGCTAGCCAATAAGAATGATTCAAGCACCAGAGACACATGATGACAATGAATCACTTCACAGAGCAATATGAATTTTTCAAAAGTATTCGTAGTGATTAATCCAGTAAAGTTGACTTTTTTTCATAACTGGACTCATCTAAGATCCTTGTGTTTAAAGCTTTACCTAATTCCCAAATACCCCTTAAGAATTTCTAAAAAAATCATTCAGATGAGCAGGTGCTAAAATAAAACAGCTTTTAGATTGAGTTAATACAAATGACTTTTTGATGTGGATGTGGATCTAGACACATCCTGAATGTGGTTATCAATTCCAGGATCAGATAATTATAGCATCAGATATTTAGAACTGAAAGGAACTTTAAAGACCATTGAGTTCAATGCCTTTGGGATTTTTATTTGCTTGATAGTTTTACAAGTGTTCAGTGTACTGAGGTCGGATAAGACAGAAATGAGGATCATAGTATTTTAAATGAAGAGATAGAGAAAAGAATCTTAGAGGACATACATCCCAATCTCTTCATCTTTCTTACAGAGAAAGGTCTATTTAATTTCTAGCTGCCCAAGATCACTCTTCATTCACCCACCACTCTAATTCCATAAACAGTGCTTGACGTGGAACCAGATACTGGAAGTGAGGCCCAAGGCTAGAGGACACGGTTCAGTCCACAAGAGAAAGTTCACATACCGGAAAGCATATTTGTTACTCCTGCCCCTCCTGAAAAGGAAGAATTAGTGCATTAGCTTTAGTCAAGAAGAATGTTTTAAACATTCACTGCAGAACTATGCTGGATTCTGTGTGAGATATAAAGTTTAGTTAGGACACAGTCCCTGCACTCGTGGACTGAGCCCCAGTCCCACATCACCAACCATCTATTGAACATTTCCAACTAGATTTCTCATAGACATTTCTAACACATGTCCAAAACAGAAGTCATATCTTCTTTTGCCAAATCCAACCCCCTTCCACACTTCCCTGATCCTGCTGAGAGAACCACCACCCTTCCAGTCACTCAGCTTGCAATCTCAGTCACCTTCTGCTCCTCTCTCCTTATGAGATATACCAAATCGATCGCTAAAACTTTCCGAGTCTTCCACCCCAATGCCTCTCACATTTCTCCAGTCACACAGATATCACTTTTGTTTAGAAGTCTCATCACCTCTCAGTGGAATTACTGCAATAGCTTCCTCCTTCTTGGTCTCTCTGCCTTGTCTCTCCTCTCTATTTCCCATCTTCCCCAACGTTACCAAAGAAATATTCCAAAAGCACAGGTCTGACCATGTTCAAACAATTGTAATGGCTTCCCGTGAGCTCTAGGATCAACTATAGACTCATCTATTTGGGCATTTAAAACTCTTAACAACCTGAATCCAACTACTTGAATTTATTTTGTATATATTTATGTGTATACATTCTATCTCCTCAAATAGAATGCTAACTCTTGAGAGGAGAGACTATCTGATATTTATCTTTGTACTCCTAGCACTTAGTACAGTGTCTGGTATAGAACAAGCTCTTACTAAATACTTGTTGATTGGCTGATGGAGCTTATGGCCCAGGAAGACAAATAAATGAAAATAATAATAAAGGAGGACATATTTGATGGATCTGCTAAATCAGGGGCCATGTACTTCAAACCTAGTATAGATTCCTTACACCAAGTTGTTTTTTAAAAACTTTAGCTGCTAAATTCATTTTTTGTCTTTCAACACATCTCTTGGTCCAAGAAAGTGCTTTTAATTAGTTGTAGTCATAATTAGCTGCCCTTATGAAGTCAGTTATATGTAGCAGTGTTTGCCAAATATTGAGTTATTCATAGTTGAAAGTTGGCGTGTGCACATGCCAGAACAGCGGCTTATTGATGAGGTTTTCATTTTGTCTTTGTTTGAAAAGTGCATATACCAGTGTTCAGCCCCTCATAGTTCAATATGCATGGTATTATTTTGTAAATGTTCATGATGGAACTCTTCTCATTGCAGGGACTGAACTGACCTAAAATGGAAGGTGGAAGCCTACAGCAAAAGTTTCCGTGGTTAGTCTCATAGCACTACAAGCACTCTAAGAGCACCTTAGCAAGCTGTTGTATTATACTTTCCTTATAATAATCATTTGGAGTATGGTGTAGTAGAACAGAAAAGTCCATTGGACCAACAAAGTCAATCAAGCTTCTTCCTGAGGGCATCATGAGGCTGGCCAAGGAAACCTGGGGGAAGCTCATATATCTCTAAAGGGTCTTATGTTTGATACTTTGGGGACATCCTGTATAATCAGTGCTTTAAGGAGACCGTGTGATGGTAAAGCTTAGAGAAAGAAGAAACTGGTACATATGAGTATGTGTAAGAGTCTTCATAATGGATCCACCCAGTGAAATATTTTATAAAATCATTCATTTTGAATATTCAGCCTAGAGTTCAAAGTGTAGTTTTCCAGCCAAAATAGTTCGTTAAATCATGGTGGCCCTGGCTTTGTGATTTGCCTCATGACTGTTGAGCTGTCAATGGGTGTGATGTGAATGATGAAAGAAGGTACAGGCTGAAACTAGAATGCCATCACCCAACACAGATCTGGGAATGAGATGCAAGACAAAGCCTTTAATAATAAAATTTTGGACTGGGTGTGAAAACAACAGCATTTCATGAGTTCTTTCCTAATACCATTCCCCATGCACAAACACTTCCAGTGCTTTCCCCCAAAAAATTAACTCATATTTGCTTTGTATGTATTTTTTATGAAAATATGCCATACAGGATAGTATATAGGATACAAACATGGTATATGGAGTAGAGTGAGCTACAAATCTGGGGAAACCTATGTTCAAAGCTCACCTCTCATATATATATAGGTTATATAACCCTGTGCTACTCACTTAATTTCTCACTATTCTGGGCATTTTTTAAAAGAGTTTAGGTGGTAAAGCATTGGTTGAAGGAGTTGCCCAACCCCAAAGTTTCTAATACCAGTAAAATAACAGGCCTAGTGAATGTCTTATAGTTTATATTTTCTTTATGTATACATACTAAGAGAATGTAAGTTTCTTTTTGCAGGGGGGAAGGCAGGGAAATTGGGGTTGACTTGCCCAAGGTCATATGGCTAGTAAGTGTTAAGTGTCTGAGGCCGGATTTGAACTCAGGTCCTCCTGACTCCAGGGCAGGTTATCTATTCACTGCACCACCTAGCTGCCTCCCCCCCTCCCCACCCCTTTTAAATTTTGCATACCATGTAGATGAGCTATACAAAGGATGGAGAGAGCACTTGGCCTTTTACCACAGAACAGTGGGAAATGATTCGTGTTATATAGATATAACAAGCTAGCTGGTCTAGTAGAACTTTGGAGAAAATGTATAAAGCAAAACTTAGAAATAACTCACATTTAGGGTCTTCTCCAAAGGGATGGAAAGAGTCCCTTCTGGAAATGTACTCAATGTACAAAGTAGATCGGGTATGAGGCAATTATTTATTTCCTTCATCCTAAAAGGCAAGCTCAAAAATAAAACCATTAGCATTTGTTGGGAAATACTGAAAACATAAAATAATAACTCCTATCATATTCTCCCAGGAGACTGATACTTAGAATATGAAACATTCTGATGAATAATCCACCTTGGTGCTACATGGTCCAACCAATTAATTCAAGATCTGTGTTTTCTGGCAAGTCAGGGTTTGATTCAGGGGTGGGGAACCTGTGGCCTCGAGGCTACATAAGTGGTTGTCTTCTCCATGAATCTTTGCCCCCATGCCAGTCACCTGAATCTTTCAATGACTTCAGAAGTCTTGAGTCCACAAGACAGCCACCATGGTTGGAAATGTCCATTTCAGGATTGTGTTCTACCAGGTCACCTATGGTCAAGCAAAGAAACACAAAGAAGGGGAAGCCAGAGAGACTTGAGGTATGTCAATGTCAGCACATATGTAGGCAGTCACCACTGCTGGGGTAGTGAAGGGACTACACAGATCTTTCCTGATCTCCCAAGTTCTCTCTTACTCCATAAGTCACTTTGTATTCTGCTAGATGGATCACTGGATTGAGTGCTAGGCCTGGAGTTAGGAATATTTGAGTTCGAATCCATCTTCAGTCCTGGCCAAGTCTCTTAAGCCTTGGTTTCCTCAACTGTAAAATGGGAATATTAATAGCACCTACCTTACAGGATTGAATGATTTGCCCAAAGCCACAAATCTGACTTAATATAAAGTTGTCAGAATGCCTGTCAGATATCTCTCTGCTGGGATCCCAGCCCCAGGAAAAGATTTAGGCAGTGATGTTGCCAGAGTCTAAGAAGAATATGCTTCCATCTTGTCCTTGCTAAACTCCCAAAGACACAAAATTACCTACAGAGATAAGCATCCCAGTCCCAGCCCACTTCTCTAACCAACTCAGGTAAACATGGATGCTGAGGTGGGATAAATTTTCACTTAAACTTCCCTGAAGAGATTTCTGGACTCGACTACTTGTAACCAAAAAGCACACCATGACTTCGTGACTCTCATGGGAAAGCATCATTTGCATCATGCAGCTAAAAACAAAACCCCAGAACAGAGATTTTCTCATTGGCATACTTACTTTTTCCAAAAGTGCATTTATTAACAAATGGTTGCAGGAGACTGGGCCAAAGATAACCCAAAAGCAAAAGATAAGGAATAAAATGCAAAGACGTTTAATAAAAGGATGTGCTCTTTTTCCTCAAGATGGACTAAGTAATGCATGTGATAAGAAGGCAGGGAGCCAAGAAGGACAAAGGAAAAAATTGCTAATAGATGATCTAAACCAGCTGGCTCTATGAAAACCCTGATGGCTTGCTTGCCTGTTGGCAGCCAAGTCTTTAGAGGGACAGTGTATTTAGGAAAATTCGTACTGAAACCAGAGTAGGGAAAGATTAGGAATCAAGGCCCAAGCTTGGACCCTTAATGGTTCCATGACTATGGCCATGTCACTTAACCTCAGTTTCCTCATCTGTAAAGTGAGGATAATACCTATAGGACTTCCCTCATAAGGTTATTCTGAAGATTAGATGATAAAATCGGATGTGTGATGGATATGTGTCTGTGTGTCCGTGTGTCTGTGTGTCTGTATGTGTGTATATATGTATGTATATATATGCACATTTATAACATTATTGCCAATGAATGGAAAGAGATGGTCAAAGGCTTCTCAATGCCTCTAGACATCATATTTGAAAACCCATGGAAGATAGTTGAGGGGTTAGAAAAATTAAAGATAAGGACTAGAACTGTGATTTCATTGTTATAGGGAACTTCAGATGAGGAAACACCTTCACCAATAGCACCTTGTCTGGAAATTTTAATCTTAGAGAATTGTTGGGGAAACTGAAAGATTGCATATTTCAGAAGCAGCACTTGAACCTGGGTCTATCCTGGCTTTGAGGGAAGCTCTCTATCCAATATATCACACCTCTTCTCAGTGAAAGTTAAAAAAAAATACTCAGAATATGTCATTATATACAGCCCTTTGAGAAAGGGAAATTTTTATTTAGGCCTTGTACATTTTGATAGTTATTGGAGATACATTAGTATGAAATATATACATATGTGCATATATATGTATATGTGTGTGTGTCCCTGCTTTCAAGGGACTTAAAGTCTAATTGGGGAGATATGATAGATATGTAAAAAGAGTAATGATAAAAATAGAAAAAGCTAAGTGATAAAGCAGTAGAACAGATGGGAAGTATTGCAGGAATCCAGAGGCAGAAGTCATCCTAGGTTGTTAGGGAAGGACAGAGAGGCAGGGAATTTGGACCAGGCTTTTAACAAAACAAACAAAAAAAAAAGGTGGAATTTACTTAAGTGGAGAGTATAGAAGTGGATTGGGGGACATGGGATAGCATTCCAGGCCAGAAAGATGGTGTGAATAAGGATAAACAGGCAGGAGTGGGCAGATAATCTTTAGGAACAATGAACATATACAAGTTTGGCTAGAACTAAGGGCTCAGGCTGCCACTGGGTCTTCATTGTGGGAATGGTTCCTACTCCAGTTATCTCAGGGGCTCAGATATAAAGGCCTAGAGACCAAGAAGTGTTGCCAGAGTCATAGCAGAGGCATCTCCGACAGTGGCAGAGATCTCAGAGTGTCACAGAACTGCAGCATGTTTCACTGGTTCCCATAGATGCTGGAGGTATATTGGATAATGAGGTCCATGAGGATAGGGATCATGTCTGATTTGGATGTTGTAGTTCCCCAGTACCAAGCACAGTGTTATGAGGGGTTTACTAAATGTTTGTAGAAATTAACGGTCATCCAGTTCAGGTATGCAGAAATCCCTCTGCAGGGTCTTTCTGACGATGTCAATCTTCCCCTATGGTCTCTGGCCACATGAACAGAGAACAAGAAGGTACAGTGTGACCTTGGCTGAGCCCCAGCCTATACTATTCTTATTATATATTCCATTCATAAAAGTTAATTGCTGTTAATTGGTTAATAGAACTGGAGTATTAGTCAACAGAGGTTAGCAGGAAAGGAATACACCCAGAATGGGGAACCAAGCCTATGACAGAGTAGCAGAGACACCCCAGCCCCTCAGAAGTATCTCTAGATCCGCAAAAGGAGATGCAACTGCCCTCACTCTGGAGCCCAGAAAGATAGTGCTGCAATAATTGTTCATTATATTTTTAGAGCTGCAATATCACGCTTGACTCATTGATCTATTTCATAGTGATTACTCTATGTCCATGCTTCCCTCATCCTGTACTTAAAAAGATTTTTTGGGGAGGTCCATGCGGAGCTAGCTTTGGGGCCACGGCCGAGCTGAGCACGTCCCGGGTCACTTCCCTCGCGCCCGCCTCCTCCGCCGCTCCTGCCGCCGCCGCTCTGCAACCATGTCGGCCGTGAAGGCGCTGAATCGAGGTGGAACGGGCCCAGGCAGAGCTGGCCGTGAACATCAGCGCGGCCCAGAGGCTGCAGGAAGTGCTGAGGTCTAACTTAGGGCCCAAGGGCACCATGAAGATGCTCGTTTCCGGGGCAGGAGACATCAAGTTAACCAAGGATGGCAATGTGCTGCTCCACGAGATGCAAATTCAACATTCAACAGCCTCCTTGATATTATTAGCCACAGCCCAGGATGACATTACTGGTGATGGCATCACTTCTAATGTTCTCATCATCGGGGAGCTGCTGAAGCAGGCGGATCGCCACATCTCTGAAGGTCTGCACCCTCTAATCATAACAGAAGGGTTTGAAGCTGCCAATACAAAAGCCCTGGAAGTCTTTGATCAAATTAAAATAAGCCAGGAAATAGATAGAGAAATCCTCATTGATGTGGCCTGAACATCCCTGTGCACCAAAGTCAATGCTGACCTGGCTGACGTGCTGACAGAGGCTGTGGTAGACTCAGTTTGGGCCATCAGAAAACCAGGTGAACCTGTTGATCTTTTCATGGTAGAGATCATGGAGATGAAGCATAAATCAGATACTGACACAACGTTGATCAGAGGACTGGTTTTGGACCATGGTGCCCGACATCCTGATATGAAGAAAAGAGTAGAAGATGCTTACATTCTTACCTGCAATGTATCATTAGAATATGAAAAAACAGAAGTGAATTCTGGATTTTTTTATAAAAGCACAGAAGAGAGAAGCTAGTGAAAGCAGAAAGGAAAGTCATTGAAGATAGATTAAAGAACATAGTAGAACTGAAAAGAAAAGTGTGTGGTGATTCAGACAAAGGATTTGTTGTTATTAATCAGAAGGGAATTGACCCATTTTCTTTAGATGCTCTGGCAAAAGAAGGTATAGTAGGCCTCCGCAGAGCAAAAAGAAGAAATATGGAGAGGTTGACTCTTGCATGTGGTGGGATGGCTATGAATTCTCTAGATTAAATTCTGACTGTTTGGGACATGCAGGTCTTGTCTATGAAAACACACTGGAAGAAGAGAAATTCACCTTTATTGAGAAATGCAGCAACCCTCGCTCTGTCACCTTGTTGATCAAAGGGCCAAACAAGCACACGATTACCCAGATCAAGGACATGGTAGGAGATGTTCTGCGAGCTGTCAAGAACACTATTGAAGACGGCTGTGTGGTTCATGGTGCTGACACCGTAGAAGTAGCCATAGCTGAAACTCTCACTAAACAAGCCCAATGTCAAGGGAAGGGCCCGTCCTGGAGTTCAGGCTTTTGCTGATGCATTGCTCATTATTCCCAAGGTTCTTGCTCAGAACTCTGGTTTTGACCTTCAGGAAACACTAGTTAAGATACAGGCTGAACATTCAGAATCAGGACAATTTGTTGGTGTTGATTTAAAGACAGGTGAGCCAGTTATTGTGGCCGAAGCTGGAATCTGGGATAACTATTATGTCAAGAAACAACTGCTTCACTCCTGCACCTGTGATTGCCACCAATATTCTCCTGGTTGATGAGATCATGCGAGCTGGAATGTCTTCTCTGAAAGGTTGAATTGAATCACAGGTTTCCCTTGTAATCAGCTGAATCATGAAGGCCCTACAGATAGAACCACAAAGTATGTTTGGTGGTGGAGTTTTTCTTCCCAGCTGTCAAAGGATTTTCCAAATAATAATTGTTTTTCTTACTGTTGCAGTAAACCTGGTCTCTAAAACAGAAATTATTGGCCCCTATTCAAATGTAAGGTCCTGAAATTGATTACAGTATTTATTTTATTTAATTGCACTGAGGCCTACAATTAAAGCTGTGGTCCTTTTTACCCAATCAAAAAAAAAAGATTTTTTAATTATTAAAGACTTTCTTTTTATATTATCTAAATTTCCATTTCCCTCCTGCCCTCTTTCCTTCCAAAGAGCTATCCTTTATAGCATAGAATTCTCTTTTTAAGGAAAAAAATCAGTAAAATTTATCAATCCATTAAAAAAAAAAAGATCTTACAATATATGCATTGTCTTCACTTCTACAGAATTGAGGAATGTGTTTTCTCATAGTTCTTCCTTAGGGCTAATCTTTTTCTTTGTAATTTTGGAAACATTTTTTGGTAGTTTATTTTTATTTATTTTTTAGTTTGCATCATTCATTTCCACAAGATTTTGTGTTACAAATTTTCTCCCCATTTTTCCCCTACCCACCACCCCAAAACAGTGATCCCATTGAATATCCCCTCCCCCAATATGCTCTCTGCTATATCTTCCCCCATCCCCCCTTCAAGTTTCCAGTAGGGCATGGTGAATCTCTATGCCCCAGTGCCTGTATATCTTATTTCCCAGTTGCATGTAAAATAATAATAATGATAACATATATTTTTAAACATTTGATTTCAAACCTTTGAATTCCAGATTTTTTCCCTACCTCCTTCTTCACCCACTGTAAGGGTTATGGGATTTAAAGATCTCCCATGCCCCATGGACGTGCTGACATAGCAGAGCAAGAAAAAAAAAAAAGCCGAGGTAACGGTCCTGTGGTTGGCAGTTGGCGGCAGTTGCCTTTTTTTTTTTTTTTTTGAGTTAGGACTCCGGCTGAGCACTGCCAGGGGCCAGAGCTGCTGGGAGCGCTCTTCCAGGACACTGGGTGGTTGCTGTGAGTGGGGAGAGGAGGACCTTTGCCTGAGGTAGCCTGTTCTGTTTTGAGGGCTTGAAAATGTGGGTGCTTTCTACTTTATCTACCTGTGCCAATATCATAACTACTCTGATGGCTTTCACTTTCTGGTTTTGGGACTCAGTCTTTTGGTATCTTAATAAATTTTCTAGTTTATTTACCCAAATGGCAAACCTGATGTATTTTGTGATGGATAATTATATCAGCATATTTGTAATCTCTATAGGCATTGTGAATATGGCATTGCTGATACACCCACCCTTACTGGGAAGATAAGCAATTCAATATAGGTTGTATATGTGAAGCTATGCAAAATATTTCCATAGCGTATATATTGTGAAAGACTGACTATATTTCCCTCCATCCCATCCCACCCCCACTTATTCTATTCTCTCCTTTGATCCTGTCCCTTTTCAAAAGTGGGTGCTTCCAACTTCCCTCCCCCCCATCTTGCCCTCCCTTTCATCATCCCCCCTCTTGTCCCCTTCCCCCCTACTTTCCTGCAGGTTGAGATACTCTATTTAGTGTGTATGTCATTCCCTCCCTAAGCCAAATTCATTGAGAATAAGGTTGATTCATTCCCTTTTGCCTTCTTGTTCTTGCCCTCCATTGTAACAGTTTTCCCTTTCCTCTTCTATGTGACATAATTTACCCCATTCTATCTCTCCTCATCTCTTCTCATTATATTCCTCTCTCACCTCTTAATTTCACCTTTAAGTATCATCCCTTCCTATTCAACTGGTCCTGTACCCTCTGTCTATGTATACCTGTATACATATATACGCATACTCACATATGTATTCATTCAACAAATGCCCTCCTATATAGACATATATGTATGTATACATATATATAATTTATATTCCCTTCAACTATTCTCATACTGAGAAAAGTTTCATAAGTTAAAATTATCGTTTTTCCATGTATGAATGTAAGTAGTTCAACTTTGATAAGTTCCTTATGATTTCTTTTTCCTGTTTACCTTCTCGTGCTTCTTTTGCTTCTTGTATCTGAATGTCAAATTTTTTATTTAACTCTGGTTTTTTCATCAAGAATGCTTGAAAGTGGGGTGGCCAAGTAGCGCAGTGAATAAGAGTGCTGGCCCCAGAGTCGGGAGACCTGGGATCGAATCCGGGCTCAAATACTTAGCACCACACCCAGAAATAACTGGCCGTGTAACCTTGAGCAAGTTACCTAACCCCAAATGCTTAAAAAAAAAAAAAAGAATGCTTGAAAGTCCTCTATTCCATTAAATGACCATATTTTCCCCTGAAACATGATACTCAGTTTTGCTGGGTAGGTGATTCTTGGTTTTAATCCCAGCTCTTTTGACCTCCAGAATATCATCTTCCAAGCCCTTTGATTCCTCAGTGTAGAAGCTGCCAGATACTGTGTTATCCTGATTGTGTTTCAACAGTATTCAAATTGTTTCTTCCTGGCTGCTTGTAATATTTTTTCCTTGATCTGGGAACTCCAGAACATGGCTATAATATTCCTAGGAGTTTTCTTTTTGTGATCTTTTTCAGGAGGTGATCAGATTCTTTCAACCTCTATTTTGCCCTCTGGTTCTAAAACATCAGGGCAATTTTCCTTGAGAATTTCTTGAAGGATGATTTCTAGGTTATTTTTTTATCATGGCTTTCAGGTATTGCAATAATTTTTAAATTATCTCTCCTGGATCTATTTTCTAGGTCAGTGGTTTTTCCAATGAGATATTTCACATTGCCTTCTATTTTTTCATTTGTTTGAATCTGTTTAATAGTATCTTGATTTCTCATAAAGTCACTAGCTTCCATTTGCTCCAATATAATTCTGAAGGAACTATTCTCTTCAGTGAGCTTTTGAGATTCTTTTTTCCATCAGGCAAATTCAGCTTTTTAAGGCATTCTTCTCCTCATTGGCTTTTTGAGCTTCTTTTGCCATTTGAGTTAGTCTATTTTTTTTTTAAAGCAATTGGGGTTAAGCAACTTGCTCAAGGTTACACGGCCAGTTATTATTTCAGGTCATCCCGACACTGGAGCTGGTGCTCTCACTCGCTGAGCCACCTGGCCGCCCCTAAGCAATTGGGGTTAAGTAACTTGCTCAAGGTTACATGGCCAGGTGTTTCTGGGTGGGTGCTAAGTGTCTGAGCCCAGGATTTGATCTCCAGGTCTTCTCAACACTGGAGCCGGTGCTCTTACTCGCTGTGCTACCTGGCCACCCCAAGTTAGTCTATTTTTTAAGGTGTTATTTTCTTCAGTCAAGTTGTTAATTCCCATTTTATAATTTTCTTGCATCATTATCATTTCTCTTCCCAATTTTTCCTCCACTTCTTTTATTTGGTTTTCAAAATCCTTCTTCAGCTCCTCTATGGCCTGTAAGCAGCTTGTTCTTTTCTTGGAAACTTCTGGTGCAGGAGTTCTGACTTCATTGTCTTCCTCCTATTCCATGCCCTGATCCTTTTTGTCCCCAAAAAGGAGTCCAAAGTTGGATTACTGTGCTTGCCTTGCTTCCCTCGTTTGCTCAGGCTGCCACTCAATTACTTGACTTTTGAGCTTTTTGCGACAGTAGAACTCTGCTACCAGAGGGGTGAGCTATGTCCCAATCACTGGTTTGTCTCAGCTGCTAGAGCTATTAGTTGGGCTCCTTCTCTGAAGCCTCCTCATGCTCTGGCAAACTGGTCATAAACCCGAGGACCTCCACCCTAGACAGTGATCCAGATCCAAGCTGGTTAAAGCAAGAGTAATTACCCCTCATAGTAGTCTCCTGGTCCCCCTACAATCTGTAGGCCAGGAGCTCTGAATCAGCTACGTGGCAACAGTTGCATGGCCTCCATCCCTCAGCTGCTTCTCACCCTGGGGGCAAAGGCTGACTGCACTCCCAATTTCCCAGGTACCAAAATCCACACTGCACTGACCTCTCACTTTGTCCTTAGCATCTATGGGTTGATGATTCTGGAAACTGCCACAGCTGCTGGTGATCTGAAGTCCCTCCAGCCAGCTGCTGGTTGTGGCCACCCTGAGGCTAAAATCTCAGGCTCACTTAGACCTGGGCTCAACTCCCAAAGCACTGTGCTGGCTGCTTCCTGTCAGCCTGCCAGGCTGTCCTCAGTGGAAGGTTAGCTTCTCTGTGTTATTTTGTGGGTTCTGTAGCTCCAAAGTTTGTTCAAAGTCACCTTTTACATGAATTGGAGGAGGTGGGAGTGGGAGCCCCACAGAAATCCTTTTTCTACTCCACTTGCTAACATTTTTAACCCAAGCAAACATTTAACCCAATCACAGAACTTTACATTTATCCTCATTACATTTCAGCATATTTAGTTCAGCCCTGTTCTCTAGCCTGTTAAGTTTTTGGATCCTGAATGTCATTTAGTGCATTTGGGAATTTGACAAGCTTGTTCTCTAATGCTAATGATGTTAATAATTCAGACAAAGGCATAAGCCTTGCTAATTAAAAGCTGGTGAGGTCTGAATAATTTGTCTCTTAAGGACTATTCATTGGAGAGTTGAGTGCATATGGGAGGCTTGAAACAATGTTAAATAGCTTCCTCTAGGTTTAGGTGCTAATATCTTCCTTCACCAAGAAAATTTCACCCCAAACCCTGAATATTTTATTAAAAATTGTTTTTATTTTCCCTCAATTACATACAAAAATTATTTTTAACATTTATTCTTTTTTTTAAAGTTTTGAGTCCCAAATTATATTTGTCCCTTCCCTTCCCCCTTCTTGAGACAGTAAGCAATCTGATATAGGTCATACATGTGCACTCATGTAGAAATATTTCCATAGTAGTAATTTTGTGCAAGAAAACTCAAAGAAACAAAAAAAAGTGAAAAATAGTATGCTTCAGTCTGTATTCAGATGACATCAGTTCTTTCTCTGAAGGTGAACAGCATTTTTCATCATGAGTCTTGGATCACGGTATTGCTGAGAATAAGTCATTCACAGTTCTTCATCAGACAATATTGATGTTACTGTAGACAATGTTCTCCTGCTTCTGCTCACTTCACTTTTATACATATCTATCTATCTATTTATCTATCACTTCACTTTGATACATATCTATGTATTTATCTATCTATCACAGGTCATGTAAGTCTTTCTAGTTTTCTTATGAAATCATCCTGCTTGTCATTTCTTATAGCACAATAATGCTAAATATAATCTTTAACTCACAACAGGGCCAGCAAGGAGACAGAGAGGAGGGGACAGGACAAGGTAAGAGGGAGGACTGCACAGTCCTCCAAATCTAAAGCACTCCAACCTTCATAATCTTGTGACCCTTATAGTTTCCTCTTGCTTAGATTCTATACCCTAACCTAGAGCCTAAGACTTCCAGGGTCTCTCCATCCCCAAAGAGCCTTACATACTGTCTCAACCCCCACCCCATATCCAAACATCATCAGTTCTGCCAAAGGTCATCAATGAAAAGGGTTCATTATAGATGTGGAAACGGAGGCCCAAAGAGATTAAATGACTAGCTCAAGGTTACACAGGTATCAAGAGGTAGAGTCAGGATTCAATCTCAAGTCTCTGTGTCTTCTGGTCCCATCTTCAGCACCCTTTCCACTGTACCTACTGGAAATAATAGACGCAATTTCCTTGTTTCCCCTGTGTCTTACTCTTCCACGTCCTGATGGAATCGTTTAAAGGGTCATACAATTCCCAATTCAATACAACCTTCTCCCCTCTTCATAGTCCTGATCTCAACTCATTCTCCTTCTAGCTCCTATTCAAAATACATATGTATGTGCATGTACTTCTGGATTAACTCAGTAGGTTTTCTCTTTAATAGCATTTCATGATTTAGATAATATGTGTTCTTCATCAATCTTAATTTTCCAGCACATTTAGCTAAGTTAGTCTCTCTTAAATGGTTGTGGTTTTCATTGAGGAAGCTCTTGTAAAATGCTCTAAATCACTAATAATTAGAGAAATGCAAATTAAAACAATTTTGAGCTTTCATCTCATACCCATCATCCTGGCAAAAAAATGTTGGCGGGGCTTCCAAAAAACAGGCACACTAAGGCACTGCTGGTGGGTCCAACCTTTCTGGAAAATAATTTAAAACTAGACCCAGAAGTTACTAAACTGAGGAAACCCTATGACCCAGCAATGCCACTGCTAGGTTTATACCAAAGAAAGAAGAAAAGGACCTCCATGAGGAGGCACTTGTAGAGTTCTGGGGCTCATTTATTAAGCACAATGTCATCTGCAGATGGAAGTATGTAAGGAAACTTGACATCTCTCAAACCACAAGCATTTGCTAAGAGTCCACTAGATGAGGCATCGTGTCAAGCACTGAGACAAAAGTGAAAGTCCATGCTTCAGAGAACTTACATTTGAATGGGAGGGGACAGCATGTAGACATATAAGAGCATATACAAAATGAATATAATAGTTTGGGGACAGGGTTCCCTAGCAGCTAGAGGGAAGGGACCAGAAAAGCCTTGAATTAGAAGGTGGTTGAGCTGAATCATGAAAGAAAGCAGGGATTTTAAGAGAGAGAGTTGATAGGAGAATCCATGGCAGATATGGGGAACAGCCTATGTGAAGACACAAAAATGGAGCCTCATGGGTGAAAAATACTAAGCATGACATGACAGCATGCTAGAACTACTTCATAAGGAGAAGAATGAGTTCTGTTTTGGACGTGTTGATTTGAAATGCTTCCAGGGCATGCTATTTAAAATGTTCAACAGATACTTGGTTATGGGGTAGCTCAGGAGAGAGACTAGGGCTGGATTACGTATAAATCTGGTAACTATTTACAGAGAAATGACAAGTAAACCTGCGGAAGTTAATGTGGTCACCAAGAATATAGCTAGAAAGGAGAAGAGGGATCAGATCAGAGCCTTAGGATACACTCACAGTTAATGGACATGATGAACATTTTTTGTTGTTGTTTAGTTGTTTTCAGTGATGTCTGACTCTTCATGACCTCTTTTGGGGTTTTCTTGGCAGAAATACTAGAGTGGTTTGCCATTTCCTTTCCCAACTCATTTGACATATGAGGTAACTGAGGCAAACAGGGTTAAGTGACTTGCCCAGGGTTTCACACCTACTAAGTTCTGAGGCCACATTTGGACTCAGGACTTCCTGACTCAGCACTCTCTCCACTGTACCATGATGCACACAGTAAGCATTTAATAAACATTTGTTGATTTGAATCAGCAAAGGAGGCTGGAATATGAGGAAGGGGTAGTATCCCAAAACACAAAGGAGAATATCCAGGTAGAAAGATTAGTCAACATTATCAAATGCAGCCACCTAGATGGAACTTCTATTCATTGAATAAAGTTATCTTTGTGGTCACAGCTGTCCAAAGCAGTCATAAAGAATTTTCACGCACCACCATAGAAGAAGAATATTTGTGTTCTGAATTTGTCTAATTCAATGTAGCTATCAGATTATATACTCCTAGAGACTAAGAATTATGTCTAGAAAGCCAAGATCAATCTCCCTCCACCATTGAGTATTTAACCAATGTTTTTTGATGGCAACAATGTCATCATAAATTAGTGTCTAGAATTTATCACAATTGCAGTAAATTCATTAAGTTTTCATTTTTTGTCACAGCTTAAGTGCCATGTAGAAGAGAAGACTCTTTTTGATCATTATCAACAGAAAATCTATAAGCTTTTCTCCCTAACATGCTGGGAGCCTTCCTTTGGTTCTTTTACTATTTTTGTAGACAATAGCACAGTACTAAACCATCTTGGCCAGTATTGTAAGAGGAAGGAAAGTCTAGGGATTGGAACAAGAGTCTACAGTGTGGAGTTTCTATTTGACTTTTGGCAGGTATAAAATTATTCCATACTTCTGTAAAGTCAAGTCAACACCACACCTGGCATTCAGTCACCAATCTGTTCCAGAGAGTTATGTCTGAACAGTGGGCTCCCTCCCCTTCTCCTGTTGATCTGTGGTAGCCCCGTGGAAGAATATGCTGTAGTTCTGACTCTAGACTCAGTAGGGAGAGTGACAAAGTTTCCTTTGTCCAAAATGGGCAAAAAAATTGACCTTTTGTTGTGTTTATTAAGGACAATCAAGCAGAGAGAGAGAAGGATGGGACACATCAACCTCCTGAAGGCTTTTCATAGAATCATGTAATGTCAGAACCTCATTGATCATCTGATCCAAATTTTATAGAAGAGGAAATCGTGGGCCAAAGAAACAAAAGAATTATCCATGGTCACACAACTGATTAGTCACAAAACTTGGACTAATGCTAAGCCTTTCTCATTTCCTTCCTCTGGCTCTTTTTTCACCATACAACATTTAAAATGTTAGAATAGCACCAACAATAATAACAAAACATTGACTTTCAATTTCAGTTCAAATACTAATTCTGATCCTTACTCCATGTGCGACCTTGGATAAGTCATTTAACTTCTCTTTGGGTCTCAGTTCCCTCATCTGTAAAATGTATTAGATGGTCACTGGAGTACTGTTCAACTCTTAATCCATGAGCCTATGTATCAAGAAGAATGGAGGTTATATGAAATAAATGAATTTGACTTAGCCACATTGGAACTGTAATTTGCTGTTTGATAGTTTCAGTCATATCTGACCCTTCATGACCCCATTTAGAGTTTTCTTGGCAAAGATACTGGAGTGGTTTGCCATTTTCTTCTCCAGTTCATTTTACAGATAAAGAACTGAGGCAAACAAGATCACATTGATTTGAACTCATGAAGGTAAGTCTTCCTGATTCCAATCCCAGGGCTCTATCCACTGCACCACCTATCTGACCATGTAGAATTGTAAACATACCTTTTCTATAACTAGAAAAGTACATTTAATGGTCACCTGACATTAACTAATTCTATTTCTTTTTAGTTGATTCCCCTTAATTAAAATGGATGGGATGTCCAGAGTAGAAGCAAGCCTGGTCATTCTTGACTTTTTTGGACTCAGTAGACCCTGAACAGAAAGGAGATAGTGTTAAACAGTGACCCTGGCTATCCATGACAGCAATCTTTTCTCCAGAAAACATGCAGCCTACTGTCAATCCAACTCTTGGAAGGAGAGGAGCCTTTTAGAATGTTTTACTGAATGTGAATGTGGCATCAAAAGCATGGGCTTACCGAGTACTCTCTGTCAAATCAGCTGCAAATGAAAGTCTCATCTAGAATCATAGAGGGGTAGAGCTGAGAGGGGGGACAGTGGGGATCATGTATTTCAACTTCCTAATAGAAAGGTAGGTTAGTATGGTGGAAAGAAGGTTGAATTAAGTGTCAGGACAAGAATTGTGTGATCATAGGTAAAATAAGGAAATAGTTGTTATTCCATGACTCACAGGGTTGTCATGAGGATCAAATGAAATAATGGATATCTTTATGCCTTTCTATGGGTTCTTCCATATGCCTGGAATGTGTTCCCTCAGCACTTCCTTCTCTTGAAATTCCTAGTTTTCAGCAAAACTCAGCTGAAGTGCTACCTTCTACATGGGGATCTTTGCACTCCCACCAGTTGCCAGTGACTTTGTACTTAGTATTATTTTGTATTTAATTTGTAAATATTTTTGTATGTTTTCTGGACTTAAATGAAGCTTTATATCTAGCACTTAGCAGATAAATGTTGACAAAAGTGCTTTTCAGATGGACTAACCCATGTTGAGGGTAACTTACAAGCCTCAAATCCATTGGGGACTTAGGGTGATACCTACCATAAGCATATTACGTATCAGCATGTGTTAAATTTTTCCCTTTTGACCCAGTTACCTTTCTAACACTGCTTAGCTCATACAAATACCAGAAGGAGCTGCATTCTCACAGTATACTTTGATGATTATAGGACCCCCAAGGAACTATAACCATCCCAAATGAAAATATCTCTAAAGATATTCTCATGGATCATCTCTTAAGTAAAGTAGTCTCAAGGCATTATCACAGTGTTGGTGACAGTGAGCATGGTTTTTAGCCCTACTCAATCCCAATGGACTATGTATGGACAAAGCCACTGGTGGGACTGTTCTTGCCAGCAGAAGCCCTTGAATCAACCCTTCCTGAGGGTTAAATCAAATTGTGTGGGGTGTTCAGATTAGAAGCAAGTCTAGTCATTTATGATCTTTAGGAGAGTGTGTTAACCAGTAATCCTGGGCATCCCCAACAGCAATCTTTGCTACAGAAAACAGGTATGTTACAGTTAATCTGACTTTCACATGGAGAGGACCATGATATGGCTACCTCCATGACACAAAACATACAAAGATACATTATTCATTATGTGTGCTTTCTGGATTTTCTATATTTTGTCCTAATTGCTGTAGCTGTGATTAGTACAGCTAGGTGTCACGGTGGATAGAGGGCTGGGCCTGGAGTCAGGAAGACTCATCTTCCCGAATTCAAATATGGCCTCAGACACTTACTAGCTGTGTGACCCTGGGCAAGTCACTTCACCATGTTTGCCTCAGATTCCTCACCTATAAAATGAGTTGGAGAAGGAAATGGCAAACCACTCCAGTATCTCTGCCAAGAAAACCCCAAATGGGGCCCTGAAGTGTAGGACATGACTGAAAAACAATTAAACAAAAATAGTATTTTATTTAATGGTGACAGTGTCTGCTATGAGCAAGCCTGTTGGAGACCTTAAAACCCATGAGTAGGAATCAATAATAGATTAGAAGACAATGGGTTTTTTTGCATTCCTTTAGTTCTTTGTTCCAACAATCCAGTCCAACTGTCTTTGTCCGGTCAGTCAACAAACATTTATTAAGCACTCACTCTATGCCCGGCACTGTGCTAAGTTCTGAGGTTACTAAGAAGTATTTATTGAGGGCCTCCTATTCAACTCAAACCATGAAATTAGATTTTACAAACACTAAAAGTACTTAGTATAGAACACAATGCTGGACTTTGAGGAAGTTACAAAGTTTTGATAAGGCATGCTCCCTACCCATAAGTCTAATTTCATCAGTGTGTCAGTGTGGATATTCTCTCCACTGATACAGATCACAATTTCTTTTTTTTTTTGCCTTTTGGAGGGCAATTGGGGTTAAGTAACTTGCCCAAGGTTACACGGCTAGTTTTTTGGGGGTTTTTGCTTTTTTTTGTGGGTGTTAAGTGTCTGAAGCTGGAACCGAACTCGGGTCCTCCTGACTCCAGGGCCAGCACTTTACTCACTGAGCAGATCACAATTTCTGCCTGTATTAATAGTTTCTTCAGGGGTTGTACTCTTCCTAAAATAATCATTTCATGTCAATATTCTAACACTTAACTTTTCCATGGTAAAGTGGAGTCAGAAAGTCGTAAGTTCAAATCCTGCTTCTGGTGCTTCACTATGTTACTATGGGTAAATCACTTATTCATAATAAATGCTTTATCTATCTATGTATCTATCCATTTGTCTATCAATCTATTATCTAACTACCTATCTGTTCATTCACTCATTTATTTATCCATCTATCATCGATTTGTCCTTCCATGTTTCTTTCTCTTTGAACTTCAGTTTCCACATCTGCAAAATGGAACAATAATACCTGTAGAAGGCTATAATGGCAAACACCCATAGCAAAGAAGCTCAAATAGATAATAATGTCAGGAAATCCCTATGTAAACCTTGAAAAACCATGTAAATTATTGTTATTGACATGATTCTTACTATTTTGACCTGTTCAGCTTTCAGAGAACAGAAGCACACTGTGTAAGGTATATACCCAAGACCTTTCCAGTATGATAAGACCTACCAGAGTTTGCAATATGCTGATATGACCTTCAGGAATCCAGGGTCACCTCCATCATGAGATGAAACATAAAGACAGAGTATAAAGAAATACAACACAGGCCCTTGACAGATTTAAGTACAGAGAAAGAATATATACTTAGAAAACTAAATAATATAAGGATTTAGCAGCAATTGAGAGGTATCACATAATCATATAAGATTCAGTGCCCAAAAAGTCAATAAGGACTCATTCCCTTCTTCATTTGTTACCTGTAACTTACTGTCTGATTGTTGACTATAAGCCACAATTGTTCGTTCTTCGCCCTGGGATTGTCGGAATTTGTAGCTACACTGTGCTAAGAAAAACGATGTGTTGGCATTTTGGCCCAGAGGAAAATGTGTTATGTTTGTGATCATCTTTCTTGGAACCTGCTTCAGCTTGTACATACGCCTCCTAAAATCCAAAACCCGCAACTGGACATGATATTCTAAGTGTAGTCTGCCAAGGCCATTATCTCCCATGCTCTGGATAACATTCTTTCATTATAGGAGTTCCCAAACTCTTTTGGTCTCAAGACCCCTTTACACTCTTAAAAATTATTGAGCCACTCCCCCTTCCCTGAGCTTTTGCTTATATGGGTTATATTTTTATTTACCACATAAAAATTAAAATGTCTTAGTATTACTATAATAAATTCTTCAGTTTTGACTTCAGAGATCTCCTGAAAGTATCTCAGGCCACCTCTACCCAGGGTCCCCAGACCACACTTGAGAATCATTGTTTTATTAATACAATTTAGAATTACATTCACTTTTCGACTACCCTGTGACCCTTAGCTTTGTCACAAAAATAAGATTGTGATCTATGTTTTGACCCAAGTCACTAACAAAACTATTAAAAAGTGCACGGGCTTAGAGACCCCTGCTAGGCTACTTCATCTAGCATTAACATCCATTCTTAGGGGCAGCCAGGTAGCACAGCAAGTAAGAGCACTGGCTCCAGTGTTGAGAAGACCTGGAGATCGAATCCCGGGCTCAGACACTTAGCACCCACCCAGAAACACCTGGCCGTGTAACCTTGAGCAAGTTACTTAACCCCAATTGCTTAGGGGCGGACAGGTGGCTCAGCGAGTAAGAGCACCGGCTCCAGTGTCAGGATGACCTGGATCAAATCCGGGCTCAGATACTCAATACCACACCCAGAAATAATAACTGGCCGTGTAACCTTGAGCAAGTTACTTAACCCCAATTGCTCTTAAAAAAAAAAAAAAGAGGGGGCGGCCAGGTGGCTCAGCAAGTAAGAGCACCGGCTCCAGTGTCGGGATGACCTGGATCAAATCTGGGCTCAGATACTCAGCACCACACCCAGAAATAACTGGCCGTGTAACCTTGAGCAAGTTACTTAACCCTGATTGCTTATAAAAAAAAAAAAAACACATCCATTCCTTAATCTTTCTGTTCAGTTTGTCAACCAGGTCAGAACCTCTTAATTCTACTATCATTTAATCTGCCTTTGAATTATGCCATAGGATTGTAGAATAGAGCTGGGAGGGATCTTGGAAGTCATTTAGGTCTAATCTTCTCATTTTATAGACAAGGTAACCAAAGCCCAAAGAAGAGAAATCTCTCAGCAAACCTTAAGCACTACATAAATGTTTGCCAAAGACCACAGTTTTATGCCTAGTGATATTTTGAGAAACTTCATCAGATTCCTCCCTCACTGACCTATAAAATACACTCCATCCACACTGTTATAATCCTTTAATCCAGTAAATCTGGCAAGGAAAGGAAATGAAGCTAGCCTGGATGATTTGTTCTTAACTAACCTTTCTTGCCTCTTAGGGAACACCTCTTCCATTTCCAAGTACTAACAAACTATTCCTTTAAAAATTCATACTAAAAAAATTTTTTAGACCAGTCATTGGTCTCAAAATCACTTACCTTTAGTTTGAAGTATCTGTCTTGGTGCAATAGACAGAAGATTGACTGTATATCTGCTTAGCTACTTGTGTAACCTCGGGCAAGGCACTTAGCACAAAGCCTGCAGGACACATAGAGCCCGTAATACAGGTTTATTGACTTGACTTGGCAGCTTCTTTGGCCCTCCCATTTTTCATCTGTAAAATGTGGGGGTTGGACGAGATGATCTCTAAGGTATCTTCCAGCCCTAAATCTATGGTTCTTTGATCAATATTAACCACTGTATTAGAATCAGCATGACTTAAGGGGAAAAATGATGGAGAAATGGACTAAAATTCTGCCTCAGGTACTTATAAGTTGTATAAGTCTGGGCAGGTCATTTGACCTTTCAGTGCCTCCAAGGCAACTTTCTAAAACTATCATTTACAAATGAGTTCCCAATCTACACTGGTAGTAAGAGTTGGCAATGTCTGCCTCAGTTCCCTCATCTATAAAATGGGATAAGAATAGCACATACCTCCCAGGGGTGTTGTGAGGATAAAATGAGATAATATGTATAAGGTGTTTTGCAAACTTTAAAGCACTAAATAAATATTAACGATAGTAAAGCTATAATCATCATAATTATTGATTGTAATGATTACTGTTGATTTGTTCAGTTGAATATAATGCTATAACCAAATTTCTTTTAGAATATACATCCATCTATAGCTGAATTTAATATATTCAAATAGATTAATATGGAATTGAGACTTTATGTGTGTGTATATATACATATTCTGCACTTTTGCGTGTTTGTAGTATGTATAGTATATGATATATATACAATGTCATATACAAACATATATGTCACATACGAATATATCAAAATATACATTCCTATCAATATATATTTATATATATATATTTGTTTCTAATAAGCTGTGGCCATATTCACTGACCATCCCACAAAAATTTAATAGTACATAATTTCCTGCTTCCCACGTAGAGCAGATATAATTGACGTTCCAGTCAGTACATATTGGAACATCCACAGGTGGACAGAAGGTAACCAAAATGAAAAATTGGTAATGATTCTTCCCCACAAGGAACTTGTTTATAACATTATATTCATATCAATTCAACAAACAAATTTGGCAGAACGAACGAGACAATATCACCTCATTTATCTTAGTTTTTTTGGAATGTTTTTTTCAGGAGTACCAAACAAATTCATACTTTCTATTGCTAATATTGAGAATATAAACCTAAATGAATTGATTTAATCAGCACACCATTTTAGAATTAGGATAATATAATCAAATATATCAGTCCCATACCTACTGTGAAGTGTTGCAATCTTGGGCAAGTAATTTTACCTCTTTGGGCCTCAAGTTCCCTTTCTGGGAAGTGCAAGGTTTCGGGCTAGATAACCTTTAAAATACTTTCCAGTTCTAACACTATAATCCTTTGTTATCAAACCAAACAGTTCAGTAAAAGAGGTGTAATAATCTATAGACATTTTTAGTTTCCCTTAATTCTTTGTCTAGCAGCCAAATCCATAGGTTGCCACATAGTTCCCTACGGTCCTTATAGTCTAATTTATTACCTTCCAGAAAGAAGCTGTCATTCTTTAGTTCATAGATGGCTGATTGCTTAACACTAGCTTTGAGTCATTGAATTGAAGCCAAATGATGAGAGAACACTTGCAATAAAGAGCATATCAATCCTTAAGACCTAGTATGCAATAACCAAAGGCTAGTTAGTATCTGCTTTAAAAAACCACGTCATTGGATTCTAAAGTGAAGAGGTATTTAACCTCTCAATTCCTGTATTTCACACTGATTTGGCCAAAAAAAAATACAAAAAGAATTCAAGAAAGCAGAGGTCCAAAGCTTCGACAAACCATTTTACAAATAAATTGATTCATGTAAAGGAGCTGCCACACCTGAGTATTTGAGATGTGTCTGTCTTCAATTCCTAATATAGAGAGTCTATTGGTTAGTTTCCACAGAGCTTTGATGTTCCCTGGTTAAAGAAGGAAATCTAAACCAAAACACATGATGCCACTTGTATCACATTATAAGAATTATTATCATTCTTGACTCATTTCTTCCCCTAAAAGAAAAAAACCCAGATAATTATTTAATTATCTTGAACAAAGTTCTCTCTTTGATATGGGTGTCTCCCACACCATTTTCCCATATGATTGACCCACACAGAGAGCCTTATCTTGGAATGACTCATGCTATAGGTCAAAAGGGGAGGGGAAAGTTCTTCAATAACCTTTTTATAACCTCCTTACAAATGCTATTTTTCTTGGACTATTCAGTTGTGTTTGTAAATGGTATGTACTTATTCTCCTTCAATCTGACTACTAATTTTTTCAGCTGGTTTTTACAGTGAATTTTGTAGGCAGTTTTTAATCTAGTTTTTCTCTAGGCTCAAATATATTGAATGAATATTTCCAATAATTTTCCACCAATAATTGGACTAAGTGGTACAGTGGATAGAGTACTGGACTAGAGTTAGGAATATTCATCTTCTTGAGTTCAAATCTGACCTCAGACACTTACTAGCTGTGTCACCCTGGGTAAGTCACTTAGCCCTGTTTGCCTCAGTTTCCTCATATGTAAAATGAGCTGGAGAAGGAAATGGAAAACCACGCCAGTATCTTTGCCAAGAAAACCCCCCCAAATAGGGTCACAAAGAGTCAAACATTACTGAAAAATGACTGAATGCCACCAAAAATCAGAGTCAAAAGGTAAATAATTGCATGTTGTGATTTCAGGGATGTTAAGAATACCCCTTTATCCTCTCAAAATGTCTCTGTACCCCATATACAGATGCCATAATTAGACAACTGGACAATTAGACAATGCCATAATTAGGTATGTAACCTCCACAGGGCTTGATTTTCTTATTTGAAAATTGAAGGGATTGGACTGAGTGACCTGGCATGTCCCCCATCCAACTGTAAGGCTATGACCCTGTGGTACATTGGTTTTTTCTTAAAGTTTTTGTGCCCCAATAAAAATTCAAAAACCTAAGAGAGAAGCAATTCATTAAGTTTTGTCTATTATTTATACTTTAATATAAGTGAATTATGGAGATTATAGCATATTAACATGGAAAGGGACCCTTGAAGTCATTGAGTCACCAACTACCATTGGTCCTAAACATCCTATACAAATGACCAATGATTGCTTAACAATTTAAAGACCTTGTGTGATGATGAGTCTTATGATGCAGTCCCTTTCACTTTGGGTCACCTCTAATCCCTACCCTGGAACCTCAGTTCAGTGATTCATCTTCCACCCCTCACTCTCTTTCATCACCTATATTCAATTTGTTGCCAAGTCCTGTCAATTTTACCTTTGTGACATCTCTTGCATACACTTCCTTCTCTCCTTTGACTCTGCCAGCACCTCACATCTGGACTATCACAATTGCCTGTGGTGGGTCTGCCTGCCTCAAGTCTCTTCCTACTCGACTTATCTCCAAAGAAATCTTCCTAAAGCTCATATGTAGCCATTTAATCCATCTCCCTCCCTACTCAAAAAATTCCAGTGGCTCCCTATTACCTTCAGGATCAAATATAAAATCCTACATTCAAAGCCCTTCATAACCTAGACAACTCTCCCCCCTACCAATTACTTTCCTAGTGTTTTTATACCTTACCCAGACACATACCCAACCCCTGTGATCCACTGACACTGACCAGCAAGGGCTAGCTCTTGAACAAGATATTCCATCTCCCAGCTCCAGGCATTTTCATTGACTGTCCTTCATGTCTGGAATGATGTCCCTCCTCATCTTTGCCTCCTGGCTACTCTGTCTTCCTTCAAGTCCCAAATGAAATGCCACCCTTTACAGGAAGCCTTTTGGGATTCCTCTTAGTTCTAATGCCCTGCCTCTGTTGTTTATCTTTGATTTATCCTGTATATAGCTTATTTAAACATAATTATTTGCATGTTGTCTCCCCCATTACACTGTGAGCTACCTAAAAGCAGGAACTATTTTTTTTGCCCCAGTATTGAGCACAGTGCCTAGAACATAGTAAATAATTAAGGTTTATTGACTGACTAAATTATTCTACCTATCACTAGCTGTGAAGCCATAAGCAAATAGCAAATTTCCTGGGCTTTAGTTTCCTCAACTGAAAAGTGGAACTACTAATTCCTGTAGCAGTCTATGGTGTAAAGTACTTTGTGAGCCTTAAAGCACTTTATAAATGTCAATTATTACCTTTATTACTCAATTTTTCTTTTTTTTAGGTGATGATCAAAGAGTAATGGCCCTGGGACAAGTCACTATCCTCCTTTTATTCTTTCATATTTAATGTTCTGTGAACTACTACACAGAGAATCAAATGGCTGCTTTTTGTAATTAAATAACAGCATAGAGACATAATCCCATCTTTCCCTGGCTCATAGAAAGGAGTTTAGGTACAATTCCAGTAGAAGACAGGATGATAGGATTGATATAATTCACTCACTTCCCACATGGTTTTGATTCTTCCTATTAGGTCTCTATATTTTAAAATTGTTTTGAAAGTAACATAAAGATTATGAATATTTTGTATAGGAACATCTACCAAAAATGGTAGCACAGTGGATCTGCTCTAGTAATAAGGAAGACTCCTATTCCTGAATTCAAATGTGACCCCAGACTCTTACTAGCTGTATGACCCTGGGCAAGTCATTTAACCCTGTTTGCCTCATTTCCTCTTCTATAAAATGAGCTGGAGAAAGAAACGGCAAACCACTCCATTATCTTTGGCAAGAAAACCCCAAATGGGATTAGGAAGAGTCAGATATGATTGAAAAACAATTCAGCAACAGCAACAACCAAAAATGTAATTCATAAATTTTTAAGGATTGATGAGATTTCTGAGCAGGGAATCATGGGCAACAGTTCCATCTGTGACCATAGACTATTTCTACTAGAGCTTATTTGTTGAATTCTCAAAAACATTTGGAGGCCTGTATTTGTATAGTATAATAGAGGTTTGTTTTCTGTGAGTTTATGAAATATAGTGAGCTTTTGATCAACAAGCCACTAAATCATATATTGCTGGGCATTCAGTAGATGCTAAATTTTTGCTGCCTACTGTGACATCTAGTTTCTGCCGTTCCTTAGCATAATCCACATTGATCGATGAGTCCAAGCTCTTTATGTCTATAATTTTTGGTGATGATAGTCTGGTCATGAACTGCCATCATAAACCCTTCTGTTTTCATAAAGAAGTGTGCACGGGCTTTGCAGACGCCGCCACCCAGAGTCCTTGTCTTGGTTCCGTCAGCCGGACACCGATCCCTGCCGCCTCTTCCTCTGCCGTCGCGCCCAGACCCGGCATCTGTAGCCATGGCCAACCCTAATGTGTATTTCGACATCGCCGTCGATAACGAGCCCCTAGGCTGGATTACTTTTGAGCTCTTTGCAGACAAGGTTCCAAAGACAGCAGAAAACTTCCGTGCTCTGAGCACTGGAGAGAAGGGATTTGGTTACAAGGGATCCTGCTTCCACAGAATCATTCCTGGGTTCATGTGCCAGGGTGGTGACTTCACACGCTATAATGGCACTGGTGGCAAGTCTATCTATGGGGAGAAATTTGCTGATGAGAACTTCATCCTGAAGCATACTGGTCCTGGCATCTTGTCCATGGCAAATGCTGGACCCAACACAAATGGCTCCCAGTTTTTCATCTGTACTGCTAAGACTGGCTGATTGGATGGCAAGCATGTTGTCTTCGGCCAAGTGAAAGAAGGCATGAACATTGTGGAAGCCATGGAGCATTTCAGTTCTCGGGATGGCAAGACCAGCAAGAAGATCACTTGCTGACTGTGGACAGTTCTCATAAGTTTTTTTTTGTTTTGTTTTTTGTCTTAACCATCAAACCATTCCTCTGTAGCTGGAGAGAGCACCCCCAAATCCCATCTGCTCTTATACCCTGTAATCCTTGTGCTCTCACTTGCTGCAATTCTCTTTGGATTTCACTTCCTTTTTTCCTTCCACAAGTCTGGCTAGACAACAGAGTTAAGTATATGATTATGAAATAAAAACTAAACTACAAAAAAAAAGTGTTCACTACTCAGCCATTGTTCAATGATTCTTTATCAATGTATTGGTTGAGTTCAGGTGAATACCACCTATGGAGGGCCTTTGGACTCCATTCTTGGGTCTTAGCTCTTTCCATGTTTGTTGAATTGACTCATAAGAGATAAACTACTTTTAGCTACACTAAACAAATCCAATAACATCAAGGTGTTGTCCTCCTTTTTGATCTGTTGGATAAAGTGATGTCTGTTTATTTCAAAAGGATTTTTGTAAGTTTTTCACTCTGCTTATCATGAGCTCTGAGAATTTCTATTGGTCTTCTTTCTCCTTTGTAGTGAAGAAGTGTTCGTTTTTTCCACAATTATCTTGAGTTGATGGGCCTTGTGCTTTATTGACATTATACATGTTCTTGCTAGGATACTTTCCAAAGCTGTTATGGCCCTTTTTTACACTTTGAAAAGAACAAGAGAACTGAAATTGTGTTGGCATTAATTGTATTAAGCACATTCTTCCCATTGAGAATTGACTGTAGCTATCAGGGATTTCAACTGTAAAATGAGGTTAATAACAGTACTTACCTCCCAAAGTTGTGAAGATCAAATGAAAAAATAATTGCAAAACTTTTAGCACAGGGCCTGGAACATAGTAAGCTGGAACATATGTAAGTAGCTATTATTATAAATTATTATCTTTTGATTTACATAACCAAGGCTTTCTCCTTGATCGCTTTATGCTTGATGTATCTTTCCTTGAGGGTATTAGATTTTGTTCTTTTTATTTTCATCTTCATTCTTTGGTTCAATTTGATCTTAAAATTCAGAACCAAAGCCTTAATCTCCATCCTTCCTTGGAATACTTTAAGAATTGTACACATATATAGTCAAAATGACATTTCAATTTCACTGGAGAAGGATTCCAGAAGGAAAAAGTAGTTTAATGTGTTTCTTGGTGGAGTCATATAACTTGATGTCATCTATCAAGTGATTAATAAGACATTTTGTTATGATTTCCTTCTTAACTTGGAAGATATCCTCAATTCTACTTAGGAGAGATAACCATGGGTATAAGGCTAAGCCAAACCATAAAGAGCTTAAACTTTATTCCTGAAAGATACTGTACTTTATGTCAATCATTTGTAACATGCTATATTTTAAATCAAGAACATTACTCTGTGTGAAGACCAAATACCCTAGCATTCTCACTATACTCAGGTCTATATTATAATATTTTGCATATATTATATTATGTTACATAACATGCAATATGTAATACATATGATATATTAATACATAAAATATACTATTATATGTTGCATTAATGCATTATCTATATGTTAAATATATTTACAGTAAATAAATAAGCCATAAATATGAATCAAAGACTTAGTCGTAATTCATTGTTACTATTTGTCCTTTGTATTGAAGAGGATCAATGACATTATGAGTGATATCCAGCAGTGAATTCAATTTGAGGAAGGTAGAGATGCACCAGTGACTTCACTCTTTCTTCCAGAATCATCAAAGTCCAGTGGCAAGATAAAAGTCAAGATGATTGGAGATGACCCAGGATGCAGTGGATGACCTTAGCATCTTTGATTTCTGACCAAGCTGTAAGCACTCACTTCCCACATGGTTTTGATTCTTCCTATTAGGTCCCTATATTTTAAAATCTCTTTGAAAGCAACATAAAGATTATGAGTATTTTGTATGGGAACATCTACCAAAAATGTGGGGTAGGTAGCATTGTGGATAATGCACTGGGCTGGTAATCAGGAAGACTCATATTCCTAAATTCAAATTTGACAAATTTGGAACAAATTGTTCTCATCTTTCCATTCTTCTAGGGGAACTCTTCACATGCTTGGGGTAGACATCCCTCTACTTCATGAAGGGGTTTGAAATGTCTCAAGATACTCTCAACTCAGGTTAGCCCATCTGCCAAGACAGTTTACCAGGGTGTGGCTACTGTGAATGCTATAGTTTCTTGGAGCCACAGCTGAGAGTTGAATGCCAGATAGAAATCAAAGGTGGATGAATAGCCCTGAAAAGGGCTTGGCAAGCCCTCACACCAGAGGTGCTAGTCTTCCTGGCATACCCCAGCAAAGAAAAAGTAATCAGTAATGATAGCGTAAATGTTATAGTCACTCAGGCAACTGGTGGAATAATTATCAAATCATTAAGAAGTTGCTCTTCATACTCGGGAGATTTTTGAATATACCCCTTCTGTTCCTCAGGGTTTTGTGTATCATATTCTTATAAATGTAGATAGATTTGTTTATGATGCAAACTATGAGTGCTTTGTTTAAAGTATGTAAGATGTAAAATGTAATTGACCCATGTTTGGTGTCTCCATCTTTTGGTCATAGATACCTTCTGTTAAGGAAAAGGTAGGCTCAGGCTTGCATTTGAGAGGAAGTTTATTAAGTGTTTTGTTAGTAATTGAAGTACCACTGTCAGGTTTTTGAGCCAACAATTTTGGATTTTATTTGGCCCTGCTGCTTTCCAGGCTTGCAATAAAGTTAGAATTTCAGTCACCTCCCTTAGCACAGCTAGTCCATTATTTATTATCTTAATTATGCACAAGCTTCTCATTTTATCTAGCTTGTGTTTTTGTCATGTCGAACTTCTCGAGACCATATAAATTACATGAAACTTTCCACATCCTTCTTGGACTTGTGCATCTCAAATAAATAAATAAATATTGAATCGATCAATCAGGCCTCAAGTGGAGGTTCAGGGAGAATCTTAATGCAATGGGATGAACTGTGAAAAGATTATCTGCCATACAGAAGTGAGAGGTTTGGCAAGAATAGATGGAGCGTGAAGCTTAGAAGGTATTGAAACACCCAGGCTCTCTAAAATGAGTCTTGTTTGGACTGTGGCAGCCCTGGTCCTACTTGGAATGAAATACACATGGAGAAACGTACAGAGGAAACTATTCAGGAGAGGGAACTGGGTGTGTTTCAGACGTTAAGTCTGTGGAGAAAAATCTGTAGACTCTTGTTTTGTTTTGTTTTAAAAGGAAAGCCAGCCCCTGGAAATAAACTTTGAGATATGTCCTTCATTCAGGAAATCTGCCCTGAAGAAGCAAAAGAAACAAATGAGTTAAGAAGAGGACCATATGGGGAGATTTTTTCCATACTGTGCTAGGAACAAAAATGAAGACAGAAGATGAGAAATGGAAAAGTTTGCTGTTCATAAAGAAGTGGTGATTGATATGCTGAGCATAAACTAAAAACTAGTTGTTCTCCCTCTAAGACACTGTTTATAGATGCATAAGTATACATGCAGAATAGCTAGATGGTGCCATAGTGCATGGAGTACCAAGCCTGGAGTTGGGAAGATTTGTCTTCCTGAGTTCAAATCTGCTCTCAGTCACTTATTACTTGTGTGACCCTGTGCAAGTCACTTAACCCTGTTTGCCTCAATTTCTTTATCTGTCAAATGAGCTGGAGAAGGAAATGGCAAAACATTCCAGTATCTTTGCCAAGAAAATCCTAAACAGGGTCATGAAAGTCAGACACTACTGAAAATGACTGAACAACATACATCATTATTCGCAGTACACCAGTAATATACCTATTTCCTGGCAACCCTAAAGGACATAGACAATGAAAAGAATATTAGATTTTAATCCAGATCTTATCTCTGTCACTTAATACCTGTGTGACCCTGGGCAAATCATTCTCAGGGTCTCAGTTTCCTCCCCTATAAAATGCAGGAGGTTAAACTGGATGACATCCAAAATCCCTCGCAGCTTTAAATCTGTGAAACCCTCCAAGAACTATCATCCCTTAATCTACTTCTCAGCTCTTCCTCCAGTGGTGAAAACTGTGGAGGGAACTTTCCCTCTGACACTGCATAAGGTCAGATCTGCCTGGGTCTCCCCACCTCTCAGCCCTGAAAGCATCCCAATCACCAGATCAATACCGTTTCTGTCTGTGCTATTGTAAGCAGACAAAACTTTCTAACCAGCTCAGCTTGGTTACCTCATACAAAGCAAAACTGGCTTTTGCCTCCCACTACCTGATGTTTCCATATCACACTGAATCACAAAATCCTAGTACAAGTGGCTCAAAGAAGCATGAAAATGAAAAGACAATATGGAGCCCATTAGGCTGAAATCCTGGAGACTGTTAGGAATTAGCACTTTGAGGTCAACTTATGGAAATCCTAAAGATGCACCTGATATTAATAAGCACCATGGACACCAATCAATATTTGAAACAACAGTACAAGTTGGCATGTCATCAAGCCTAAAGAAAGTCAGGCAGAAAACACACAGAAATGGACATTAAAAGAGCTGGGGAAATCCACTCATGCTTTTCTCATTTTATTCTGCAAAATGTTTATAAGAACCTGGGTCCCCTTATCTCTAAAGAAGCAGCATGACATGGTCCTTGCACACAGTAAACACTTAATGTTTTCTGAATGAAATAGTGACAAACTTGGAGTCAGAAAACATGGGTTTGAATCTCAACTCTGGTATTTACTAGCTGTGGGAGCATGGGCAAGTCCTTCCTTTCAGTATATTTATCTATTTAATCTAATTACTATCTGTAAAATGTGAATGATAGTATTTCTATTACCTTCCTCACAAAATTGTGCTAAAGAAAGTGCTTCGTGAAATGTTATAACAACATTTAATTATTATCTATGCATAAACTCTGAGTTTATTTGCTGTTGTTCAATTGTGTCCGACTCTCCATGACCCCATTTGGGGTTTTCTTTTTTTCTTTTTTTAAAGCAATCGGGGTTAAGTAACTTGCTCAAGGTTACACGGCCAGTTGTTTTTGGGTGTGATGCTGAGTATGCTGAGCCTGGGATTCGATCTCCAGGTCTTCTCAACACTGGAGCCGGTGCTCTTACTTGCTGTGCTCCCTGGCTGCCCCCATTTGGGGTTTTCTTGGCAAAGATACTGAAGTGGTTTGCCATTTCCTTCTCCAGCTCATTTTACAGATGAGAACACTGAGGTAAATAGGGTTAAATGACTTGCCCAGGGTCACACAGTAAGTGTCTGAGGTTGGATTTGAGCTCAGGTCTTTCCTGACTCCTGGCTCAGCACCCTATCCACTGTATCACCTAGCTGTCTTGCCTCTGTAGTAATAAGACCATTGATTACTAACTTTGTGACTTTGGAGAAGTTGCTTAACCTTCCTTGGCCTCACCCCTCATCTACAAAATTAAGGTACTAAATTAAATGGCCTCTAAAGATCCTTCTAGCTCTGGATTTATGATCCCATGACATTGTCAAGGGGAGGGAAGGGAGACTTATAAAGGAAGCCTATATGTATTTCATAGGTTTGGGGGGCTGAAAGAAATTTTTAGCCTATCCCTTTTCCAAAAGAAGAAAATGTGGGCTAGCAAGTTTCGGTGACTTACCTAAAGTCACACAGACCATAAGCAACAGAGTAGGGATAAAAACCCAGGTCTTCTGACTTCTATTACTGTTCTCATTCTTCTTCAGTATGTTGCCTCATTCTGTTATTGCAAACTATTATCAAAAACTCAGCTACAAGGTACATAGCTCCTGTGCCCAATAATTACACTTGCTTTTTTTAGATTCCCTTTCATCCCAACCAGATTTTGCTGATTTGTTTAATTTAATCAATCAATAAACATTTACTAAATACCTCTTCCAGGCACTGTGCTAAGTCCTGAAGATAGATACAGGAGGCAAAAGACAGTTCCTACCTTCAAGGAGCTTACAATCTAATGGACAAGACAACAGGCAAACAAATATTTGCAAAGCATAATATATCTAGGATAAATAGGAGATGTTTAACAAAGGCAGGACACTGGAATTAAGAGGGATTTTAGTTGGAATTTAATGGGAGCCAGGGAAATCAGAAGTTGGAGGAGAGGAGAGAAAGCATTCCAAGTGTGTCGAACAGTCAGAAAAAATGCCTAGAGCCAAAAAATGGACTGTCTTGTTCAAGGAGCAGCCAGGAGGCCAGTGTTACTAGATTGAAAAGTAGGTGTTGAGTAAGATGTAATTATGATACTTCTCTTATAAACTCATCCCTACTCTTTCTAAATTAATATAGTATAAGAATGATTGGAATTGGCTTCTGTTCCTCTCATTTGCTCCTATGAATTACTAATTTTGTATAATTATCTATTGACCATAGACATTTGTCACTAAAGACTATAACCTTTATGTTTCTCTTGCAAATGTTAAACCTATGGAAAAGGAAACTGCCAAGACCAGCAATGGGAAGCTTTTAATTGCATAGGAAAGATGTCCAAATCACGTTTTCCTTCCTCTGCTGACAACCTATAAGTCAACGTTCAATAGTACTGCTCAACCCCTTTATTGAAATCTCAAGACTGTCCCATTCTCTTTCAGATAGACATCATTTCCCAGATATTTGAGAGAGAGCTCTGATGGGATGTCTGGACAGTTCTTAGGTTCTTCATATGCCCATACCAAAGCAAGCAATTGAACAGTTTAAAATGCAGCCAACAACTGGTTGTTTGGGCTAAGTGATGCCAACCATCTGGAGAAACTCATTTAATGAAGCCCCTAAGGAGGGCTTATCACCAGGGCTGACTGCTGGCAGTGGTATTTTGATTGTCTATACATATTTTGTGCATTATCCTGCCTAGGAGGTTTTCTTCACCTCCCTCTCCCTACCCCCCACGCAATATTGCTTATACTATTTGCCTTGGAGTAACTGAGATGATAGGAATGACATTATCCTTATAAAGCAGGGAGGGAATTTATACAGTATTCATATTGAATCTCTTTTGCAGCCCTGCCTGAAGGATTTTACAGCATTTGAAATCTATTGCAAAAATAATTATTTTATCTTAGTGGAGAATAGAGCTTAGTAAATTCAAATAAAATCCTAATTCAGATTTTAAAATCCCTTATAATAATTTACATATAAATAGTGTTTACAGTATAAGTCAAGCACTGATTTGCAGCTTTTGCCAATTTCTGAGGTCATTCAGCCTCTTCAACCATAAAATGGGAATAATCATACTCAAACTACTTTGGGGTTTTCTGTGAAAGAAGTGCTTTGTAAGCCCTAAAGTGCAGTACTAATGTGAGTGTTATTCAACAAATATTTTGGGGGGGATGCCTATTGTGTGCAGGACACTGTTCTACAAGAGATTCAAATTTTAATGAAGACACATCCCCTACCCTCATGAAGCTTACAATCTAGTAAGAGATACAGTGTGTACATTGATACTACAACCCCCAATAATATATGATAATTACACTAGAGAGATATAAACCAAGTGACATGTTTCTGTCTCTATGAAGCTTCACCCAAATATTTTCTAACACATTTCCTCTGCTTTTATTATTCCTAGATTTACTTACACAAGTATACTTTAATTTATGATGCTATTCTGCTCACTTGCTCTCTCTTTCTTTCTGTGTGTGTGTGTGTGTCTGTGTCCCTCCCTTCCCCTGCCCTACATTTCACCTATCCCATTTCCTTTGGAATTGTTAACCCTGTTTTACAGTTAAGGAAACCGAGACTTTAGTGGAGAGGGTTTACTAACTTGCAATGGTCACAGAACTAAGAAGCATCAGACTCAGTCATCAAACCCAAGTTCTTGAGTTCCAATGCCAGCACTCTTCCTGCTGATGACTCATTGAAATAAACCAATGGTTAGTTGTTTGGACAGAAAGAATAATGTTATGGTGTGATTGGTTCCATTATTTGATAGATCTCTGCTTATATTATGTCCAATGCCATATGATGAGTAGTTTAGAAAAATGGGAATATTTACTCTAAAAAAAAGAAGACCCAGGTAAAACATTATAAAAGTTGCCTTCCAGCATCTGAAGGGATGACATGTAGAAGAGGCAATAAACCAGGTCTGCTTAGTCCCAGAGGGAAGTTATAAAGAAGTCAATTTTGACAACAAAAAGAAAAATCTCATAGTGTGAGGACCTGGATTCAAATTCTGTCCCTGTCACAAATTAAATGACCATAGGCAAATCACTTAACCCTTTGCCTTCAGTTTCCTCATCTGTAAATTTAGGGGATTGGATTAGATGGCCCTTCTGGTTATAAATCTCTGTTCCCATGATCATAATGGTTAGAACAGTCCAAAGTCAGAATAGGTTACCTCAGGAGATAGTGAGGTCCTCCTTCCCTAGAGGCTGATATACTTAGGGGTAATATAGAGGAGATTCCTCTTTAGAAATGGGTTGGATGTTTTTGGTCCCTTCCAATTCTAAGTTTCTGTGACTATGGAAAATAAGTACAACAATGTAGAATAACCACAAAGAAGGAGGAATATAGCTAGACCAGAAAATTGAAAGATAATCCAATGGTTTATCCAATGGTTTCATTTCAGATAATGACTACAACCTCTTTTTCCACCAAACTTTCCAAGAAGGTTACAATTAAATAACTAAATGGAACTATTTGCATTTTGTATTTTATTTCCCCAGTGAAGCCTGTAGTAGCTGTTGATAAAAACTAGGGAAATGGTCCCAAATCAAGCAGAAACAAAAAAGAAAAGATCCAGGTAGGGCTAGAACATAAGCCTGAGACTAAGTATTTGGTCCCTGAAAATAACAAAACACTGACTATAGTATTCAGACCATTTTGCAAACATCCATTTCCCTTACTCCAGGCTTATTGGCTGTGACTACCAGCACTTTATTATAGCTCTCTGGAAAGGAAGCTCTCTAATTTACAAATGCTCTATACATTCTCTCTCACACCCACTGGGACGCCTGTCAAGAAGCTACAATGAATTGACAACATGGGACCTGACTCCACTCTTCCTTCACAAACTTTGCTTTAATAATTGGAGTTGGTGGAGAAAAAGAGAAACGAGAGTACAGAAGGTCACTTACTTCTGGGAAAGGGAGACCTGCAGTTGAGGAGCTTTATCTGGAAAGATGGAAAGACAGAGCTATTACACTGAAATCAAAACTCGTGCCTGGACAGCTGCCAGACAGGGGGTGGGGTGGGGTATGCTACTGTTGGTCAGTTCTGGGTTATCTTCTAGAAGATACAGAAATGACTGGATTTTCTTCATCTTGAACTTATTTACAACCAGTTAGACCCAGTGGAATTTTTACCACTTTAGGTTGGATCCCAGAGTCTTTGGGGTTCTTTATTTTCAAGTTTGGAGACTCTCACAAAACATAAATTCCTACAACTAACCATTTTCAAGGAATGACATGAGTTTCCAGGAGGTTTTGTCAAGAGAAAAGAGGAACTCAAAGTCCAAAGAAGTCATGATTGTTTACAAGTCCTCTCACTACAACCTTCTGATCCTGGAGCCTGCCTTAGCCACTTCACTCCAGTACTCCTTCTCATCCTAGAAGATCCCTCCACCTAACTGGTCACCTCCCTTTGGAACTTCCTTGTTAAGGTTGGACCTCCAGGCCAGCCATGTTCACTCCTTCATTCCTCCCCACCTTGCTCCTGATTCTCCTGACTTCTTACTTCACCATTAGTCCTCCCACCCATTCCTTTCTTCTCAGCTTCCTTTTACATGTTGTCTTCCCTCAGAATGTAAGTTCTTCAAGAATGGGGACTGTCTTTCTTTTTGCTATTTCCCAGTGCTTAGTACAGTGTCTGGTACATAGTAGGTGCTTAATAAATGCTTGTTGGCTTGATTTGAGAAAAGTACTTTTGTCAAGAGATGGGATGTTTCTGTGTGAATCTACGTCTCATTGGGCCGTCACCAATATCTTGACCTACGTCTTGCCATTGGACTCTGATGACTCTGGTGGAGAGAATGAGGCTGGTGACTTTTCCCAGATCTGCTTCACTTAAATCCAATTCACTTCCAAGTCAAGACATCACCCTCCTGATGTCATTAGTCCTCTTAGTTAACGAAGAAACAACAACATCTCATCATTGCAAGCATTTGAAAATATAGAAAGAGCTCTTCGAAAAATCCCCAGGTTTTGTTTATGTGCATTGTTTTTCCTTCACCATATACTGTGATAGGGAGTATATTCCACTAGGAATCAGATGACTTGCATTCTGGTCCTGCTTCTACAATGTGCTAGTTTTGTGACTCTAAGAATATCACTTATCGTGAGTTTGAGAATAATAATAACAACTACCTGGGGATATCTGGGTTTATCTGTAGCTCTAAATTGTTGTGAGGATCCAGTGAGATATACATGGAAGCAATTATCTTTATCCTGATGCACAAATCTTTGTGCTGCCAAAGAATCAGATAATTCATAAAATGTCTTCATTTGGCCTTCAGTCAGTCCACTGAATGTTTTATGTTTTAATAAAACATTTCATTTAAGAAAGAGATACAATAATATTTCCATTACCTAAGAGGGTTATTTTAAGGAGAATGCTTCACATAATATAAACACTACTCATTTATTTTAAGGAAATTTCAAATCTAAATCAAAATTATATTTTGGTTTCGTCTACATTCATTCTATGCCTGGATAAAATAATTGTCTTAGTGGAAGATTTCAAATACTCTAATATACTTCTATAAAGATTGCAAAAGTCTTGAGAGACTGCTTTCAGGATTAATATAATCTCAGGGCAGCTAGGTGGCATAGTGAATAGAGTACTGGCCCTGGAGTCAGGAGGATCTGAGTTCAAATCCAGCCTCAGACACTTGACACACTTACTAGCTATGTGACTTTTGGCAAGTAACTTAATCCCAATTGCTTTGCCTTCCCCCCTCCAAAAAAAAAGATTAATACAATTTCCCTCCCTACCTTATAAGAATAATGCCACGACTATTGACTCAGCCTCCCTAACAATTCTATCCAAAAACAGTCTACTGTTCCTTTTCAGACTTTGCAAGGGACTACAAAAAGGTGTCAAGGCTTTACTCACCACACAGCCAAGGAGCTATGTTGGAAATATGGCAGTGGAAAGAAGAGGCTGCATTCTTGCCAAAAGATTGCTACATAAGTCCAGATTGGGTCTAGTAGGTGAATCTGCTCGACTTGCATTTTATTGTTATTATGTGGGAATGGAGGATTTTCTTTGTATCCTCAGATCTTAGCACAATGCTTGGCACATTGTAAGTTTTAATAAATGCTTGTTAACTGACTGACTTGAAGGGAAACCCCAAGAGATCCATTCACACCACTTCAACTTTACAAGAAAAACAGGCTTGAAAAGTTTATAGAAAGACATTGAACATTTCCCGGATATGAAGAAACCCTTCCAACATTTTCTTTTCAAACCTGGGTGTCGACTCAGAAACACTAATTAAATCAGTTCCACAATAGACCAAAACATTAAAAAAAAATAACAGGTAAAAAATGAAGGCAATAGAAGGAGAAAGAGCTGAACTGGGAGTCAGAAGAGCTGGATTCTTATTCATTCCATCTCTACCATTTACTAGTGTGTGTACTTGGGCACTTCCACAGAATGAAGCAGTTAGATTGGATGGTCTCTAGATCTTTTTAAGCTCTCAAATTCCAAGATTCTCAGTCTAGGAACCTATCTGATTGGAGCCAGCTGTGATAGAAGAGAAACCTTATGGCTTTTCCTATTGCAGTGTTTGTCTTCATCACTGGATGTAGTCAGAAGACTTGGGATCAGTCCCAACCTTGGTCACTTACTGGACACATGACTTTGGACATCTCACTGAATCTTTCTGTGCCTCATTTTCTTTATCCTTGGAAGGAGAACACCTATGCAGCCTAAACTCATGGGGTTGTGAGAATCAAATGAAATAACATGCAGATAGCAAGGTGGCATGGTGTTGGAGCTGGATTCAGAAAGATCTGAGCTTGAATCTAGCCTCAGAAACCTATTAGCTGTGTGACCTTAGGCAAGTCACTCACTCTCCACCTGCCTCCATTTCCTCATCGGTAAAGTGGAGGTAATGATGGAACCTATCTCACATGTACTTTTCTATCCAGTGACAATGGTCTATTTGCTGTTCCTTGAACAAGACACTTCTTCAGCTAGGATAGTTTCACTCACTGTTCCTCGTGCCTGGAATGATCTTCATCTTCATCCTACTTCCTGGTTTCCCTAGCTTCCTTTGTGTCCCAGTTAAAATCTCACCTTCTAGGAAAGACCTCCCCCAAACTCCCTAATTCTAATGTTTCCTCTTTATTGACAATCTCCAATTTATCATACATATATGTGTATATATCTGTATCTCTCTAAATCTCTCTCTCTATATAACATCTTACATAGTATGTTATATACTAATATAATATATAAGTATACCAATAACATAGTATAACATACTACTAATGTAAAATAACTATATAATATAAATGTATAATATAATTTTATAATTATATACTAATGTAGTATAGTATAAAATGTATAATTGTTATGGGAATGGGAATTTAAGATCTTCCCTGCCCCTAGGCCCTTTAATAGGCTTAAGTGACTCTGAGAAACTTCCCAGATTTGAAAATATACTCTGCCCCCTAATAGGCTGAATGTGGTCACATGGAGCCTGTGGCAGGATGCTTGTTTTTCAGGAATGCCCACATCTTGGTGCTTTATGATTGGGCAGTGGGTGAAGAGGGTTGTGACATTCTCTGAGCCAGGAGAAGGCTATATAAACCCTGATGTGAGGTTTTGTTTTGGGGCTCACTTTGAAAAGAGTTATGTGATTTGACCAGATGAGACTCTGAGCAGCTGTTGAGCCCCCCAGCTTTGAAAACCCAGATGTTGATGCTTCCCTCTCTGGTAACTGATTAGGCATGTATGCAATGGCCAGACAGTTGGAAGCCTGTCTGCTGATGTTTCTCTGTATTTGTTGTCTGCTTGTAACTTGTTTGTATTCTCTGAAGTTTAGGGTGCTGACCTTTTTCCCCTGAACTAGGTAAATGATATATGTTTGATTAAAACAAGATTGTTATCCCATTTTTAGTTGCTTTCCTTTAGCAGATCTAAGAATCTGTGTTGGCAGCCACCCTGGGTAAGCTAGAGTGGTTGCTGCTACAATAATACTATATTATATTAATATACTATACTTTACTATTGGTATATAATATACTGTTATATTATATATTTCTACATAGAAATAGATGTAGATAGAGATATAAATTTGGAGAGATATAGGTATATACATTTGTATTAGATGGAGACAGAGATATACATACATATAATCTTGTTTGTATGTATATAGAAGTTTTCAGGCTTTCTTCCCCATTAGATTGTGAGCTCCTTGAGGACAAGGAATATCTTTTGGTTTTGTTTGCATTCTCAAGATTTAGCACAGTGGGACTGACACAAAGTAGGCTCTTAACAAATACATATTAACTGACTCACTGGTGAATAAAAAATAGCAAACATAGAATTGTAAACTAGAAAGCATGGAAAGATAGGCTTGAGCTAGACTGTGAAGGTTTTAAATGTCAAACAGATGGATTTGTTTTTTACCCCAGAGGTAATAAGGAGCTGTGAAAGCTTCTTCAGCAGAGGAATGACATGGTTTTCTTCATATGATGAAAGTCTATTTTATGGCCCTAAATCATGCCTGTGTCCCTAGCCCCAGTCGAGCGATTTCTGTGAATTGTGCCCTTGGTCACAAGGGGAAGCAGACAGGAAAGTATGTATGATTCTGGCCAGGCCATCATCCCTGTTAAAAAGACAATTCAAAAGTCATCTCCGCCTTGAGGGAGTGATGAGGAATCAGGAGCACCTTCTTATACCAAAGGTATAATAACTTCAGTGTTTAAGTTTCCTTAGAGACATCTTGCTGTATGGACTATGTCAGGAATATTCTCATCAGATGTTTATGATTCATTTTATCCCAGAGCTGGAGAATTCTTGATTTTTAGCCAAGCTGTAAAATATCCCCTTTCAGTCTCTGAAGATTGTCTAGCAGCCTTGCTTTTGGTAACCCCTTGGTACAAGAACATCAATAGTTTCATCCACATAGGCATTTGTCTCCCACTTATCCTGCTGCAGGGGTATCAATGTGCCCCTACTCCTTACAACACCCACAAGACAGGAGACCTGACCTCTGGACAGAAAACTCAAAAGCAAACCCGCTTAGTCTATGAACTGAAAGCTCAAAAGCCTGATTATTTAATAGGAGGAGTTTCCCCTCTATCATAACCCTGATAAAGGCCTTGAACATCTAACCAGAATAGGTTAAGATGCTCTAAAACTTCTAGACACTAAGGTTTTTTTCAGGCCCTTTTTTGTTATTTTTAATATTTTAAAAAATTCAACATTATGAGATCATGCTGAAAAATTGTTTCTAATATGAAGGCCATTTAAAAATTAAAAACAGGCTTATTCAATTATTTTATTTTCTGTTGTTTTTAATAATTTAAGTTGTACATCAAGATTAACAATCTTTTGTTTTTTTATTTTTTAGAATAAGAGACTTTCTAAAGTTGTAAATGCAAAATGGATTTAGAAAAAACAAAAAGTATGTCTGTTAGTGTTTGAAACTAACAAACATCTATATTTTCTATATAACTAACATTTATATAGAGTTTTTTTTGACTAAACTTTAATTTATTAATTTGTTTGTTTCCTTTTAGTTTACAGGATTCAATTCCACAATTCCATGAATTTCACATTTTATCCCCCTCCCTCCCCTCCCCCCCATGGCGGCTTATTATCAAGTATAGGATCTGTAAATACTTTCACATTATACAATGGTCAGGTTATAAGGATGGATTGTACCAGCTGGGATGAAAAATGGTAAAGAGGACATAAAACCCAATAAGAGAACGAAAAAGATCAGGTATTTTGCTTCCACCTGGATATAAATTTAGTTCTTTCTAGTTCTTTCTCTGGATGCACGTTTTTCTCTCCATCATGTGTCTTTTGGGATTGATGTATATCCCTGCATTGTTGAGAAGAGTCCAGTCTATCAAAGTTGGTCATCACACATATGTTGTGTCTGTAATTGTGTACAAATTCCTCCTGGTTCTACTCTTCTCACTCAGCATCAGTTCTTTTAAGCCTCTCCAGGTAAATATGAAGACCGCCTGCTCCCTGTTTCTTATAGCTCAATAGTATTCCATAACATGCATATACCACAACTTGTTCAGCCATTCCCCAATTGATGGGCACCCCCTTAATTTCCAATTCTTTGCCACAACAAAAAGAGCTGCTATAAACATTTTTGTACATATGGGTCTTTCTCCCATTTCTATGATCTCTTTGGGATATAACCCTAGGAGTGGTATTGCTGGATCAAAGGGTATGAAAGTATTTATAGCCCTTTGGGCATAATTCCAGATTGCTCTCCAGAAAGGCTGGATCAGTTCACAACTCCACCAACAATGCATTAGTGTTCCAGTTTGCCCACATCCTCTCCAGCATTTGTCATTTTCCTGTTTTGTCATCTTAGCCAATCTGACTGGTGAGATGTGGTACCTCAGAGTTGTTTTGATTTGCATTTCTCTAATCAATAGTGAATTAGAGCATTTCTTCATGTGCTTATAGATAGCTTTAATTTCTTTCTCTGAAAACTGCCTGTTCATATCCTTTGACCATTTATCAATTGGGGAATGACTTGTATTCTTATAAATTTGACTCAGTTCTCTGTATATTTTAGAGATGAGTCCTTTGTCAGAGACATAGGTTGTAAAGATTCTTTCCCAATTTCCCACCTCCCTCTTAATCTTGGTTACATTGGCTTTATTTGTACAGAAAATTTTCAATTTCATGTAGTCAAAATTATCCATTTTACATTTTATAATGTTCTCTAATTCCTGTTTCATCATAAAGTCATTCCCTCTCCACAAGTCTGATAGGTAAACTATTCCTTGTTTTAGCAGACTGCTTACAGTATCAATCTTTATACCTAGATCATGAACCCATTTAGACTTGATTTTGGTATATGGTGTTAGATAATGCTCTATGTCCAGTTTCTGCCATACTATATTCCAGTTTTCCCAGCAGTTTTTGTCAAATGGTGAGTTCTTATCCCAAAAACCAGGGTCTGGGGGTTTATCAAACAATACATTACTGTACTCGTTGACTTCTGAATCTTGTGTGCCTAATCTATTCCATTGATCCACTTCTCTATTTCTAAGTGTAAGGGTTATGGGATTTAAAGATCTCCCATGCCCCATGGACGTGCTGACATAGCAGAGCAAGAGAAAGTGAAAAGCCGAGCTAACGGTCCTGCAGTTGGCAGTTGGTGGCTGTTGCCTTTTTTTTTTTTTTTTGAGTTAGGACTCCGGCTGAGCACTGCCAGGGGCCGGAGCTGCTGGGAGCGCTCTTCCAGGACGCTGGGTGGTTGCTGTGAGTGGGGAGCGGAGGACCTTTGCCTGAGGTAGCCTGTTCTGTTTTAAAGGCTTGAAAATGTGGGTGCTTTTTACTTTATCTACCTGTGCCAATGTCATAACTACTCTGATGGCTTTCACTTTCTGGTTTTGGGACTCAGTCTTTTGGTATCTTAATAAATTTTCTAGTTTATTTCCCCAAATGGCAAACCTGACGTATTTTGTGATGGATAATTATATCAGCATATTTGTAATCTCTATAGGCATTGTGAATATGGCATTGCTGATACACTAAGCCAGTACCAGGTAGTTTTGATGACTGCTGCTTTATAGTACAAATTGAAATCTGGTAAAGCTAGTCCACCTTCCCTAGCATTTTTTTTTTCATTAATTCCCTTGATATTCTGGACCGTTTATTCTTCCAGATGAATTTTGTTACTATTTTTTCTAACTCTATAAAGTAGTTTTTTGATAAATTAATTGGTATGGCACTAAATATATAATTTAATTTAGGTAAAATTGTCGTTTTTATTATATTAGCTCGACCCAGCCATGAGCAATTGATATTTTTCCAATTAGTTAGAACTGACTTTATTTGTGTGAAAAGTGTTTTGTAGTTATGATCATACAGGTCCTGGGTTTGTTTTGGCAGGTAGATTCCCAAATATTTTATAATGTCTACAGTAACTTTAAATGGGATTTCTCTTTCTACTTCTTGCTGTTGAATTTCATTGGAAATATATAGGAATGTCGAGGATTTATGTGGGTTTATTTTATATCCTGCAACTTTACCAAATTTATTTATTGTTTCAAGCAGTTTTTTACTTGATTCTCTAGGATTCTCTAAGTGTATCATCATATCATCTGCAAAGAGTGATAGCTTGGTCTCTTCTTTGCCTAACTTGATTCCTTTGATTTCTTTTTCTTCTCTAATTGCTACTGCTAACATTTCTAGTACCAGATTGAATAAGAGGGGTGATAGTGGACACCTTTGTTTCACCCCTGATCTTATGGGAAATGCTTCCAGCTTCTCCCCATTACATATAATACTTGGTGATGGCTTTAAATAGATGCTACCTATTATTTTAAGGAAGGCTCCATTTATTCCTATACTTTCTAATGTTTTTAATAGGAATGGATGTTGTATTTTGTCAAAAGCCTTTTCTGCATCTATTGAGATGATCATGTGGTTTCTGCTAGTTTTATTGTTGATATGATCAATTATACTGGTGGTTTTCCTAATATTAAACCGTCCTTGCATTCCTGGAATAAATCCTACCTGATCAAAGTGTACTATTCTTGGGATAAGTTGCTGTAGTCTTTTGGCTAGTATTTTATTTGGAATTTTTGCATCTATATTCATGAGGGAGATTGGTCTATAATTTTCTCTCTCTGTTTTATCTCTTCCTGATTTAGGTATCAGTACCATATTTGTGTCATAAAAAGAATTTGGTAGGACTCTTTCTTCACTAATTTTCCCAAATAATTTGTAGAGTATTGGAATCAATTGTTCTTTAAATGTTTGATAGAATTCACTAGTGAATCCATCTGGCCCTGGAGATTTTTTCCTAGGGAGGTGACTGATGGCTTCTTCAATTTCTTTTTCTGACATGGGATTATTTAAGTAATTTACTTCCTCTTCAGTTAATCTGGGCAACTTGTATGTTTCTAAATACTCATCCATTTCCCTAAAATTGTCAAATTTCTGTGCATACAATTGGGAAAAATAATTCCTAATTATTGTTTTGATTTCCTCTTCATTGGAGGTAGATTCACCCTTTTCATTTTTGATACTCATAATTTGGTTTTCTTCTTTCTTTTTTTATCATATTGACTAAGGGTCTATCAATTTTGTTGGTTTTTTCATAAAACCAGCTCTTGGTTTTATTTATTAGTTCAATAGTTTTCTTAATTTCTATTTTATTAATCTCTCCTTTAGTCTTCAATATTTCTAGTTTAGTATTTAATTGGGGATTTTGAATTTGTTCTTTTTCTAGGTTTTTTAATTGCATGCCCAATTCGTTGAGCTCCGTTTTCTCTAATTTAATCACGTATGCACTCAGGGATATAAAACTTCCCCTAAGAACTGCCTTTAATGCATCCCACAGATTTTGGTATGTTGTCTCATTATTATCATTCTCTTGAATGAAATTACTGATTGTTTCTATAATTTCTTGTTTGACCCACTCATTCTTTAGGATTAAATTGTTTAATTTCCAGTTAGTTTTTAGTCTGTCTTTCCCTGGCCCTTTATTGCATATAATTTTTATTGCATCATGATATGAGAATGATGTGTTTAATATTTCTGCCTTACTGCATAGAATTGTGAGGTTTTTATGCCCTAGAACATGGTCAATTTTTGAGTATGTGCCATGAACCGCTGAGAAGAAAGTATATTCCTTTTTATCCCCATTCAGTTTTCTCCAGAGATCTATCTATCCTCTCTAAAATCCTGTTCACCTCCTTAACTTCTTTCTTGTTTATTTTGAGGTTGGATTTATCAAGTTCAGATAGGGGGAGATTAAGGTCTCCCACTAGTATAGTTTTGCTATCTATTTCTTCCTCTAATTCCTTTAGCTTCACCTCTAGGAATTTGGAAGCTACACCACTTGGTGCATATATGTTAAGTAGTGATATTGCTTCATTCTCGATGGTGCCTTTTAACAGGATATAGTTTCCTTCCTTATCTCTTTTAATAAGGTCAATTTTTGCATTTGCTTTATCTGAGATAAGGATTGCTACCCCTGCTTTTTTTGCTTTAGTTGAGGCATGATATATTTTACTCCAACCTTTTACCTTTACCTTGTGTGTATCCCTCTGTTTCATATGTGTTTCTTGTAAACAGCATATTGTAGGATTATGATTTCTAATCCATTCTGCTATCCATCTCCATTTTATGGGAGAGTTCATTCCATTCACATTTACAGTTATGATTGTTATCTGTTTCTTTCCCCTTATCCTATTCCTGCCCCTGTTAATGTTCATATTTTTCCTCCCTTCTCCCTTCCCCCCCTTAATAGTTTTCCTTTTGACCACTGCCTCCCTCAGTGTTCCCTTTTTGGCCCCCCTCCCTCTTCCTCCCCTTTTCCCCTTACTACTTCCCTCTCTACAAACCACTCCCACCCCCCTTTTGTAACCCTTTCCCCCTCCTACTACCTGTAGGATATTGTTATTCTTAATGAGGTATGCTATTTTTCCTTCGCATCAAGAATGACAGGAACAGATCTCATGCGAAGCTCCTCTCCCTCCCCTCTTTCCCTCTAAAATGATGTGTGTTCTCCTTGTTTACCTTTCTAAGTCACTGTTGCTTCTCATAATTGGAGGTTGAATTTTCCATTGAGTTCTGGCTTTTTTATCAAGAATGTCTGGAACTCTGTTATATCATTGAATGACCATCACTTTGCCTGGAAGAATATGCTCAGTCTCGCTGGGTATGTGATCCTTGGTTGTAATCCAAGCTCTTTTGCCTTCCTGAAAATTGTATTCCACTGCCTCCGATCTTTCAGTGTGGAGGCTGACAAATCCTGTGCAATCCTCACTGTGGACCCTCGATATTTGAATTGTTTCTTTCTGGCCGCTTGAAGTATTTTCTCTTTTATCTGGTAGTTCTGGAGTTTGGCCACAACATTTCGAGGATTTTTCAGTTTGGGATCTCTTACAGCAGGTGTCCGGTGGATTCTGTCGATTTCTATTTTCCCCTCAGGTTCTAGTATCTCAGGGCAGTTTTCCTTAACGAGCTCTTGGAGAATGTTGTCCAGGCTCATTTTTTCATCATAATTTTCTGGTAGGCCTATGATTCTCAGATTATCTCTCCTGGATCTGTTTTCCAGGTCAGTTATTTTTTCTTTGAGGTATTTTATCTCTTTTTCTAATTTTTCATTTTTGTTGTTTTGCTTGGCTACTTCTTGGTTCCTCATAGAGTTATTTGTTTCCATTTGTTTAATTCTGGTTTTTAGCAAATCATTTTCCTTGGTTAATTTTTGAAGCTCCTTTTCCATATCATACACTTTTCTTTTTAGAGAGATGTTTTCCTCATTATAATGCTTTTCGAATTCTGCTATTTTCGTTTTGAGAGAATTATTCATTTTCTCTTCTATCTCTCTCATTTTGCTTTCAAAGTTCCTTCTGATCTCATCTAGGAGAGCCTTCTGTGCTTGGGATCCATTCCCTGTTGAAGTTTCAGCTGTGGGTGTGGAGTCCACATTGTCTCCCTCTGAGGTTGGTTCCTCCCTCTGAGGATAGTAGGACTCTAGAGTCTTTGTCTTTGTAGTCTGCTTTCTACCCATTTTGAGGCAGGGTCCTAACCACGCCCTTCCTCTAGGATCCCAAGCCTTTACTGTAGAGGGTTTTGCCCTGGACAATAGTTACTATATTTTCAGGGTCAGAGGGGGTGTTTGGAGCAAGTGGGGTTCACTCTGTCATCCTGGTCTTTGGAGGTCCTGAAAGGGGCTTTTTTTTTTTAAAGATTTCTGGGCTATGAAGTGGTAGCCCTCGGAGTGTTTGCTGTCCAGTATAGGGGCCCCTGTCTTTGCTTCTTACCTTGCTCTTTCCAGTCCCAGCCCTTTGGTGATAGGCCTGGTAGTGGACCTTGTGGTTGGTGGGAAGACTTGCCCTCGGAGTTGATCAGGCCCCTTCCCGGCCCACGTCCGCCGCCGCGCCTACCCGGCCTGCGTCCCTATATAGAGCTTTAAGGTTTGCAGCATCCCTTACCAATATTAACTTATTTGATCCTCACAGCAACCTGAGAGGTAAGTGCTATTATTATCCCTGTTCTATAGATGGGGAAGCTGAGGCCCAGAGATAGTAAGTGGCTTGCCCAGGGTCACACAGCTAGGCGCGCCTGAGACTGGTTTTGAACTAAGGCCTGCCTGACTCCAGATTCAGTGGTCTACTTCTACATATGTGAAATAATAATAATAACAGAAACAGTTAGCATTTATGTAGCTCCTACTATGAACCAGACACTGTTCTAAATATTTTTACAAATATTTCACTTTATCCTTGCAACAACCCTAGGAGATATTATCTTCATTTTACAGGTGAGGAAATTGAAGCAAACAGAAATTAAGTGACTTGCTCAGGACCACACAGCTCATTAGTGTCTGAGGCCATATTTGAACTCAGGTCCTCCTGACACCACACTCATCTCTCTATTTGCTATGCCATCTAGATGCCTCACAGGAAAAAAATAAAAGGCTGTTTAATGTTACAAATAGTTCTTTTCTTTTTGGATCATTTTTAAATTGTCAGAATCCAGTAGCTGAGGGATATAAAAATCAAAAGGAATTAATTAATTCAGAATCAGAGTTAATGTATTTTAGTTAATCATTAAAAGGTGTTAAAATTTAAAAATCCAAAATGAAAATTATCTCAAAGGGGATGTCCCCAAAAGCCCATGATGATATTGAGGAAAAGTTGTCAATCAAGGATACCAATTATACGTTTACTGATAGTACCAGAAGCCCTAGATCCTTTAGGCCACCACAAGACCCATGAGATTGACTAAAGGCAGACTGCCTCTGTCCCAGTTTCTAATGTCCCTTCTTGCTGGCTAACATCCTTTTTTTTTCTTTTCTGGAAATTTCCATAGCCCCTGCTTCCATTCTCTACTTGCTTCATCCAATTCTCTCATTTTATTCAGTAATTAGTATCTCCTTGCATTTGACATCAAAGATGAAAAAACAACCAGATTCACTGGAACTAGAAAGAACCTTGACCCTATAAAACCTAGGACTTCCAGTAGCCTTGGGAAGGTACCTCAATGTGGAAGTAATTGCAGTTCAGGAATCCTGTATCCCAGGTTTGAGTAAAGAAACATTGAGCATTTGGCCTGAATATAGACTACTCTTATTTCTTCCCAATAGGCCTGCAGACGGGTGGGCACTCACAATATGATACAACTATCACATTGGACTTGGGGAAAGCATATATGCTCCCAGGACTGTCAGATGTGTTGCCCAGGATACATGCATGCTGCCCTCAGCAGGACAGTAAACCAGAGCTCTCTTCCCAGTGCCTAGACTATCAAGACTAACTTGGTGTAGTAAAGGCAAAGAAGTTGTCAAAACTGTGTGCAGTCAGTCAACTTTCAATGAGCCCTATTGACTGGATCTACAGAATTAAGTCACAGAAAGAGCATTCCTGGGGGAATCCTTAAGGGGAATGGAGAATAAGTATAGAGATAAATAGGGGGATATATTCAGTTCTTCACCCGTCACCCATCATAGCCCTCGTGCTGTTCATTAAAAAGAAAAGTATGCATGTGTGACTGCCACAACTATAGAGCCTGGAATGTAATCACTGTTTAGACCACTATGCCCTACCCTTTGTAACTAAGAGGCCTAATGGACCATTTCACAGTTCATCTGAATTCTGTTCCCAACCATCCTCAGTGACACAGCTCATTGCTGAAGGTGATACTTCAGTGATCCTGAAAGACTTTTCCTGATCCCCTGATTGCAGTTGACCCATTTCTTCTAAATATATAACTTGAGTCTACTGATGGTGTCTTTCTTCACATGGGCTCAGACTAGAGGAGTTACATGGCTATGAATATTGCTTCATTTTTGGTGGTTAGTGGCCATGTTCCAGAACTTAGTTATGGACAAACCTGGCCCACTTTATGATGTTAAGTTGGGCTCATAAGTGCTCATTGTGGGGTTTTATGGCTATGAGGCAGGACCAGTCGGAAAGGCATCTGTTCTGCTATAAGAATGATGAGAAAGAAAAGACCCTGGAGATCATCTAGTCTGACGTTCTCAAGTCAATAGCCAATGAGCATTGATTAACCACCTGCTCTGAGGTGTATAGGGAGAACTAGCATCTCTAGTGGGAGGGATTTTCATGGCTGCTCATTCACCTAATTCTCACCTGTGGCTCAAAGAAGCTGTAGCATGTGCAACCATCACACCCCAGTAAACTATTTTGGCAGACAAGTTAAACCAACTTGAAGGTAACTGACAGGCCTCAAGTCAGGAAGACCTGAGTTCAAATCAAGCTTAGGTGCTCACAAGCTGTGTGACCCTGGACAAGTCACTTAACTTCTGTTTGCCTTAATTCACCAGACAAGGAAATGGCAAACCACTCCAATATCTTTGCCAAAACTCCACGAACAGTATGATCCACAGGATCATGAAGAGTCAGACACAACTGAACAACAACATCCTTCCTGCCTCCACATCTTTCCCATCCATCTCCTTCTCTCTATCCACAGAGTCCCTTACCAAGTTCAGGTTCTCATCATCATTTACTCAGACTATTGCTACAGCCTTCTATATTTGAGCTCCTTACCCCAAATTTCTTCCCAGCACGATCTAGCCCCAAGGTAGCTGTCAAAGTGATTTTCTTAGGGTATAGTTCTGATGGTGCCATGAATGCCAGTGTCTCCCCGTTATTTCTAGGAGCAAAACAAAATACAGTCAGTCCTCTGTCATTTAACCAATCTACCTTTCCACCCTTATTACACATTATTCCCTTCTACGTACTCTACCACCTATTCGAACCAGCCTTCTTTTTGTTCCTCATACATTAGCACTGAATTACCAATTTCTGTGGGATTTTTCCCCCACTGGCTAGCCTCCATGCCAAGCATGAATGCTAGCCTCACTTTTGTCTCCTAAAATCTCTAGTTTTCTTCAACATTCATCTCAAGCATCACCTTCTATTGAAGCCTTTTCTGAGACCCTCCCCATTCCAGAGCTACAAGTCTCCTAATAACCTCCTCTCAAAAAAAACCCCTACCTTATAACCATTCCATATCTCTCTGGTACATAGATGCTTAATAAAGTCCTACTGAACTTAGCTGAATAGCAATCCTCATTCACCCCACGCTTCAACTTTCAGGTTAATGTTTCCTCTCAGTCTTGGGACCCATAAGAAGGCTGGAGCCCGGGAAAGTTAATGTACATTGCCGCCATCTATTAATTAATACTTTTTCAATTCCTTTTATACTTTGGAGGCTTCCTTTTTAAGAGGTGTTTTTTCTGTAGCGTATGTGAACATGTTTTGTTTTCAGATTCTGTTTTAGGTGGTAACTCACGACAGGAGAGTCTGTCTTTCATTCTATGGTACTTGCAAACCTCCCCTTAGGGGCTAATAAGCATGGTTGCATCCAATAAATATAAATAAATATTATGTAGTAGCTCCAGATGTGCGGAAACCCATTCCCGTTAGGAGCAACGATGAGATCACATCTCTAACCCTGTGGTTTTGTGATCTTATCTCACACTGCAATGGATCCCTCCATGATGCATAACAGTTTGTAACTGCAATAGTTTACATTAGGAAGTTGGGTTTGCCAAAAACTAATAGGCCTAATGATCCAGCTTTTGAAAGGTGGGGTGAGGGCAGGAGAGCAGAACAGGTCCAGGACTCGACCGAGTGTTTACTATTTGGATTCTTTCTATTGAGATATCCCCAGGGCACTTCCTCTGATTATAGCAATTCAGCACAGCATATTCCATCCATAATGAACTGGGCTAGGAGCATGATCATATGATCATAGAATCTCAATTAGAAAATATCTCTCTCCTTTTACTTCTCTTCCTCAATCCATTTTTTCCCCTCTCTTCCTCTTTCCTTCAATGTTTCTTCCTTATCTCCCCCTCTGTTCTCCATGTCACCCTTAATCTTTCTCCCTCCACTCCCTTAATATTTCTGTCTCCCTCTTCCCTTCAATATAGTTCTTACCTTCCCTGAGATGGTCTCCAAACTATGAATTAGACCCAATTTGAGTATCTTTTGGCTTAAAACATTCTCCACAAAAATATACAAACCCTGCAGGCAGTGGGTTCAGCTATTTTATCCTATCCACACACAAGCTGATAAGGATTTTTCTGTAATTCGAAGCTGGGGTTGGAGCCTCGCCCTGACTCTATTTCTCAGTCCCAGAACCAGGAGGCCCCTCCTGGAAGTTTCAGGCTGTGAGCCTGCAGTAACAAGTATGGATTCCATTTCCAATCACACTGCACTCATGTTGGTCTTTTCAGGACCCATCCCTCTAGTTGTAAAACTGCTTTTCTAATGGCAGATGAATCAGGCCAGTCAGCCAAAGAGATCTGGTAAAGATTGTGGAATGAAAAATTCTTTGGGCAAAATAAAAAATGCTACCCAAAATAGCTCTGTTTCTTCTCCAGTCCCCTAACACTCAACGCTATTTCTGGTGTACACAACTTAAGGAGTCCTTTCTTTACATTTTAATTGAGATAAAAAAAGTTTCATCCAGGCATTCACCAAGGCAAAATCAATTTATGACACAACTCACAGATACCTATCAGGGTCCCTACAGACAAAGATCAAAATCCCTAAGGTCATTTGGTTAAAATGCCAAACAAATCTAGGTTTTTCACCATCTACAGGAGGCCAGAGATCTGGATTCTGGAGGACAGCCTCTGAAAAGTTCTTCCTCCTGCCAAGTTTAGCCCAAAGGGCTCTGAGGAGGAACCCACTAGTCCCATGGTTAATTACATTTGGCTTTGGAGATGCAAAGAAGATTAGGACATATTTGTTTAAAGTTAGTCAAGCGAATTGGGCCTGTGGGAGCTCTTAAATATTTCATTCATGAAATAAGTTATGAGAAATGTTGAACCTAAACATACAATAACAATTTTCATGGAAAAGTTTAAATTGCAACTTTTTGGTGGTTAAAGTTTTTGTGCAGGAGTTTGGTCAACTAGGCAAGGTTTCAAGAGGGCATCAGAGGCATAAGTGGGACAATTCTATACACTGGTCAAGAACTTGATAGACATTTTATAAACTATTTTCCTAGGACCACACATATACAAATGACACTGCTATGAAGATGCTTGAATATTATAAATAAAATGCTATGAGAGTTTAAAATATGGAGATATTCTGTCTAGAGGTAATCAAGGAAGGCTGCATGGAGAAGGTAGTATCTGATTATGGAATATCAATTAGCAGAGATGTTGTGGGGAAGATATTCTAGACATAGAAAATATAAAAGAATGAACATGGGATATATGTTTAGGGAATTAGTTTGTCCAGAGCAGGGAGAAGGAAGTAGTATGAGATTTGGAATTTGAAAATGAAGGCTGTTGGGGAGACTAGGTGGCACAGTGAATAGAGCACTGGCCCTAGAGTCAGGAGTTCCTGAGTTCAAATTCGGCCTCAGACACTTAAAACAAAAAACTAGCCATGTGACCTTGGGCAAGTCACTTAATCCTAATTGTCCCACCTTCCCCCCTCCAAAAAGCAAGATAAATAAATAAATAAAAGATAAATTCTTAAAAATAATTAAAATGAAGGCTTTTAAGGGCCAGGCTGGAGAATTTGAACTTTGGTAGATAATGGAGTACCTAAACTTCCTTATGCAAGTGAGTGGTGTGATCAGAATTGTACATTAGGAAGAGTACAAATCAATCAATGAGCATTTTTTAAACATTATCTTAAGTGAAATGTAAATATGTATATGTGTGTATACATATATGTATACACACACATACACATAAATGTATATATAGCAAAAACACAGTCCTACCCTCAAGAAGCTTGTATAGATAGTATGTATGTAGTGAATAACTATGCACATGCCAGACACACGTGTAATTGGAAAATAATCTCGGAGAGAAGAGACAGAAATAGAAGCCGTGGCCCCTGCCTTGGAGGAGCTCATCATTTAATTGGTGAGGCCTTTCCTAGTTTCCCCAGCTACTGTTATTGTTTGTCCTTCTTTCCCAAAGAGGATTATGACGTCAAGAAGGGGATGTCAGGACTTGAAGGTGAATTGGATTTAAGCGAGGCAGGGTGGGGCAAAGTCAGCAGCCTCTCACTTTCTCCTCTGGAGTCATGTGGGTCCAGCGGCAAGAAATAGATCAGGATGACTAGAGATGGCCCTGGATGCAGTGGGAGACCTTGACCTTTTAAAGCTGAGGTCTTTAACGGGTCTCAGTTTTTCTGAGGCAACACCCATTCAGCAATTAAGGTTAGGTAGTGCCTTTACCCTAACTGCCTTTATTTGTTTCTATTTTGTTTCTATTTAAATATGTACTCATTTCCTCCCCTGATAGAATGGAAACATCCTGAAGGCAGGGACTGTTTCCCTTTTGTTTTTGACTCTAGTGCCTTGTACATTGGTGTTGTTCAGTCCTTTCTCAGTCATGTCCAACTCTTCCTGACCCTATTTGGGGTTTTCTTGGCAAAGATATTGGAGTGATTTGCCATTTCCTACTCCAACCCGTTTTACAGATGAGGAAACAGAGGCAAACCTGGCTAAGTGACTTGCCCAGAGTCACACAGCTAGAAAGTGTCTGAGGTAGGATTTGAACTCACAAAGGTGAGTCTTCTTGACTCCAGACACTCTATCCACTGCATCACCCAGCTGCCCACCTCGCACATAGGAGTTGCTTAAAAAAATATTGACCGATACACTACCACAATTGTCTACCATTTTCACACAAAACAAGTGAAGATGATATTTACTAAGCAAGGGATATGTAGTCAAAATTAGGACTGTGGCATTCCTAAGGCCTTGGCCAGAGTGCCTGGTCTGAGATGTTTGGGAGGACTAGTCTCAAACTGGAGACTTTAAAAATGTGCTTAAGGACTTCTTCTCAATTATACAATTTAAAACATTTTTAAATGCCCCATGCCTGGGAGTGGACAAAGGAGAAGCATTATTATAGGGTCAAATAAGGGAAGCACTCTCTGGAGAAGGCTGAGAAATAGAATTCTTCCGTGCATTCAAGGATTACTATATATGACTCCTTAAGATAGATACAATCTCCTCTTGGTCCACAAATGACCTTTGGAGACATTTCCCTTGTCCATCAGTGAATACAATGAAACCAGACACTTCTGTGAATTTAAAGGTCAAATTCCAAGGTCTGAAGTTCTCTGGCTCAATATGACTTTACATTCTTAAACATAAACTATTGACCAGATGCACATAGATTCTTGTATGAAAATGAGCAAAGGAACAGAAGAAAAGAAGCCCTACAATTCTTTTTTTTCCTTTTGGAAGGCAATTGGGGTTAAGTAACTTGCCCAAGGTTACATGGCTAGTTTTTTGTGTGTGTGGGTGTTAAGTGACTGAGGCTGGAACCCAACTAAGATCCTCCTGACTATGGGGCCAGCGCTTTCCTCACTGCGCCACTTAGCCGCCCCATGGACCCTACAATTCTTAAGGCCCAAGGAGAACATGACCTACCTGAAAAGATAGTGTTTTGTGCTCATCTCTTAAAATGATGTGTGCCTCAGCAACTAGCCTGCAATAAAGGTAGTACCTCAGAAGAAATAATATCCTCTAATATCCTGACCCTCCTAGCTTAAAATTCTGTTTCTCTACTTTTTTTTTTTTTTAACTAGAGTCAGTACTTGGATGCTAGGTCCAAAATTGACTTCCTTGGTAGTCTCTCTCAGTCTCAGTTTCCTCATCTCTAAAATGGTGATAATACTTCACAGGGTTGTTGTGGAGAATCACAAGATAACATACAAAAAGCACTTTGTACACCTAAAAGTGATATGTAAATGTTAGCTGTTATTATAATTAAAACCAAACTCCTCTCTTCTTCTTTTTCTCCTTTTCTTCTTTCTCCTCCCCTCCCTCATCTCTGTTTCTCTCTCCTTATCTCTTCCCCCCTCTCCCTCCTCTTCCTACTTCTTTCTTCCCTCCCGCTCTCTATTTCTTTTTCCCCCTTCACTCTCCCCTCTCTCCTTCTTCCCTTCCATCCCACTCCCATCTTTTTCTTTCCTCTCTTCTCCTCTGCCCTCCCTTCTCTCTTCTCCTTCCTTATCCTCTTCTCCTCTCTCCCTCCCTTTTGTGTTTCTCTCTCCTCCCCCTTCCCCTTTCTCTTCCTTCTCTTCCTCCTCCTTCTTCTCCTCTTCCTCTTCCTTCTTATATTTCTTCTTCTTCTCTGTCTCTGTCTCTCTCTGTCTCTCTCTCTCTGTCTCTCTCTGTCTCTCTCTCTGTCTCTCTCTCTCTCTCTCTTTCTCCTCTTCTCATCTTTCCTTAATCTTTAATGTCTACTAATGGTACCATTATTCTCCTTGTCATTCAGGCTCAAAACTTCAATCTTCCTTGACTTTCTCCTCACTCCCAGGTCTTCCAAATCCTGCTGTTCTTTCACATTTGTCCTTTCCATTCTCACTGCCACTAAATAAGTTAAGCTTTGATATGACTCTCTTAGACTAGTTTAATAGCTTCCTCATTGAACTGCTTCTCTCCAATCTATATACAATACATATAATATAGTAAAATAGTATATATGTTATATATACTATTGTCAGATTCATATTTATACACCCTGCTTACATTGTCCCTCCCCTATTCAAAAATTCTTGATGGCTCACCATTAAATTCAGGAAAAAATTCAAATCTTTAGTCTGATACTTAGGTCCTCCAAAATGGTCCCCAATCTTATTCAGGAGACCTAAAGGAAAGAAAGGGAAAGAAGAAAAAAGGGGGGGGGTTGTCAAGTTAATGCAAAAAAATGTGGAAGCCAATATATTAGCCATTTCATAGCATGTTAGCACTTTCACTAGAGTGTAGGAGTGGGGGAGAAGGTAGAGAAAGAAAAACCCAAATACATCATGAGGATCTCTGGAATTCACCATGTCCTCAAACATCATAGTTCTGTTGTTAATAGCGTGTTGTTAATGTAACATGAACATAACTTAAGAAAACTGAGGCATAGCATTGCTCCACTGGTAGCCAAACAACTCTGCTTGCCCTGAGGATGCTGTTTCTACCACCAGGCCCCCAGAACTCTCTAACTCTAATTTTTGAAGGAGTCTCTGCCACAATCTGGTCATGACTGAGGCTCTACCTAAGGCAAAAGTCATTAGCCCTTTAAAAACCTGAAAACTTCAAAGACAAAGCTAAATTGAAAGCTAACCAATTCCACCATCAGGCAGCACCAGAAATAATAATAGTTCTTATATTTTGCATATATTATCTTGTTTGATATTATTGAAATTAAGGAAACACTGCTATAATTTATTATCTACATACATTTTTTGCCTTTGTAGTATGCTTTTTTGCTTTTTGGAGGGGCAATCGGGGTTAAGTGACTTACCCAAGGTCACACAGCTAGTTTTTGTGTTATGTGTCTGAGGCCGCATTTGAACTCAGGTCCTCCTGACTGTGGGCTGGTGCTCTATTCAAGCCTTCGTAGTATTCTAACATAAACTTATGGAAAAAGTAAAGTTGTACTTCATCAAGTTAACATTTCAGAAAATGATTTAATAATGTTTATAAAATATATACTTAAGATCATATATGTTTCTAACAAATATTTAGCATATTCATCAGTGAGAATTATATGAAAGATTCAGATGAGTACAGCCAGGATTAATAAAAGCTCTTGTTATATACATCCAGACCATAGACTTTAAAAGGGTCATTGTCTGGACACTTGGACAATGAAGGAAATCTTCATTTAATGTGGAATGAACTGGTTGCCTGCCCCCATATTCATGAGAAATAGCTAGATTTTGAGTCAAGATGGCCTTGGTTCAAACAACAATCATAAACACTTACTAGTGTTTATGTCAGAAGGGTATTTCATGCCCCTACTTCATTAATTACAAAGTTCAAATTTTTCTACTGAATCCATCAATTAGTGGCATAAATTAGATGCATGCTATAAGTCAGAGATAAAAGAAAATAATGCTTCATGGGAAATGTCTTATGTTTGTTTAAGGAGCATTGGTCACACCATGGCACTTGGATAAAAACAGAGAACCAGTTGGAATCCAGCATTCCAATAGCAAGTCAGTCTAGCTGTGAAGTAGCTTCAGGCAAGAATCCAAGGGACAGCGACCTAGAGGTGGGTGAATGGAGTCTCTGTCTCCTCATCCCACCCTTGACCACAGGATGTTCTTCTGAACTTTGAAAAATCAAAAGATTTGGACTTCCCATTGGCATTCTACCAATGTCTCCAAGCAGTGATGACTCAGGGAAGCATATGATTTGGGATCCAAGGACAATCTAGATTCTTTGTGGAAAGGCAGTTTTAGGATTCAACAAGGAGCATGGGAGAAAACTGCAAAAGGGGAATTTCATGAGGACTCGATGAAGGAAGAGTAGACTCTCTAGCCAGTCAGGCATGATGAGTTGCTGCTTTGTCACCTTTGTTCTCCAAACTTGAACCCACATTCCCCTGAGATCCATACATACTTGTGTGAGAAGGTGTCCCAGATTTGAGCGGGGAGGGAAATGTTGTACTTTAGTCCTTGTTTTCTCTTCTCGGTGACTATCCCTTTGTAAAAGCTAATTAATATTGGGAAAATATCAACTTGTTAAATGATTTGGGTTAACATATTGGTGGGGAATCATGAGCCATAGTATCAGAACCCCAAATAATGAGAGCTTAATTATTCATTGATTGATTGAAAACTTAAATGAAAAAAATACATGTGAGCACATTTTCAGTCCCTCTTTCCCATGGTCCTCGGGGCCACCGTCCTATCTAGGTATGCAATGTATGTATAACTAAGCAAACAAAATATGTATGGAAGATCTAGAAGGTCTTCCCACTCCTTAACAGATGCTTATATTTTTGTGGGCCCCATAATTCTTGGATTCTCAAATCCTCATATCTAGTGTTATTCATTTCTCATTGTTATCTATTTTATTATTTAACACTTTCAATTTAACAGTATATTATTTTTTCCAACAACCTGTAAAGACAATTTTCAACATTTATTTTCTGAAAGATTTTGAGTTCCAAATTTTTCTCCCTCTCTCCCTCCCTTCCCCCATCTCCAAGACAGCAAGCAATCTGATAAAGGTTTCTATTTTAAATTTTAACATCCTCACATCTCCACCTTAAGACTTTCCTATTGAAGCCTATCTCCAATTTAAAAAATTCAAGCCTTGACAGTTTCACCTCCTAGAGGACCCAGGTATCATTAAGGAACATATCTATGACCCAAATAAGAAGAAAGGATGGTCCTACATAATTTCATATATCTATAGAGCAATTTACTGATGATAATATCATTGCTAATATCTTGAAGCAATGTGCACAGTGACTAGAAAGCTGGCCTTGGAAACAGAAAGATCTGAGTTCAAGTCTTACCTCGGACACACACAGGCTCTTTGACCCCTGCTCAACATTCTTGACCTCCCAATGCATAGGTAGCTCATTAAGGTTGAAGAAAAGGTTCCATCCTGCATTAGTCAGGGGAGCTTCCTCATCTGCAAGTTTCTGTCTCAATGAAGTCACAGACCTAGTCTTTATTCCCTTGTATCTTACACTTATCCAGTGCCTTGTTGTCCAGTCATTTTCCAGTTGTGTACAATTCTTCATGATCCCATTTTGGGGTTTTCTAGGCAGAGATACTGCAGTGGTTTGCCATTTCCTTCCCCAGCTCACTCTACAGAGGAAGAAACTGAGGAAAATGGGGTGAAGTGACTTGCCCAGGGTCACACAGCTAGTGAATATCTAAGGCCAGTCAGGTCTTCCTGACTCCGGGCTCTCCACTGTGCCTCCTAGCTGCCCTGTCCAGCACCTCAAACTCTCTAGAATACTTTTAACACACAGTCCCTACAAGAAGAGTCTCCTGCTTCCAGTGCCAGAGATCCCAAAATAGAGCACAGTGCTCGTTTGGGCCCACAACTGGAACAAGAGGCAAAGAAGGTAAAGGGAGCATCTAGAATGGTTCAAATGTGGTCAGTTTTGTGAGGAAAAAGGAAAAACTGAAGAGGCACCAGACTGGGAGTCAAATAAGCAGCTCTGATTTCTTTTAAACTTTGGTTTCTTCTTCTGTAAATTGGAGGCATTAGTGGTCACCCCTTTTAGTTTGTTGTGTCATAAATAAGATGGTGTATATGAAGGACTTTGCAAACCCTAAAATAGTATATAAATGTCAGTCATCATTATTAAGTCCAGGTAGCTCTGGGCCACCTGGAGTCACTGAGACCTGAGTTCAAATCCAGCCTCAGACACTTCCTAGTTGTGTGACCCTGGGCAAGTCACAACTTCTGTCTGCCTCAGTTTCCTCAACCATAAAATGAAAATAATAATAAACACCTACCTCTCAGGATTGCTATGAGGATTAAAGGTGAGCTTGTTTGTAAAGCACTTACCACAGAATCTGCTTGATAAATTTTTATTTCCTTCCCTCCTTTTTATAGACTGCAAAAAATGGAGACCCAGAAAGGTAGTGATTTGCCCACTGTCACATAGGTAGGGAGTAAGTATCACATAAGAATAAATATTTAGCTGATGTAATGAATCCCAGGAAAAGATGATCAACTTCTCCTCGAAACACATTTTAAATGAATAGTTTTTGGAACTTTCAGGAACAGTGTTACACAGATATGGGAGAGACCTGGTGATTTTTTGAGATTTACTCTAGCTTTGATAAGTTTTAGGTAACTGACCAGACATAAGAAAATTAATGGAGCCAGGCTTTCCTTCTCTCTCTGTCCACATGGGTAGTTAAAGCTTTACATGTGGGTACCGTATCCAAAGGAATATCAATTTTGATCACTTGTGCTTTGCAAGGTATCTTGGGGTTTGGGGGCTAGATTATTTTTCTTCCCTATTTATTTATTCTATTATTGTTTGTTTGCTTTAAAAATTGGGACAATTAACTCTTTTGTCTCATATAATTTCATTTATGATTCCTTGAGATATAGCTCTGGTAAACCAGGCTTGATAAAGCCCATCAGGACTCAAAAGGAGCTATTCGACTATGCCTTTAAACCCAAATCACTCTGGCTCTCACTGATTGTCCAATAATAGGTCCCAGCCCATGCCTTACTTGATCATTGTTTGAGTTTTAATGGCTTAGAGTGACTGTAAATAGAAAGTGTTTCTGTTCTGGCCAGAAACTCTCAGGGTCTTCCCCTCCCAGATTGATTCTTTTTAGGCCATTTTTTGCCTCAATTCTTACCTAGCCTTTAATTACTGAATGGATGCTACCTCAGACAAACTGAGACCTGGGAAAGACCTTAGCTTAAAAAAGCCAAGGTCTCCCACTACATCCAGGACCATTGTAAATCATCCTGACCTACATCTTGCCACTGGACTCAGATGGCCCTGGAGGAGAGAGTGAGAGTGACGACTTTGCATAGCCCTCCCTCACTTAAATCCAATTCACTTCCAAGTCAAGGCATCACCCTCCTGATGTCATTTGTCCTCTTCCAGAAAGAAGGACAAACAACAAAAATAAAGCAGCCTTGCCAATGTTGACTGGTTCCCGGGTATAAGTTTAAATTCAGAGCCAGGAAGCAAAATGTATCTTGTATTAATTACCAAAAAAATTTCACATTAATTGTGAAAAAATACACAGATCTCCATTTATGAAGGAGAGAGGGGTTCTCTTTTCCTGGGGCTCCCTTAGAGTCCAGAGGCTGCCCTGAGTAGTATTTTTGCCTACAGTTATTTCTCTTGAAACTGTAAATTGAAAGTCTGTTTATGGCATGCTGTATGTTCCCTTTAGTCAAGGCAATGGAATGCTTCACTAAAGTTTCCCAAGTTCTAGGAGTTGTCTAGAGTTTCATGGAATTCACATGTTGATGCTGTTGTGGTGACTGTCTGTGATTTTTTGTTGTTGTTGTCATTCTTTCCCTTTGTCTTTCTTAAGCCTGAATATTAAACAAGACGGCAAAACCCAACAAGGTTTATTGTTCAATATGGGCTGGTCACCCATTAGACACTCCAGAAACCTAAACATTCTCTGCAAATAGCATTAAACATTTGGGGAAATTCCCAATGATTTCACAAACACAAGAGTGTCTTTTCATCTTCCTTCTCCCCATCTTCTTTTATTGCATTTCTAACCTGCCACCAACCATATCACATATCCATTTATCCTTTTCTTAACTAACTTCCTCAATCTAATCACTAGTATTCCCTAAATCCAGCTTTCTCCCCTCCCCCCTTCCCTCATGACAATTTTTCCTGTCCCTCCTCAGTTCTCAGTAGACTCATATGTAATGAGGTACTTTGATCTGCCATCTATTCAAAAGTTCTACTTACAAATAAGGTCAATTTCCCAATTTATATAATGTATTCTAATAGTCCCCTCCAACTTAAGGGAGAAGATATGTTTAATTATCTGTTCCCTGAGGCCTTCATTGGTTTTTCATTTACTTGGCTTAACTTCCCAGATCTATAATTGCAATCCTAGTCTTTCTCTTGGCTACCAGTCCTACATCACCAAACTGTGTTTTTGCACGAATTGGATGTCCTGCTGGCCTCTCAAATTTAACATATCTGAAATTATCTTTCCATTCCAAACTCTCCCCTCTTCAGTATATAGTGTTTAGGACATTGCACACCGTAACAGCAATATTGTGAGGATGATCAACTGTGAAAGACGCTGATCAAGATGATCCAAAACCATGACAAATGACCCAAAAGACCCATGATGAAATATGCTATTCACCTCCAGAGAGAGAGAACTAATGACATCTGAACTCAGAGTGAAGCATACACTTTTTAACTTTATTTTTATTCTTTTGGGTTTGTGTGTTTTCTTTTATAACATGGCTAATATCGAAATATGTTTTGCATGACTTCACATGTATAATCAATATCAAATTGCTTGATTTCTCAAAGCAGGATGAGACAGGAGGAATAGAGAGAATTTGGAACTCAAATTTTTTTTAAAAAATTATAGAAAAAAATTTACATGTAATTGAAAAATATTTAACCAAAAATAATTTTGATATATACACATATGTATTTGTTTACGTATATATACATGCCTGGATATATATACATACATATTTTGGAAAACTTGAATGGTGAATAAACAGCTTGTAACAGAAATCGGAGACCCTTATTAGAATAGCAAACACCTTGCAAAAAAGATATAAAGCGAATAATAATTTATCCTGCACACTGAGCACAATCCAAGACAGCATTTTTAAAAGGCTTAATAACTTCTGAGAAGATTTGCAAAAGAAAACACAAAAAAAAACTGGGCAAATTCTTCTAAAGATGAGTATAGTGGATAACAGAAGCCTAGGAAGGTTAAAAAAAATTTTGGATAACCTAAGATTGTGATGACCACAGGCTGGTATCCTGAAAGGAGAAGAGATTACTACTCTTTGAAATCCCTTTATGTCTACAAAACAATGAAGGAACAAAATAAGGTAATGTTTAGGTTTGGGTGTTTAGAAAATAAACAAAGAACCAAAGAAAAGAAATACCCTAGCTTTTTATTCTTGTAATTGGGCCATCAGGAGAAAATTACTCAAGCTAGCAAATGGGGGCTGAAAGAGTGGAGAATCTCATTTTCTATCTGAGCTAGTCAAAGGAAGATTGAGGGAAAATATAATAGCAACAGAAGCACAATAAGGTAAATAGGGGTCTTGGCAGGTGAAAGGGAGAAAAAAGCAGAATTTGAGAGGAAGTGTTTCTCAGAGTTGGGGAGGGAACACCTATAATCAAAATAAAGAACTAATTATGGGAAGAAAGGGGAAGTAGGGCTAGAACTAGTCTTAGGGAGAAAAGAGACATTTGGGATTATATCTTTCCAAGTAATATAAACTAGATAACCTACTGCTAATTTCATTCTTTTCTCCCACTGTTTTTCCTCTAAAGGTGAAATATGTGGGTTGGGGAGAGAATAAACTTGGGGTTAACATATTGGTGGAGACTCATAAACAATATCAGAACCCCAAATAATGAGAGCTTAATAAATATTGATTGATTGATTGAAAAAGTAAAGGTGAGCACATTTTCAATCTCTCTTTTCCATGGTCCTTAGGGCCACTGTCCTATCTGGGTATGCAATGTATAAAATATGTATGGAAGGTCTGGAAGGTCTCCCCACTCCTTAACTGATGTTTATATTTTTGTGGGTTCCAAAATTCTTGGATCCCAAATGCCCATATCTCTTTCTCATTGCTATCTATTTTGTTATTTAACATTTTCAATTTAACAACATATTATTTTTTCCAATTACATGTAAAGACAATTTTCAACATCAATTTTTAAAAAGATTTTGAGTTCCGAATTTTTCTCCCTCCTTCCCTTTCCCCATCCCCAAGACAGCAAGCAATCTGATAAAGGTTTCTATTTTAAATTTTAGCATTCTCGTATCTCCACCTGAAGCCTTTCCTATTGAAGCCTATCTCAAATTTAAAAAATTCAAGCCTTGACAGTTTCACCTCCTAGAGGACTCAGGTATCATTAAGGAACATATCTATGACCCAAATAAGAAGAAAGGATGGTCCTACATAATTTCATATATCTATAAAGCAATTTATTGATGATAATATCATTGCTAATATCTAGAAGCAATGTGACACAGTGACTAGAAAGCTGGCCTTGGAGCCAGGGAGATCTTCGACACACACTGGCTCTTTGACCCCTGAGCAACATTCTTGACCTCCCAATGCATAGGTAGCTCATTAAGGTTGAAGAAAAGGTACCATCCTGCATTAGTCAGGGGAGCTTCCTCATCTGCAAGTTTCTGTCTCAATAAAGTCACAGACCTAGTCTTTATTCCCTTGTATCTTACACTTATCCAGTGCCTTGTTGTTCAGTCATTTTCCAGTTGTGCACAATTCTTCATGATCTCATTTTGGGGTTTTCTAGGCAGAGATACTGCAGTGGTTTGCCATTTTCTTCCCCAGCTCACTCTACAGAGGAAGAAACTGAGGAAAATGGGGTGAAGTGACTTGCCCAGGGTCACACAGCTAGTGAATATCTAAGGCCAGTCAGGTCTTCCTGACTCCGGGCTCTCCACTGTGCCTCCTAGCTGCCCTGTCCAGCACCTCAAACTCTCTAGAATACTTTTAACACACAGTCCCTGCAAGAGGAGTCTCCTGTTTCCAGTGCCAGAGGATCCCAAAATAGAGTACATGGTTCATTTGGGCCTACAACTGACACAAGGGGCAAAGAAGGCAAAGGGAGCAACTAGAATGTTCAATTATGGTCAGTTTTGTGAGGAAAAAGGAAAAACTGAAGAGGCACCAGACTGGGAGTCAGTAAGCAGCTCTGATTTCTTTTGAACTTTGGTTTCTTCTTCTGTAAATTGGAGGCAATAATGGTCAACCCTTTTAGTCTGTTGTGAGTCATAAATAAGATGGTGTATATGAAGGACTTTGCAAACCCTAAAAAAGTATATAAATGTCAATCATCATCATTCAGTAGTCAGTGAAACTTGAGTTCACATCCAGCCTCAGACACTTCCTAGTTGTATGACCCTGGGCAAGTCACAACCTCTGTCTGCCTCAGTTCCCTCAGCTATAAAACAGAAATAAATATTATAACATGATTTTATAGAGGGCAATTTGTCCATGAAACAGAGGAGGGTGGCAGAATTATTTGGAAAGTAATACCAAAAGTTTATTGTTCATAAGAAACATACTTCAAATATAAGACTTCATAAAGAATTAAATTGGAAGATTGAAATAAAATTTATTATGCCTCACTTTGAAGCCAATAAGCAGGAACAGCAATTGTAAAAATACATATGGTTGAGAAACAAACAGGAAAACCACATTTTTTTTGAGACAAATAATGAAATAATATTGATATTAAATGTTTATGAACAAAATGGCATAGCACTTAAGGAAAGAGGAAATAAAAACTTCCTGAATTAAGAAATAATAATTGTCAAATATTTTGACATGCTTTTTTCTGACTCTAATCTAAATTAGATAGATAAATATAGACAGATAAATAAGAAATAGGCTTAGGGACTAAAGAAAATACTGAGGGGCATGGGGAGATTTGATAGCCCTTGGATTACTGAATAGGATTACTGCATTAGATTACTAAATGGGAATCTTAAGAAGTGTACATATTTTTTAGCATTGTATGCCACTTATACAATTGCTGTGATCATGTACTAACTAGATCATAAAGTACTCTAATTTGGAAAGTCAGAAACACTGAACACATCTTCTATAGACTATAGCAATCAAAAATTTAAGCAATAAAGGACATGAATAATTGATTCATACTTAGAGATCTAAAGGTGTAAGGGACCACAGAAGCATGCTATCTAGTCTAATTTCCTCAGCTTCCATGTGAAAAAATTGAGACCCAGAGAAATTAAATGACTTGTCCCACATTACATAGGTAACAAGTTTCAGAATAAGAGAACCCAGGTTCTATCATTCCAGAACCAGTACTCTTTCCCCTGTACCACACTAACTCCCTTAAATGGAGCCTAAATACTAATACTAAAGAATGAATAGCTCAAATAAAATCATAGAGGAAGTAATTTAATTAAATTAAAAACAATGAGATAATATAGAAAATTTAGGTGAATTATATACCTTTAAATCAGAGTTGTCAAACCTATGCCCATGGGTTACTTGTGGCCCAAAACACTTCCAAGTAAGGGCCAAACTAGATTAAAATGTAATTGAGAAATAAATAAAAATACAAAGATAATATTGATACATGGTTTTCTAAGTCAATATGCAGCCCACAGAGATCCATATGTACAGTTTAATGGTGCCTGCTTTATATTTCAGTTTGACACCACTGGTCTAAACAATTAAATCAAGATGAGAAAAAAAAGATAAATGACTTGAATATGCAACCAAAAAACTAAAAAATTGACAAATGGGTAACCCTCCCCCAAAAAATTAAAAAACAGATAATCAAAATTGAAAGCAAACATATCATTGAGATGCTAAATTTTAAAAAGGTTATCTTTAAAAGAACAGAAGAATAAGCAAGCCTTTTTTTAGAGGAAGAAAATTGCCAAAATAAAAACTAAAAAAGGTAGAATTTACAATAAAGGAAATTATCAGAAACTATTACATCTAGTTATATGGCAACAAAACTAAAATTTTAAATGAAATTAATATCTTCCAAAGTATAAAATATCCAGATTAACAGCATAGAAAATGGAGAATCTAAGCAAATTAATAACAGAAAGACAATGGTTGAAGTCTTAAATGACCTTCCAATAGTATGAAGGTCACAGAGGGAGAAAGAGAGACCTGGGTCAAAATGGATTTCTAAATGAATTATTTGAAATAGTTAAAGAATAATCAATTCCTATACTTCATATATTGTTCACAAAATAGCAAAATTCCTGCTATGGGCCACATATGGCCCTACTACTCAAATAGGGAGAAATAAAGGTCAAGAAGTAAACTATACAACATCAAAAGAGAAAATTAATATAAAATAGTAAATAAAATATTGATAAAGAGGCTATATTAAATAAATTATTATTGTATTATTCAACAGTCAGGGTTGGTGTATGCCAGGAATTCAGAGGAGGTTCAAAATTAGGAAAAACATAAACATAATATATCACGCTATCAATAAAAATTATATGGTTGTATCAAAAGACACAGAAATAACCTTTAATAAACTATAGCAGCAATTTCTGTTAAAGGCACAAAAACAAAGTAGAAAAAAGACACCACCTTAAAGTTACCAAAATATTATTTGCAAGGTAGAAACATTAGAAGTTTCCCTAATCAAGAATAAAACAAGGTTGTCTCTTATTCCAATATTAGAAGATACAAGCATGTAAAAAAAAAAGTAACTGTGCCAATAAATTAAGAAGAAGAAATGGAGAATTTGAGACAAAATCATTCCTGTTTGTAAATGATATGCTATTTCAAATAGAAAATCCCAGAGACTCAATGAAAAATTAACCTAATATAATCAATTACTCATAAAATTGCAGAATACAAAGTAAATACATAAAAGTCATCAGCATCCCTACATATTACTAATAAAAATCCAACTGGAAAAGATGGAAATAGAAATTCTTTTCAGCATAAATACAAAACCCATCATATATCTGGAAGTAAAACTACCAAGACAAACTCAGAACTTACATAAATATAATTACAAAATATTCTTTAAGAAAAAAAAGGCTTCTGTCAAACAGGAAAAGAGATACTTCTAGAATAATCATCATCATAGTTGCCCAAGGATAACCACAAGTTCAATTCAAACTTGCATTAATTAGTGATGGAGGTAAAAGCCAAAATCACACTCGTAAAACATCATTTGATGAATTTGAGAAGTATGTAGCCATCTTGGGTGTTGTGACTACAATATCTTAAACTCACCAAAGTTAAAGAAGAAAACATATATAAAATAAAGTCCTTATCTGTGTTTCAGACATCAACCTGAATTTTACTCTTTATTATGAGTCAAACATATATACATGTGCATATGCAAAGACAGCATAGTTTATATACAAAGAACACTGGCTTAAATTCAGAAAACCTGGACTGGAGTCCTACCTCCAACATTTACTAGCTACATATTCTTGAATAAGTTACATTACCTCTTTCAACCTCTGTTTCCTCATCTTTTAAATATAATATAAATATAAAAATATATTTGTAAACATATTATATCACATAATATTTATAAATGTATTTTATTTATAAATTTTTATAAATATATTTATAAATTTGTAAACATATTATACCACTTAATATATGAACATGTATTATTTACAAATAATAATGTTGCTAGGAAAATACTTTGTAAACCTTGAAGTACCATGTAAATGTCTACATATAAGTAAGTATAAGTAGGAATAAAATAATATTGCATTTCATCTCATATAGATATGAGAAGATAAAACCACTGATGGGTTTAATATTATGGGCTCTATTTTTTTCCATAGTCTCCCAAAATAAGAAGTCAGTCCAAAATTTTATGGTTTAATTATTACTTTGTAAGGGAGACACATTCTCTCCTAAGAATATTTATTACATGTGCCAATATTGGTAACTTGGATATGGACACAATCTACACTGTGTTTTTTTCCATCCCTCAGAAATAACCAAGCTCAGCAGTGGTCCAACTGCTTCTATAATCTCCTTCAGAACCTCGGGAGAAATGTGTGAACTCTTTTTGGAAAAAGTAGATAAGATAGCTAGGTGTATAGCAAGTGGATTAACCCTGAGGTAAAAGTGATGACTGTCTTTACTACTAACTTGCCAAGCAATCTTTGGAAAGTTAGATGACAGCACTTTCTTTTTATAAAAAACCTTGCTCATTTCAAGAAAAAACATAAGTGAGGATAGCTATTTTCCCAGTGAAAAGTGGTACTAAAAGTTATCATATGTTTGCTCTTGCATATTAAAATAATTAGAATATGAAGTCCTCTTCCCCTGTATACGGGAGAAAATTCTTGGGCAGGGAAGGTATTGCTAAAATATAATATAGTAATAGTGTTCCAAATATCAGGAAAAAAGAGTTTTTCTAGAACTAGTTGGTCTGTTGACAAGTGTCTGCACTTTTTTCTCTCAAACCTCATGCTTCTCCATAAAATTCCCTTATAATTCATGCATTGTAGATCATCGTCATAATTTCCAAGCACTTAGGAAGCATTTAACTCCCGGAGGATGTTACTTTCTCATTTAGCAAGAGAAATGAAAGGAAGTGGAGAAGGATGGCTAAAATATGAAAATATATGAATGTACCAATATGTTCAGTCCCCAGAGAACTCTATTTTGATGGAGATGTTGGAAAGCACAGCTCTCACTGCCTTAGCCAATCACAATTTCCAGTCTAGTGTCCAAAAACTGATTTTGTGTAGCTTTTCTGGCAGATCCTCCTCTGAGCTATTGGATTCCAGCACACTCTGTTCAAACATCAGCTTTAAGGTTCAATACCCAGACACCACCATCTTTGGCTGCTAAAGGGGCAAAAGAATCATTCGGTCACCTCTTGCCACAACTTTGGAAGGAATTGCTCCATTCCAGTCATGGTCAAGGACCACCTATCCTTAATAATCTTCTGAAATATAAGACTTATTGTGTCATTTCCATTAAAAGTCAGTCATTGATTTTAAATCTAATAGTAATAATAATTATAATGACAATTGACATGTCTTGCACTTAAAAGCTTGTTTAAAAAATTCTACATATAGTATTTCATTTGAACCTTCCAACAAGCTTTGTAAGGAAGGTAATTCAACTATTATCCATGTCTGTTTAATTCCAAAGCATTTCCTCTCATCTTGGACTCAAGGCATGAAATCTCCCAAAAGGCAATGCTCCCATGAAGTGAAGCCTTTTGAATATTGAATTGCTAAATCTCCTGGCACACCTGGCAATTATTCCTTGCCTTGGAGCCTGCTCTCCTGATTGGTGAGTCGTTATCTAGGATCCTGTTTTGTGAGGAGCTCCATCATGATTCATTCCACTCCCAGGTCAATTTCCTCCCCTGGCTCTTCCATGTCCTAGTACATGGTAAGTTCTTTAAAAAATGGTTTATCTACATCCCATCAGTTATAATCCTTCTTTACAACCTGACTAATGATTCATGTGAAGATATTTGTTGATCCTATATTTGAGGGAATGTGGCCATGACAGGGGTAGGACAGAGAGAGGGAAGGAGGGGGAGAAAGTTTGAAACTCAAGGGACTGTGGAACTGAATATTGTAAACTAAAAGTAAATAAATCAATTTTTTTTTAAAAAAAATGGTTTATCTAGCTAACTATTTCTAGGCAAACCCTTCATCTCAGATTCCGCTCTACTGACAAGTATTGTAGTGAGGTTACATTACAAAAATTAGGGACTCTAACATTTGTTGGTCCCACTAAGTACAATAATTCTGCATTTCAATTAAGTAAGTAAAAATAAATGAAAATGACCAGCAACTTTTAGCAGAGTATTTTGTTTTAGGTTGATGACCAACTACGAATAGAAGTTAAGGTGTACGGTGCCTTTGAACACTCTCTCCTCACCTTTGCGTCTTAGGACCTCTACCCTCCCTCAAAGTTCACATCAAAGATCATTTCCTACAGGAAACCTCCCTAGGAGATCCCAATTTCTGGTGCCCTCCCTCTCCTCCAGAAATTACTTTGTATCTACTCTCTCTATATTTTATACTTATGTCTCCAGTAGAATATAAACTTCTTCCAGGAAGGTTTTTGTCTTTATCTTCCCAGAACCTGGTATTTTCTCAGAATCATGATGATATAATGGCAACGGGAATTTGAAGATCTTCCCTGTCCCTTAATAAGCCTAAGGGAATTTGAAGACCTTCCCTCCTTTGAAGACATACCTTGCCTCCTAATAGGCTTAATGTAACCACATGGAACCTGTGGTGGGAGGAGTTTGCTGAAGGGTGGAGCAGAGACCACAGGAAGCTGAGAGTCAGAGCAGCTAGACTAGAGAGAGGAGAGGATGCATCCAAGGGAGACAGTTAAGACTTGTTAGTAAATGTTGGCTTGTGGGAAGGCTAAAGGATGCTATGGCTCTCTGTACCATTATGGTTCATTAGCTTCTTTGCAACTATGATGGAATGGGTTTGGGGATCCAATTTTCTAGTGTCTGAATAAGTGTTTTACTTCTTTCTTTTACATGGTGAGTCTGTTATGTTTTGCAATTGAGCACTATGCAGGCATATTTATAGTGACTGTTGGTGCTGTGAATATTACATTGGTGCTACAGATGGATACTTAATAAAGGCAGGCAGTGGGAAGGAAGGAAGGAAGGAAGGAAGGAAGGAAGGAAGGAAGGAAGG
>NW_027187349.1:2910492-2940933 GCF_028583685.1 Petaurus breviceps papuanus
AGGAAGGAAGGAAGGAAGGAAGGAAGGAAGGAAGGAAGGAAGGAAGGAAGGAAGGAAGGAAGGAAGGAAGGAAGGAAGGAAGGAAGGAAGGAAGGAAGGAAATGGAGGGTCAAAAAAATTGATACCTTTCAGTAATAAACTACATCTTTTCAAAATTAATCAAATACTTCAAAGCTTATACAGAGCAAAGATACAGGCATGAAATACTGGAAGATCAAATTTTTAAAAATCCTTACTTCATTTAGTCAGTATTTTTGTGCTACGTTTCTGTACTCTTTGCCTCATTCCCAGGCCAACAGAAATATGAGAAATCAACCTCAGCAGACAGAAAAAATGACAAATGTACAACAGCCATGCTTCCCACTAATCTTCAGATAAGTTCATCACTATTCGTTAAGCATATTCTTCCATTTGCCCCAATTTCAGGAGACTGAATTTCAAAATTAGACACAGTATTAGCAAAGACAACCTTTGATCTTTATGTTATGGAAGCATAAGTAACAGAGACACCACAGGAATCCAAAGCTCTGAGGACAAATAAGCAAGCTGAGCCTGTAAGTTCAAGAAGACTCCTGCAGGAAAGGATTCCAACAGGGCTCAGATGTCAGACAATTCAAAGGGAATAGGTCTGCAGCTGCACAGCGAGCGACATGCATGCACAGGCAGTGGACCAGCATTTTCCTGGCATCCAGCAACTCATTCCCCAGGTCTGAGAACACCATCTCACTCCTAGCTTGACACTCTTCCCTTACAGTTTTAAGGGAGATGAGTCGAGTCTCCTCATGTTTCTAGATCATGTATTACATTTAGAACTGCAAGATATATTCTCCTTTTTTAAACTTTTTCTTCCATTAAAAGTCAATTTTACAGCCTAGAAGTCTATACAAATCTTCCAAGAGCTGGTGATTGGAAATTCACCATCACTGATGAAGAGGTGAGCAAATCTCCGAGAATTAAAAAGTAGTCTATTTACTTCCTGACAGTCTCAGATGTTCTTTTTAGAGCTTGGAATGTTATAGCTACGGGGGTGAAAGTAGAGGTGGTAGTATATAGTTATTCTTCTCCTAGAATGTGAGCTCAATTCTAGGTAAGTGTAATAATCTTGAATTAGGACCCTGGAAAATAAACTTCTCATAACCTGATTCCTGTCCCTGAGCCTTGAAAGACCACTCTCCCTAAATGAAAAGAATCAAGAGGGTAAGAAAGAGACAGTTTCACACATGCTGGCTCCTCTCCTGATCTTAATGTCATTATCAACATTCATAAATATCTTCTGCCACCTACCATTTACCTCTGTCTCATCAGGGTGTGATAAATAGCATAAATCACCTATGTCCACAAACTCAACAGTTAAATAGAAAAGGGCCCCACAACCTTAAAAATCTGTGATTCTGGGCAAGAGAGAGGGGGAGAGAAAAGGATGAATGGTAAATCTTCTGAGTGCAATGCTGGGTTTTATAATCTATTACTGTATGCCTTGCCTACTCACCTTCTAAATTTACACATTCCCTTTTCCTGATTCCAAAAACAGTTCTCAAACATTACCAGCAGACCTAGAAAGTTCCATCCCAATTACATGGTGAGCAAGCTGTGATGAAAACAAAACGAGGCCTTGAGGTCCTTGGGGCCCATGATGATCCGTTTCCTTTTAGCAGCCTTTCCTTGACCACTAAAGGCAAGTCCAAAACTTGACAGGAAGCTAGCTGTTAGAATAAGGACATTTCTGAGTTTGGCTTTAAGAACAACCCCCACACAAAAGGGGTTGGGGCTTGGGAAGTACTTTTAAATCATCACCTGCACAGATGTGCTGAATCTAAGTATAAAGAATCACCCTGGAGGCATCCTGGAAATATGTGAGGACAGCCCAGTGTTTACCATGCTGTAAAAACAAATATGTATCTCACTACTGAGTAGTTTAGTCCCTTCCTTAAAGATAGAGTGAACAAGGGTGGGAGAGGAAATAGATTTCTCCACTCATTTCTAATGAGAATTCTGAAAAATTCTTTGAATGAGATGATATGGGTTACTTTATTACCTTCAGATTATCTTAATAGAGTAACATCTCATTTATCTGACATCATCCTGGAGTGAAATATTCTAAATAAATGACCTTTTCAGGTAATTGAAGCTTGCCAAAGTTTTTAAGAGTCAAAACTTATGTTTAATTTCTTAAATAATATTTCATTTTCCCCCAATTACATGTAAAGACAATTTTAACATTCATTTTTTTAAATTTTGAGTTCCAAATGATCTCCCTCTCTCCTATCCCCCCTCCCTGAGACATTAAGCAATTTGATATAGGTTATACATGTGCAATCATGCAAAACATATTTCCATATTAGTCATGTTTAAAAGAAGATACAGACCCAAAGGAAAACACACACACACACACACACACACAGTGAAAAATAGTATGCTTTGATCTGCATTCAGACACTATCAGTACTTTCTTTGGACATGAGTAGCATTTTTCATCGTGAATCCTTTGGAATTGTCTTAGATCACTGTATTGTTGAGAATAAGTAAATCATTCACAATTTTTTATTGAACAATATCACTGTTACTCTGCACAATGTTCTCCTGGTTTTGCTTACTTCACTTTACATCAGTTCATGTAAGTCTTTACAAGTTTTTCTGAAATCATCTTGCTTGTCATTTCTTGTAGCATAATAGTATTGCATCACAATCATATACCACAACTTGTTCAATTCCCCTCAATTTATGGGCATCCCCTCAATTTCCAATTCTTTGCCACCATAAAAAGAGCTATAAATATTTTTGTACAAATAGGTCCTTTTCCCTTTTTTTGATCTCTTTGGGATGCAGACCTAGTAGTAGTATTGCTGCATCACAGTGTATGCATTGTTTGATTGTTCTTTGTGCATAGTTACAAATTGCTCTCTAGAATGATTGGATCAGTTCACAACTCTACCAACAGTGCATTAGTGTCCATATTTTGCCACATCCCCTCCAACATTTATCTTTTTCCTTTTCTGCCCATATTGGCCAATCTGAGAGGTGTTAGGTGATACTTCCAAATTGTTTTGATTTGCATTTCTCTAATCAATGGTGATTTAGAGCATTTTTATATGATTATAGATATTTCTTCATCTGAAATCTATCTGTTCGTATCCTTTGAGCATTTGCCAATTGGGGAATTATTTGTATTTTTATAAATTTGACTCCATTTTCTATACATTTGAAAAATGAAGCCTTTATCAGAGACACTTGCTGTAAAAATTGTTTCCCAGCTTTGTTTTCCTTCTAATCCTGGTTGCATTGGTTTTGTTTGCGCAAAAGTTTTTAAACCTACTATAATCAAAATTATCTATTTTGTATCTTATAATGCTCTCTACCTCTTGTTTGATCTGACAGGTAAACTATTTCTTACTCTCCTAATTTGCTTATGGTATCTCCCTTTATGTTTCAATCACGTACCCATTTTGAGTTTATCTTAGTGTATGGTATAAGATGCTGGTCTATTCCTAGTTTCTGCTATACTGTTTTCATGTTTTTCCAGCAGTTTTTTGTCAAATAGTGAGTTCTTGTCCCAAAAGCTTGGACTTTTGGGTTTATCAAATACTAGATTGCTATGGCCATTTACTACAGTGTCTTATGCACCTAATCTATTCCACTGATCCACCACTCTATTTCTTAGCCAGTACCAGATAGTTTTGATGATTACCACTTCATAATACTGTTTGAGATCTGGTATATCTAGGATACCTTCCTTCACATTTGTTTTCATAAGAGCTAAAATCTTTTAAAATTTAACTAATCTCAGGTGGCTAGGTGGCACCATGAATAGAGAACCAGCCCTGGAGTCAGAAGGACCTGAATTCAAATCCAGCCTCAGACACTTAACACAAAAACAACCCATGTGATCTTGGGCAAGTCACTTAACCCCAATTGTCTTCCAAAAAGCAAAAAAAAAAATTAAAAATTTTAACTGATCTTGATAGAAATATCTATTTTTATTTTTTATTCATTTTGAACTTAAATACAAAAAGACAAAAAATATTACCTTTCCATGTACACAGCACAACACAAAAAAGGATTCAATATGAAACTCTAAATCTCCTTTTTACATGATTTACTTATTTTTTAAAAACTATGTAAAAAATACTACACATTGTTTTCAAAGCTATCATGCTTTTCTGCTTCTGTCTGAGTTTTCTTTGTTTTCTGCTGTGCACTTTTTTATTTTTTTCTCTCCCTTTCCACCCTGCACTAGAGAAGGCCACCATTAGACACAGATTGATGTGTGTATATGTATATGTAAAACCATATTATACATACTTCTACTTATCAGTTTTTTCTTTGGAGGTGGACAGCATCTTCTTTCGTAGGTCCTATTTAGTTGATATGGGTATTTACAATACTCAAAATGACTTAGTCATTCACAGTTTTTCATAGAACAATATTGCTATTACTGGGGGCGGCCAGGTAGCACAGCGAGTAAGAGCACCGGCTCCAGTGTTGAGAAGACCTGGAGATCGAATCCCGGGCTCAGACACTTAGCACCCACCCAGAAACACCTGGCCGTGTAACCTTGAGCAAGTTACTTAACCCCAATTGCTTAGGGGCGGCCAGGTGGCTCAGCGAGTAAGAGCACCAGCTCTAGTGTCAGGATGACCTGGATCAAATCTGGGCTCAGATGCTCAGCACCACACCCAGAAATAACTGGCCGTGTAACCTTGAGCAAGTTACTTAACCCCGATTGCTTAATAAAAAAAAAATATTGCTATTACTATTTATGACATTCTCGGTTCTGCTCATTTCATTCTTTATTATTTCTTGCAAGTCTTTCCATGTTTTTTTTCCTAAAATCATCGAGCTCATCATTTCTTATAGCTCCATAGTATTCTATTACAATCATATACCACAAGTTTTTTAGCCATTCTCCTATTGATTGGCAGGCATCCTCTCTATTTCTAGTTCTTTGCCACCACAAAGAAAATTGCTATAAATATTTTAGAACATATAAGTTCTTTTCCTTTTTCCCTAATCACCTTGGGAAACAGACCTAACAGCGGTATTGTTGGGTTAAAGGGTACACAGTTTTATAACTCTTTGGGCACAATTCCAGATTGCTCTCTAAAATGGTTGTATCAGTTCACAGGTCCAATGGAAATATTTCAAAATGTATTACACATTCCCATGCCTCCTCCAACTAAGGATACTAAACATAATTTTTTTTTCATTTTTCTTGATCATTGCTGATTCATTCAACAAGCTTTCATTAAACATCAACTATGTGTTTGGCATTGTACTAGGCACTGGGGACACAAAAACAAAACACCAAACAATCCCTGACCTCAAAGATTCAGCTGATAGGAAATAGCAAGACAGACAGTTATCTAGCTAAAACTCTGAAAAGGAACAGATGGGGCACTGAATAAAGGAGGGAAAAAAAGTCAAATTGTTTTTTAAAACCTGTGGGGAAAAGCTGTTGGGTAGCACAATGGATAGAGCACTGGGCATGGAATCAGAAAGACCTGAGTTCAAATCAAGCCTCAAACACTTATTAAAACATTGGGCAAGTCACAACTTCTGTCTGCTTCAGTCTCTTTAGCTATTAAATAGAAAAAACCAAAACACCTACCCTCCAGAGTTGGTGTGAGGATGAACTGAGATATTTGTAAAGCACTTAGCACAGTGCCTGGTTCATAGTAAATGTTTGTTTCCTCCCTTCCTTCTTGGATAAGACAAAGGTTCTTGGTTTTCTAAAAGAGAACAAAAAACCCTGAAGCATTGAACTAAAAGAGTAAAGCAGTCTCTCTAGTTCATGAAGTACTTGATTTTGGGGCCCCAGATGAGGTGATATTCTCCCTATTTCCCTTATGCTCACTTCCTCCTCCACTGTCCCCTTCCCCTACCACGTTAAGCATGAAAGTGCTCTAAAGCCAAGGTCACTAGAGCCCAAGTGGCATTGCAGTTGACCATAAAGAAGATTGTTTCTGGTGCTGGAGACATCAAGCTCACCAAAGATAGCAACATGCTATTACATGAGACACACATTCATCACCACAGCTTCCTTGATAGCAAAAATAGCTATATCCCAGGATGGCATTACTGATGATAGCATTGTTTCAAATGTTCTCATCGCTGGAGAGTTGCTAAAACCAATGGATTTCTATATCTCTGAAAGTCTGGACCCTTGAATAATGATAGGATTTGAAGCCACAAAGACTGAAGATTTAGATCAAGTAAGAAAATAGAGAAATACTTATAGATGTGCTCAGGACATTTCTGCATACTAACGTTAATGCTGAACTAAATGATCTATTGACAGAAACAGTGGTAGACTCAGTTTTGGCCACCAAAAAAACAGGTGGACCTATTGATCTTTCCATGGCAGGGATTGTGAAGATAAATCAAAACTGGCATACTATTGACCAGAGGATTGATTCTGGACCATGGTGCCTGACTTCCTGATATGAAGAACAGAGTAGAAGATGCTTACATCCTTATTTGCATTGTATCATTAGAATATAAAAAAGTGAATTCTAAAATTTTTTTATAAAAATATGGAGAAATTAGTAAAAGCAGAAAGGAGATTCATTGTACAGTAATATAATAAAGCCCAAAGGTCTGTTGCTATTAATCAAAATGGACTTGTTTTCTTTAGATGCTCTTGAGAAAGAAGGTATAATGGCTCTGTGGAGAGAGAAAATATGGAAGCTACCTCTTGCATGTGGTATGAATTCTCTTGACCTAAATTCCATTTGACAGGGACATATAGGACTTGTCTATGAACGCACCCTGGGAGGAGAGAAAAATCACGTTTACTGCAAAACATGGCAACCCTCAATGTGTCACATTACTATCAAGGGACCAAATAAACCCATACTTACACAACAAAGACAGAGTAAAAGATGGTCTGAGAGCTATCAAGAATATTATTGAAGACGGTTGTATGATTCCAGATTCTGGCATAGTGGAAGTAGCCATAGCTAAACCACCACAGGACAGAGTCATTTTCTACCTGTGGAAGTTACAACTCAATTGCTCATAAGATCACCTGGACCTAGAGCCAGGAAAATACATTCAAGAGGTTAAGAACTTCTGATTGCCTGAATTTCCTTATCTGTAAAATGGGAAGGATAATAGCACCTACTTCCCATGATGGTTATGAAGATAAAGAGAAATATTTGTAAAGTGCTTTGCAAACTTTAAATCTCTGTATGAATGCTACCTATTATTGTATAAATGCTAACTATTATTATGACACGGGTAATATTTCTATTTTCACTAAATGGCCCAATTATCAGTAATAGTAACTTCATTAGCTTCACTGAGCCCTTTGGAGCTTATGGATGGAACTTTGAACTTAGATGTGGACTTCCTGTTCTCCTGCTTCATCTATAAAGTTTCAATATGCTGCAGATCCCAGACATTAGGCCTGACGGATGTGATGTGGGACCTGCCAGGGTGTGCATGCACTTCCCTAGATTTACTGATTCCTCTAGCATATGGTTGGCATTACCCAGGCCTTATTTTATACTTATTTATGCATGAGGAACTGTTGAAAATAAATAAGGAAATCAAGCACACTTTCATCAAGTGCCTCAAACTAACAGTCATTGCCAAAAATGTAAATAGGGTCAGTTCCCTCATCACAAGGGGTACTAGTTAAAGCCTCCAGGGGTAGCTCGCCAGGGACCAGGACAGGATCTAACACAATCTTTATAGTCTCTTCAGTGCTTTATATGTAAAGATGCATTGGTTGAACAATAAATTGTTTCTGAAGGCAAAACCCTTGTGTGGATGCTTTTGTGGATGGGAAAGAGAGAGGAAGGGAAGGAACGAGGTTAACTGCTATATCAGTTTGGTAAGAGATACTAAAAAAGATTTCTTTTTTGCTTTCATAGATGATTCATTTCCAGTTAATGGCAGAATCTAAAGAAAGAGGCCATAGCCTCTGAATTTACCGAGGAGATTCAATCACATTTGCTACAGGTAGAGAGGGTCATACTGATGAGAATGATTTACATAACAGAAAATTCACTCTTCTTTGCATACCAAAGGGCCAACTATATTGGGGAGGCCATTCTGTAGAATGGGGCCAACTCCCAGGTCTTTATTAGGACATTGTTTAGAGTCTGCTCCATTGAAACTCAGCTCAGAAAAGAGTTATAAGGGATTATTCCAAGGCTCCATGGACATCTGAGTACAAGACAAAGTCAGAGAATATTTCCAGTTATGTCATGAATGGGTTGTGTTTAAAATAAATGGATGGGCCTCTTTGTGCATGCCCTTTCTCTCACGCTTTGTTGTCGTTGTTCAGTCTGACTCTTCATGACCCCATTTGGGATTTTCTTGACAAAGATACTGGAGTGGTTTGCCATTTCTTTCTCCAGATCATTTTACAGGTGAGGAAACTGAGGCAAACAGAATTAAGTGACTTGCCCAGGGTCACACAACTTGTGTCCAAGGCGGGATTTTAATTTAGAACTTCCTGATTTTAGACCAGCAGCTCTATCCAATGATCTACCCACTGCTCTTCTCCCACCATATGGGGACTTTAATTTATCCAGGGTACTCTACTAAGTCACTCAAATCCCTCATTGTCTTAAAATTCTAGAATTCTTTGATTTCACAACTAAAGAGCTAAAATTAAAATGAATTCTTTTATGCAGTTTCAAAAATTTTGGATCACCCAGTCTTAGAAGGAGGTATACCTCGGGGACCTGACAGCTATGTGTTTCTGTGTTCTATGTTTAAACCATCCAGCATGGGAGGTCTCTTTAGAGCAGAAGTTCTTAAGGTGCAGTTCATGAACTTATTTCTAAAATATTTTCATAACTGCATTTCATTAAAATTGGTCTCCTTTGTTATCCTCTGCATTTCGTTTTGTGCACTTAAAACTATTTTTCTGAGAAGAGAACCATAGGCTTCAATAGAAGGCCAGTGGGGTCCATGACACAAGAAGTTAAGGTCAACTTTGACTTTGATTTCTTTTGAAGGAGTTGCTGCACTTAATTGTGATATGGACATAAGGATAAAGTCCCTTCCAAGAGATCCCAGGGCTCAAGGAACAGTGTTTGGTACATAGTCAATGTTTACAAATACTTAATCATTCATTCATTCATTTATCCCTGTTGCCATTACTCTTCGGTAAAATGCTTCTCTGAATCCTACCCTAGGGTTTACAATTTGTTTTAGTCTTTTCTGCTTCTAACCCCAGACTGGGCTAAGCTCTCTCTTGTAATTCTTTGGGTCTCTGGGAAAATGGGGCCATGACCACATATATAACTCTCAGCCACCTTGGTTTTATGTAGAAAAATAACTAATCATAATAATAGGTAATATTTATATATTACATATTTATATATTAATTAATCTACATTAATATTTATATAACATTTATTATATGCCAGGCACTATGCTAAGCACTTTACAAATATTATCTCTTTTGATCCTTACCTGGGGAGGTGAGTGCTATTATTATCTCCATAGGCCAACAGAGGTTAAGTGATTTGCCTAAGATCACATAGTTAGTATCTGAAACAGGATTTGAATTCAGGTCTTCCTGATTTCAGGCCCAGTGCGATCCTATCCATTGTTCCATCTAGCTGCCTCTGTCCTGTTAGTCACTGCTACACAGTCATTGATATTCTCCCTCAGCCTATGTCCCCTGAGCTCTGCCCATGTGAAATCCATCTGGTTGGGTATTTTTCTTCTTAGTTATAGATATCCGATTCTTTACTCATGAGATCGTAGGATTTAGAATAGAAAGGAACCTGAGATATTTTCTCCAACCTTTTCATCTTCCACTTTACTCCCCGACAAATGCCCTTTGATCCAGTGATGCTGGTCACCTGGCAGTCCACAAACAAGACGCACCACCTCTGGACTCTCAGCATTCTCTCTCTCTCCCGTGCCTAAAACACTCCTCAGTTCTAACTACTGACTTCCTTGGCTTCCTTTAAGTCTCAACTAAAATCTCACTTTCTACAGAATGACTTCCCCAAGCCCTCATAATCCCAACAACTTCTATTAATTGTCTCCCGTTTGCTTTGTATATATCTGTTTGCACTCTGTCTTCCCTTTCTGCCATTTGAACGTAAGCTCCATGAGGACAGGGACTATCTTTGGCCTCTTTTTGTATCCCCAGTGCTTAACATGGTTTCTGGCTGGCAGTAGCAGGTAATTAATAAATGTTTATGGATTGATTGAGATAAGGAAACGAGCCCTGGGAATTAAAGGAGTTACCAAGGTAATTAGGCGATACCGTGGATGGAGTACTAGGCCCGGAGTCAAGAAGTCCTGAATTCAAAACTAACCTTAGACACTTACTAGCTGTGTTACCTTGGGCAAGTCACTTTACACCTGTTTGCTTCAGGGTTCTCATCTATAAAATAGGGATAATTGTATCTACATTTCAGGGTGGTTGTGAGGATCATATGAGATAATAAGATTGTAAAGCACTTAACACAATGGTGGACACATAATAAACTTTATATAAATGTTAGCTATTGTTATTAGTTTTATCATTATTAATTGTTATTACTGACCAATATCATATGGGATACTAGTGGCAGAAAGAGAATTTGAACCCCCTCTGCTTCTAACTCCAGTGGTCTTTCCATTACACCTCGCTGCCTCTGTTTCCTTATGCTACAGGTCACATGTCCATTAGCACTTTCTGGTTGATACCCCCACACCCTCCCGAGTAGCTCCCATATTATTTTTACCCTTTTAGAGCTGAATAATTAGGTTAGGTTTAGTGTCCTTCCATTTCAGGTTTTTCCCTCAGTCCTTCACCCTCTATGAAGCTATTCTACATTATCTCAAGCTCTTTTCTGAATCCAGAATTGCATTTAGATTCTCAACTCTTAAAAAACTCTTATCAGCATGCCACTACCATCATGTGACTAGCCCGTCTAGCCAAGCCTAAGGATTCCTCCTTAAAGGGGTGGTACCGGCTGATTAGATTGGGCTATTTACCCATAAAGATAGGCAGGAAGGGAGCAGGTACATAGAAACAAGAATGACTGAAGAATCCATGAGTACAATTCTTGATACCAAAGGAATTCTACCTATTCCTATATTTAGCCTCATTTAGCCAAATCATTATTTGTGTATTTGGAGATGCCCAGGACCTGCTTGACCCAGACTGGTACATTCATACAAGGTTCCAACTCCCTTTTTTATATCTTTATCTACCCTTCCCTTTCCTGTGAAATACTTTACTTATCTAACCTAAGTTGCTACAGAATACTGCTGGCTGGCTATGTACTCTAAGCAAGCCCGAAGCTTATAAAAATCTAATCTGTACCCCAGGAATATGAATCTGCTGCCAGCAAGAGTAGATTCCTTAGTATGCTGATAAATCTCTTTGCTTTCAGTTTCATTCATCTTCGACTCAATCATCAAACCAACAAAAATGGGTATCCCCCTCCCAAGAGGTGGAGAGAATTGACCAGCAAGGTTATATATCTGCCTTCATTTCTCAGAACTAGAACATTTCTCACCCAGACTCAAGGGTGACAATGAGGAAGAAGAATAACTCTTCTTGTATCCTCTTTTACAAGTGGATGTCCCACTGGAGGTATGAATGCTATTAATACATCCTTTAGATTAATAATAATTAGAGGTAGGTGTGACTCTATTTTTATGGGAGTGACTTGAGATCCCAAAACCATCTAGGGGAGACCCCTTTCATTGAAATCATCAATTCAAATACACATCAACATATTTAAAAGCCTACACATCTTGTTGGTTAGTTTTGCTAAACTGCTTTTCCAATCTTTTTTATTCTTTGTTATAAGGAAAAATAGAATGGGAAATGTAGGTGATGTAAAAAAAAGATAGTAAAATTTTAAAAATAAAATGCATAAGGAAAGTTTACATATCTTGCCTTCATTATTTTCCATAAAGCGTTTTAAAATATGAAGACCAAACATTTTTGGCATACATACAAATCCGTTCTACATACATTTACTGAGTACTACTAACTCTATGCAAAAGCACTGTGGTGATCTGGAGGGGTGAAGATGAATAAGATATAGTCCCTGCCCTCAAAGGGCTAACAATCTAACAATCATTTCATAAACATTTATTAAACACCTACTATGTGCCAAGCACTGTGTTAAGTACTAGAAATACAAAAAGAGGCAAAAGACAGTACCTGCCCTCAGGAGCTTACAATCTGATGGGGGAGACTACATGCAAACAAATATATACAAATAAGCCATATAAAGGATAAATAGGAAATAATAGGGAAGGAGCAAGAATTCAGTGGGATTGAGGTAGGCTTCTGGCAAAAGATGGGATTGTAGTTGAAACTTAAAAGAAGTCAGGGAATGTCAGTACTTGGAGTTGAGAAAGGAAAGTACGCCAGGGATGGAGGACAATTAGAGAAAATGCTCAAAGTAGAAAAATGGAGTGTATAGTTCATGGAACAGCCAGATATGACATTTTTACAAATAAATATAGTTGAAATTAGAGAGTGAAAGTGCCTAAAAGAGGTTCAACCAAAGTACTCTGAGAGTTTAAAGGAAGGCTTAACACAAGTCAAAATGCAACAAATTACAGCCTCATAAAGCTAAGGTATGCAAATGAGGGGGGTTAAGCAGGTAGGCAACATGGGATCAAATAGGAGTGCTATAGAACAGGACACTTTTGAGAAAGGGGAGGAACATAGTTTGGTTATACATAGAGAAATGTCATGCTGGTTGAAGGTTCAGAGGCAGGAACCAGTGGTTCTCAAACTTTATGATCAGAACACTCTTAAAAATTAGTAAGGACTCCCACCAAAAACTTTTGTTTATATGGGATATGTCTACTTTTGTTTATGTGGGATGTATCTATCTATATAATTGTATTATAAATGAATGCATCTTATTACTACAAAAATAGTTTTTAACCGTAAGGACCCCTAAAAGAGTATTGGAGACGCCCAGGAGTCCTCAGATCACGCCCTGAGAAGCACAAGTCATGTAAGAGTTAGAATCTTTCATTCTTCAGTTGTTTTAGTTCATGACCTTATTTGGAGTTTTCTTAGCAAAGAGTGGTTTGCTATTTCCTTCTCCAGCTCATTTTACAGATGAGAAACTGAGGCAGAGTTAAGTGCCTTGCCCAAGGTCACACAGCTAGGAAGTGCCTGGAACCAAATTTGAATTCAGGAAGATAAGTTTTCCTGGTTCCAAGCCCAGTATACCACCTAGCTGCCCCCCATGTAAGAGTCAGAAAGTAGAGAGTAAAATCCAAAGCCCAGCAGAAGAGAACCTCAAGTTAACTTGAGAACTGTTGGTATAGGGTTCTCAGGATTGGGAGGCTAGGTTGCTGATCTACACAGGAAAGATTAGATAGGACAGAGGGAAAAAGCTAGAACAATGGTTCTGCAGCATAGCCCCAAAAAGTGAGTGATCAACCATGGGAATATGGGTCACATCCCATCCTCCCCTTAGAGCCAATTGGGTTTGTCTCCAACATAAAAACACACTTTCACTCATTGTTGCCCAGTTCTCCTTTGCTCCATCCCCTCAGGCCCCTTTGCAGTCTCTTAACCTTTGCCCTTCTGTAGCTATCATTTATATAACTATATTATAATCATTTATATGGCTATATTGTACTTATCTTTGTGACTTCAGACTACCACAGTGCCAGAGTTAGTACTCAGGAAATGTGTGCAGCACTGACATGTGTGTGTGTGTGTGTGTGTGTGTGCGGGTATGAAAAATGTCTGGTCTTAAGTATCTTTTAAAGTTTTATGGAAAATAATGAAGGCAAGATATATACCTAACCAGTACAGACAGAAGCATCTGGACAGAAAATCCTCCCCATCCCCATCCCCAGAGTAACCACCTCCTGCCCCACAGATATCTCCTAGATTCAGAAAAAGCCCCTTGAAGAGTGGGCTCTGTGCTCCAGAGCAGTGACTGGTGAATAAGAGTTCTGTCCTGTCCATTTTCATTTTGTGTTGAACCGAATAAGTCAAACGGAATAGGGGAACATGGGGAAGTTTCGATCTTCATCATAGATCTCATTTTCTTCCCTTCTCCCTCACTGACCTATTCCTCTTCCAACTCAGTTTTGGAAGTGTCACCCCGTCTTGCAACCCCAGTGTCATCCTCAGCTTCCCAATTCTCCCTCACTCCAAATACCCAAGCAAGTACCCAGTCTTGTCATTTCTATGTCCATGATATTTCTCACATCCATCTCCTTCTCTTTGCTCCCCCAACTACCACTTAGATAAGGCTCTCATTACTTCCTGCCCAGACTATTTCAATAGCTTACTTTTTTTTTTTGCTTTTTGGAAGGCAATTGGGGTTAAGTGACTTGCCAAAGGTCATATGGCTAATTTTTGTGTTAAGTGTCTGAGGCCGGATTTGAACTCAGGTCCTCCTGACTCCAGGGCCGGTGCTCTATTCACTGAGCAAACTAGCCACCCCTCTTCCTTTTTTTAATCAACCAATTCATAAACATTTATTAACCAATAGTTATGTGCCAGACACTGTGCAAAGTTCTGGGGATACAAAAAGAGGCAAAATAAGGTCCGTATCCTCAAGGAGTTTATAATCTAATGGAGGAGAAAACATGCAGACATTGATAGATTAAAGATACCTTGGTTCATAGCTTCTTTGGAAATGTTTGTTCCATTTTTTTTTGTTTTATTTTATTTTATTTTTAGCTTTCAACATTCACTTTTATACGATTTTAAGTTCCAAATTTTTCCCCTTCCTTCTCTTTCCTTCTCCTCAATATTACAATAGCTTCCTTATCAGTCTCCCTGTCTCAAGTCTCTCCCTGCCCTAATCCAATCTCAATACAACCACCAAAAAGGTTTTCCTAAAGCAAAGATCTGTTACTCAATAAATTCTATTACCTTAGTATCAAATATAGATTTCTCTAGTATTTAAAGTTCTTCACAACCTGACCCTATTCTACCTTTCCAACCTAATTATATCTTCCTCCCTTTCCTACAGGGAAGTATAGAGAATTCCAGGCTCAGAATTCAAAAAGACTCATCTTCCTAAAGTCAAATATGGCCTTAGACAGTTACTAGCTGTATGACCCTGGACAAGTCACTTAACCCTGTTTGCCTTAGTTTCCTCATTTGTAAAATGAGCTAGAGAAGGAAATGGCAAACCCCTTCAGTATCTCCACTAAGAAAACTCCAAATGGGGTCATGAACAGTCAGACATGACCAAAAAATGACTCAACAACAATTCTTTCTTGCATTCTCTAGTCCAGTCATATTGACCATCATGCTGTCCTTTTCATTCATACAAAAACACAACTAAAAGATCTAAATGTGAATTAAGGTACAATCCCATTCATTAAGCAAAATCACATAAAGGAATTGATTTATACTGATAACTTTCTACTAAATTGAAATCAGAGGGAATTTACTTTTGTCCATTGTTTTTGCATTATGAATGGTGAATCTCTATACCCAGAGAAACATGACGCCTACTGAAGATAGTATTACATTCACTGACTGTTGTGACCTATAAATAATAATAATAGCTAACATTTATAGAGTACTTACTATGTACCAGATACTGTGCTAAGCACTTTACAATTATTATCTCATTTGATCTTCACAGCAACCCTGGTAGACACTACTATTATCCCCATTTTACAGATGGGGAAACTGAACCAAACAGGTTAAGTGTCTTGCCTAGTGTCCCCCAGCTAATAAATATCTGAGGCCAGATTTAAACACAGGTCTTCCTGACTCCAGGTCCAGTACTCTATTCACTGCACCACATAACTGACCGTATAACTTCCTTGTTTCATTGGGATTCCCACCCCACCCCCACCAAAAAAAAAGATCTTAGGAAAAGGAAAAAGAAAAAAATTTGCCTCCTTGGCTAGTTTCACTGCTTATTATTTCATTAATAATGCTTATTATTAAAAAACAGCTTATTAATTTAATAATTAATTAACAGTTATTAACTATAAGTCTGCCTCATCCCCCAGGACACAGGCATCTGGAAGTGTTTTTGTACCACTAATTTAAAAACTGTTTATTTTATCTTTCTCTCATCCTTTAAAATTTCTTTTGTGCATCTTTTGTAATTATGTATTAACACATGAAAATAATATCATATTTCTATATGTATAATAAAGTACATGTAAATAATTTATAAATATATGTGTATATATAAGGGGTAGCTGCTAATTTTTTATTTTTTTAACTGATAGGGATATATAGTTAGCATAATAGGGGTACCATAGGTCAAGAGGACAAAAAAGTTGGCCAAGAGGCTATTACAGTAGTCCTGACTCTTGGGAAGTAGGTGCTAGACAAGTCTGTAGTTGTGGAAATAGGCAGATCTTCAAGGTATAGCAGAAGACAAATCAACAGAAAGTGATGATGCACAGGATTGTTCCCCTGTATTGGAGTATTTTTCATAATTATGGTTTCTTTTGACACCTTGTTGGCTAGTACTACTTTCCACACATAATGGAGAAAACAGTCTCCTTCCCACCCCAGAAGCTCCCAGTATTGGGGGAATAGGGGGAATTCCAGGATGCCAAAGGCATTGGTGGAGACCTATGGGAATTGAGAGGAACCCTGGCAGAAGGCACCCAGAATTTTCAAAGAGGAAACTAAGCAAACCCACACTGCAAATCCTCAAGTTCAGTCCTGTTTTTCTCAGTCACTCCTGGTGCCTCCTCAGCAAGAACCAGAGGTTATCCCCTGAGGCCTCAAAGCCCAGTGAGAGCATCTGGCATCCAGGGAGAGCAATACAGCAAAGAACTAAGCCCTGGGAATGGGCCATGGAAGGAAGAGCCAAGAATCCATCCGAAACCAGAGAAATATCACAGACTTTCAGCTCATTAGACAAGAGCCTGCATTTTCTTGCCACCTCTACAAATATTTGTGGATGACTCCTGTACATAGAAGGCTGATGATAAGCTCTTAGGCAATAGACAAATAACCATCTACATAATTCCTTCCCTTGGAGGATGATAACTAAAAAGGGCTCATAGAGCTTTTCCATTTAGAGCTGGAAAGGATCATAGAAGCCATCTAGTCTAGACCCTTTGTTTTCAAATTAGGGAAAGGAGGTCCAAAGAGGATTCACCCCCACCTTTTAGAATCCTCATATTTCATTCAAAACTCAGAAGAAATGTCACTTTCTACATGATGCCATTCCTGATTTCCCCCCAGATGCTAGTGGCTTCTTATCTTGCATTTATGTATTTATTTCATATACTTCTGCATGGTTATGTAGTACTCTCTCTGGAATATTTCCCCAACTCACACACATTCACAGGGCACAGAAATGTATTCTAAGTGCAACCTTGTTGTTTGCTATACTTCTAGTACAAGTGACCTGCCTAAGGTCATGCAGATAGTTAAATGTCAGAACCTAGATCCCCTAACTCCAAATCTAGCCTTCTCTTCACTGTTTTATACTGCCTCCTTCTCTCTGGAACAATATCAACAAAACATGTAGAAAAATCTTCCCAGAATCTTTTGTTTAGGCTAAAGGGGAGGGTTTGACAAGGTCAGAAATGTCTTTGTCAAAACTTCCCCCTAGTCTGAACAAAAGATTAATCATCCATAGACAAGGGCAACACCTCAAAAGAAAATTTCAGCGACCTCTCAAAAAGAAATGAGTGAAGAACAAAGATAAACGACTACAATAGCCACATGCCTCTTAGTATCGCTACCCCTCTCCTTGGCTAATACAATCATCTCTAATTGGTCCTCCTGAATTCGGTCGTTTCCCATTCCAGTCTATCCTTCATCCAGCTGCCACAGAGATTCTCTTCAAGTACGAGGCTAATCATGACCCTCCCCTACACAACGAATTCCGGTGACTACTCATTACTTTTTGGGCCAAATACAAACACCTTTATTTGACAAAGCTTTACCTCAACCTTTTAGCATCTCTTTTTTTTCCTTCAAAGCTCAGCTAAACATCACTTTCTATATGACGTCATTCCTGATTTCTCCCAGATGCTTTCCTATCTTGCATTTATATATTTATTTTGCATACTTCTGCCTATACTTATGTAACACTCCCTCTGAAATATTCCCCCAACTCACACACAACTCGCAGGTTACATGCACAGAGGTCAGTGACTACTATTACTTTTGGTTCTAAGGAAAACCCTGTTGGTGTAATACTAACTTCTGAACCCCCATAGGTGTGCTTCCCATTAACAATAAGGCAATATATTTAATCTCATTTCAGGAACGGCATTTACTAAATGATATAGTAAGAACAATTGATACAAATATTCTTTTTGAAAATCTAAGGCCTATTATCTTACAAACATACTCAACATTCATGGAAAAAGTACACACAAACTTGATACAGTGTTGGACATACACACATATTGAAGATATATGTGGCAAAGGGATAACTCAGAATTCCTGGCATTTGAAAGTCCTTTCTCCCTTCATAGAGTCAGTCTTATTGACACATTAAATAATTGGTGATCATATTTATTGTGGATTTATGGGAAAATTTCTTAATATCTGCTACTCTCTTGGTTGATTTTTTGATTCAGTTGAGTTATCTGAACTTTGGGGATTACAATAATTAAGCCTTCCTAAAATTAGCCTTATTCCTCCTACTCACTATAATTTTATATGTACGAGTTGTCTCCCCAGGACAGAGTGTAAGGTTCTTAAAGGTAAAAATTGTTTCTTTTTTTACTCTGCTTCCTAATACCTGGCACAGTGCTTGACACATAGCTTATTACATAGCACATACTTGAACATTTATTGATTGAATCTATTAATCACAAGTATTTAAATGCCCAGCTTTGTCCAGCATATTCCTGACTCTGCAAGGACGCAAATAAACATAAGGCATAATAGATGCCCTTTAGTATCTTACAATCAAGTTGGAAAAGAAAAGGAATTGCAGGGGAAACAATTAGTATGAAAATAATAACAACAGCTCTCTTTTATACAGCCCGTTACAAAACATCTTCCTTACAAAAACCCTGGGAGGACATTTTGTGCAAGTATACATTTTGCAGATGAGAAAACTGGATCATAGAACAAGTAAATGGCAAAACCAGGTCCAAATCTTGGTTTCTGACTTCACATTAAGCATCCTGCCCCAACACCATGCTGGTACAATCCTTAATTGCAATAAGACTGATATAAATTAAATGTTGAGGTATCAAAATTATGCTATGTCAAGTGCATCAGAAAAGTCAAAGAGAGAGGCATGTTGTGGTAGGAGCAAGAATATACTATAGTCCTTCTCCTTGCAGGGTAGGCTAGTTTTTTCCTTAAAAGGTATTTGAACCATCCTCAAAATGTAATGAACTAAGGAACTATGGCTCTGGTCATTGACGTAGTCTCTTGGTTCCCTAGATACAACAACAACAACAAAAAAAAGCCAGGATCACAATCCACCAGCTTCTAACCAGTGGGCCCTCATGTATACACAGAGCCAGAGAACCTATGCATAAATAAATCAGTTCTGAACTGAATATCCTCGAAAACCTTTCCCTGCTCTGATCATCCTTTTCATGTTTATAGCAAAATAACCTCCTTTTTGATAGATGTCATATTGACTATAAGTTTCTTATCTAATTCCAGTCTCAAATCTGAACTACCAGACTATCCTGATGCAGGAATAATCTTCGACACATGTGAGATTTGAAGTGGGGTGTATCATTTCAAACTAGGGGAATCAGGGAAGATCATGAAGGAAGTGACATTTGAACTAGACTTTCGTGGAAAGGAAGGCATTTAAATGGAAGTTATGTAGAGAGCATACAACCCAAAAATAAGTCATTGTATGGGAAAATTCAGAAGCAGGAGAAAAGAGGATAAGATTAAGGAAGAGCTAATAGTTCAATCTGACCAGAGAATAAAGTGTGTTGAGTTGAGTGGAGGGAAGACTGTTAACATAGGTTAGAGCCCAGATTATGAAGGGCTTCAAATGGCATATAAAAGAGTTCATATTTTTTCTGTAGGCAACAGGGATTCATTGAAGGTGTTTTTGTTTTGTTTTGGTTAGGTTTTGTTTTTGCAAAGGATATGATCAGACCTGTGCATTAAAAAGATGTTTTAGTACCAGTGGAAGAATATGTAGGTAGGAGAAGAGACTGGCGGCATGTGGACAAATTAAGAGGCCATTAAAATAGTCCAGGTAAAAAGTGCTAAGTCCCTGAACTACAGTGATGTTAGTATGAGTGGAAAGGGGCAAACAGATGTTAAGGTTTTAGGAGATAGAATTGACAGGATGTGGCTAACGATTGGCTTTGGGAAATGAAGGGGAGAAGAGAAACAAAGATACTTGAGGTTTCAAGCTTGGGTGGCTGACAGAATGATATTACTATTGACAGAAATAAGGAATTGAGAAAGAGAGACAGCTTTTGGATTGGGGCAAGAGGAGCACTCAAAACAAAGGGAAAACTATCCCTGGGGCTTTGCAACCCCATCTTCACCGCAGTCATTTTCTACCCTGTTTCTGCTCTTCCTCCAAGCCAGAAACCCACAGCTCATGCCTGAGAGGAGGTAAGCCACTCAACTATGAATTCTCTATGACCAGGCAAACTCATCTTCACCTGGGTCTACCCTGCCCAACTACAATCCACTTTTTCTTCCTCTCCTGAGAACTGCAATAAAATCAATGCTTCCACTGACTCTAGAAAGGGTGTGTCAATCTATTACCCTATGACTACACTCACCATCTCTGTGACTTTCCTTGTCACTCCCTCCCATATATATATATAATGTTGCCTATCTCTATTAGAACATAAGCTACTTGAGCACAGGTGTTTCACTTTTGTATCTGTATCCTCAATGCTTAGCAGAGTGGTTGGTACACTGTAAGGATTTTATAAATGTCTCTTCATGCATTCATTTGCCAGAGCAGGCAAAAAACACAGATTGGGTAAAGCATGTGGCATATGTGGGGGAATGTGAAGAAACTGGCCTCATTTCAGTATAAGGTTTGTGTTCAGAAGTAATGTGATTAGTAAAGCTGTACATTTGGCACAAAACAAGATTATAGAGAACTTTGGAAACCAGACAAAGGATTTTGAAATGGATTAAACAGACAGCAAAGGAGCGATGTGATGAAAGTTGTGTCAGGCAGATTCTTCTGGGAGAAACGTGTATGATATCTTTAAGTAGGGAGAGATAGAAGCCATTCAGTAATCCCAGGTATGAGCTGATGACAGCCTAGGCTAAAGAAAGGTCAAATTGAGAGACACTTTAAAGGAAGAAATGATAGGTCATAGTGACAGATTATATACAAGACATGAAGGAAAAGTCTACAATATCTCTGCTATTTTTGTTACACCACCATTCGGCCATACTCCCACATCCCAAACCTACTGGATATGTTCATCGCTGTCTGTCTAAAATAGTATCCTAACATCATCACAAGTCTTATCTGCTTCAAGGCTCATCATGCCCCTCCCTACCCAAATGAGCCTTCCTACCACTTCTAGAATAATAGCCTTTATGAACAGGCTTAGTCTTTGCAAGTCTTGGTTAAGAATCTGTTGGGGTTCCTTTTTATTCCACTGAGTAGACTTTATACTCTCCTGTATGACATACAAGGCCCTCTATTATTTTGCAACTTTCCCACTTGCCCTCATAATGATCCCCAGAGCACATAATCCTTGCTCCATCCCTATGGGATTCCACTCTGTTCCACTTGAACATACCTTGTCTTTTCCTGGTTCCATACCTTCACTCAGACTATTCCCTCATTCTTAAAAAATTCTTCCTCTCCAGCTATTGAATTTATAACCATCCTTTAAAGGCCTGAAACCAATCTCGGAGGAGGGAATAATTGGGTTCGAGACCCACCTCTGATACATATAGATTGAACAACCCTGGGCAAGTAACCGTCTCCTGGTATTCCCAGGCAATGCTCTAAGACTTGAAGTTGCAGCACAGTTGAGGATCTGCATTGGTAGAAGGAGTTTTCCCCTTGGGAGCTCTCTACACTAATGAAATCACGGTTCCAGACCAAAAACAGCCCATTAAAAGCCAACTCAAGTGCCATCTCCATTCCTTTATGAAATCTTCCATGATCAGCTAATCAATAATTATTTTCCTTAAGACTCACAGAGGATTCTTGTGGTCTTCTAGTGCATTTATCATATAATCTGAGTATAATAGTTATCCACAATGGTGTCTTACCCCCTCCCAGACTCTAAGCTCCTTGAGGGTAAGAACTGTTTATAACCAGGTAGCAACTAGATGATAAAGTAGATAGAATGCTGAATCTGGAGTCAGGGAGACCTGAGGTCAAATCCAGCCTCAGACACTTACTAGCTGTGTGACCTTTGGCAGTCACTTGACCTCTATCTGCTTCTGTTTATTTATCTGTAAAATGGGGATAGTAATAGGGCCTACTTCCCAGGGTTCTTGGGAGGATCAAATGAAATAGATGAGAGGTACTTTGTGAATGCTAGTTATTATTATAACCTAAGACAGTGTTCTATACATAGTAGACTCAACGAATGTTCATTAAATTATGTGAAATTTTAAATTTTTCTTTCATGAAGTCTTCCCTTATTTCCCTAGTAATTAATGCTCTCTCCATCTTCAGGTAATGTTTAATTATGTCCCATTAGGGACATAAACTACTTGAAAATGAGACTATTTTAATTATCTTTGCATCCCTAGCACCCTGTAGTACCTGGCCCACAGTAGGTGTTTAATAAATGTTTGTTTAATTGCATTCTAGCCTGGGAGACTGGCAGAAATGGGATAGTTGAGGAAAGTCATTCAAAATGGGTTATTTAAGGTTGACAAAAGTCAGATCTGGTTCTAAGACTCCACTGACCTTTCATTGATTTATATGTTCTTATCCCAGGGCAGAATTTGACAATGGGCCAATGGAAGGCAGTATGAGTATCATGTGGTGGAAAAAGCATGCTCTGGCATTCAGGAGACCTAGGTTCTAGTGCTGGCTCTCCCAGGACCTACCTGTATGATTTGGACAGGTCATTCCCATTGGAGGAGTTTCCTCTCCCAAATGAGCCTCAATTTCTCCATCTGTAAAATGAGAGGACTGGTCAGCACAATTTTTCAGATTCTTCCCTTCCTATTCTAAAAATGTTATGATGAATAATGTTCTTTACTAAATACAAACTTCAACCACCTCTTCTTATCTCCTTTAAGATTGTACTAGCCTCACCTTCACACTATCACATAAAATTAGCAAACGGACAGAAAATGAAACAGACAAAGAAATGAACTTCAGGATGGTTCCTGAACCCAGCCCAAGGGTGACATTGCAGGAAGGATCTCACTCTCAAGGCAACTCCCCTCTCCATGGAAGGGCAGCTGGGAGCAAGGTTCCAAAATGGCATCCTCTTCCTCCTTTATCCCATGTTCAAATGTAACATGCTGGGCTTAGCTTGTTTTCCAAGTTGCCGCTGGAGACCTCCCCAGAAATGTGTTCTCACATCTGATAGTGTATTTTAAACACATGGCCCGGGGCCGACTGCACTCATCATTCTTGCTCAGTCTTTCCCACACATGGATTTTCTGCAGAGGCAGAATACTTGGTCCAGCTTCCTCAGTTGCTAAGCAAACACAATTAAACAAAGGAACACAAACACTGTCTCATTTTCTAAGGGGGCCTCTGGGCCTCCCCCCTGCAGACTGACCTGATGGTGTGAGGTGGGCTTGCCCATAGGAGAAGATGAGAAAATGAGTCAGTGAAGATCAAAGTCAGGCCAAGAAGCACCACCTCTTGGAAGCAAAGGATAGTGCAGACTGTATTAATCACATGAAGTCATGGAGCTTGAAAGACTCAAGGACTGATTTCCACCCTAAGTAGAATGAGTAAATTATTACTCCATCATTTCACTCTCCAGATACAATTAATCACTAGACTTATCCTTTTTTTTCTTCTTGAGGGTAGGGAGGTTTCAAACAGGGGAAGTCACCCTCACCAATTACATAACAAATCTTTGTTCTTGTTCCTTTCACAGAGAATGATGGATACTTGTCATGGGTTTCTGTGTAATAAAGCGTTTTCAAAGCAGCTGTAGGTATCACCCTGATGATCACAACTGACATTTACAGAAGGTTTTAGCACTCACAAAGCTTTTCCCTTACAGTCAACAGACATGTATTAAACACCCTAAGTGTTGGGGGATACAAGGAAAGGTCAAATCAATCAATCAATAAACATTTTATTAAGCATCTACTATGTGCACTGGGGAAGAGGATTTGAGTAAAGATAAAGGTTTTCTTTTAGCATATAACAATGATTTTCTTCTTTCTATACCAATTTCAGTTAAAGTAAAAATTCAGGTGGTAAAAATAGGTAGCACTCTATGGAGTACTGAGCCTGGAATCAAGAAGACGTATTCAAATCTAGCCTCAAACACTCACTAGTTGTGTGTCCCCGGGCAAGCCGATTAACCTCCCTTTGCCTCAGTTTCCTCATCTATAAAGTGGGGGTTATGATAGCATCTTTCTCACAGGGTTTCTTTAAGGATTAAATGAGAGAATAATTGCAAAGTGTTTAGCAGAATCCCTGGCACTTAGGAGGTACTGTATAAATGTTAAATATTATAAAGTGACCTAAAGAGCAAGCATAGGGAATAGAGAGACAATCTCAGAATCAGGGGGCAACTTCAAATCCCAGCTGTGACCTCTGACACAGTCCGTAGGACTCTAGGCAAGTAATATTTTAATATCTTTGTGCCCTAGGTTTTTCTGTAAGACTTTAAAGTACAGAATGAGTTGGATGATCTGTATTGAGAGGTGAAGTTTCCTTACTAGGCATTCCTATCAAGATACAGCTAGTCGCCACCCTAACACCCCCTCCCCAGAAAAGTGACCAAATATGCTCATTTTCCCTAAAAAAAAATACATCAGTTTCTATCAACAGATGCCAAGGAGTTCTTAAGACTTTTTTATTTTTAGGTGATAATAGTAAGGGGCATCTAGATGGCACAGTAGAGAGAGTGCTGAGCCCAAGAGTCAGGAAGAATCTTCTTCATGAGTTCAAATCCATCCTCAAACACTAGCTGTGTGACCCTGGGCAAGCCACATGGTTACTGTTTGCCTCAGTTTCCTTACCTGTGAAAATGGAGAAGGAAATGGCAAAGCACTCCAATATCTTTGCCAAGAAAGCCCCAAATGAGATCACAAAGAGTTGGACATAACCAAAACCCAGTGAACAGAACAACAGGATTTAACAAGTTAGCTTTCTATTTTTCCTCTTTCCAAAAGGGGAACACTCAGGCAGTGCCAACATTAAGAGCACTGACTATTTCCAATAGAATTCAACATGTTCACAGTGGTTTTTACAAGAAAATGAATGACTTCACCCATCTTCTGTGACAAGGAAGCTATGACATATTTTCAGATTATTTCTTGAACAACTCAGTTATATGGAGAGAATTTGACATTTAAACAGCACAATGCAGTTACAGAGAATGGATTGCAGTTTTAAGGTAATAAGATAAGAAGAGAGGCAATGTATTACATACATGTTTCTTGAGGAAGAATAGTTGAAAGACCATGGGGTTCCTGTTTCTGTCACTTATCTTCTTTTGAGTTTCAATTTCATCATCTATAATGAGAGGGAGTTGGACAAGATGGTCTGTAAGGGCATTTCCAGTCCTAGATTTGTGATCCCATGAGCTGATGACTCAGAGTCAGCAGACTTGGATGAAGAGTTCTGGCTCTGCCATTTATTAACCGTGTGACCTTAAACAAATCACTTAACTTCTGAAAACTTCCATTTCCTCCTCGTTAAAGTAGGTATCATAATACCTACCCTGCTTATTTTATAGAGGTGTTGTAAGGAATAAATCAGATAAGGTGTGTAGAAGTCCAAAACTCTACATGAAAGTGATTATTAATTATTATTAGAGAATAGAATAGTCATCCCACATCAGAATAACCAAGAATAAATCACTTTTTATGCTCTCCACAGAGTGGATTAACATTTTAATTTGAGCTCTAAGTAAAGGGAAATTATTATTGTTCTGAACAATAATATTAACAGATGATTCATATGTGTTATCTACATTTCAATTCATGAAAATATTAGAAGAATCTGTGATGTCATCATTAGAGGAACTCCTAATGCAGAAATTCCCTCTACCAATTCAATTTAGAATCAATCTATGACCAGATGAGTCCTAGAGAGTTATCTAAGGCACATAGGGTTCTTCTTCCATTAGAAGGTAAGCTCCTTGAGGGCAGGGACCATCTTTCTTTTTGCCTGTAGTTGTACCAGGAGCACATTCCTGACCCATAATAAGTGCTTAATAAAGGCTTGTTTCTTTTCTTTCAGAGAGGGTTGAATGACTTGCCAAAGATTACAGATCTAATAAGCATCAGAGGTAGTATTTCCACCCAGATTTCTAGGACTTCAAGCATAACACTCTATTCACTTTGACACATTACCTCTATATTTCAATTTATTAGGGAAAAATATAAAGTTCTACACTTATACTTCAATATTGTAGTGGACTAATCATCTCCTTCAAGTGGATCCCTCCTTTCCAATAGTGCAGATTACAACCATCCACATTGCCCCATCTTCTGAAATAAGAAGGACATGTCCATGTTTTTCAACAAATCCTCCCTGAAGGATCTCTTCAGTGAAATAGCTGTGTTCTAGGATTTCTAGTATTCCATAGGTACAAGTAGAGCATTTGATCTGTCCATCTCTATTATTCCTTGTTCTCAATGCACAATTGTCTTGCCTCATTTTCTAATCACACAGCTTCAGGATATTGTTTTATGTCTCTGCTTACAAGTAAGTCATTGTTGGTAATTTGCTGTAGCCTCTTTCCAACCACCCTGTGTCTTTCATTGCTCTTTGGGGCATTCGCAATTTTGATTCTTTCATGATTGGAGCGCTCCTCTAGTGGTAGCCATAGAGCGTCATTGGAAGAAAAATAAAGGTTTTGTGTTAGGCAATAGTTTGGAGTCTTAAAATGCAATGCAACTCTCCAAGTCTCAGTGATACCTGGGAGGTCATATTGGACTCCTTACACTGAGATCTCTAGTTCACCCTGTTTATTATCAATACTTTGTTCATTGTGCACGTAAGGAGATGAGTTTATTGATAGTTCTCTTATTAGATAGCATCTGATGAATTTTATTATTTAAAGCAATTGGGGTTAAGTAACTTTCTCAAGGTTACACGGCCAGTTATTTCTGGGTGTGGTGCTAAGTATCTGAGCCCAGATTCGATCCCCAAGTCATCCCAACACTGGGGCCGGTGCTCTTACTCACTGAGCCACCTGGCCACCCCTAAGCAATTGGGGTTAAGTAACTTGCTCAAGGTTACATGGCCAGGTGTTTCTGGGTGGGTGCTAAGTGTCTGAGCCCAGATTCGATCCCCAGGTCATCCCGACACTGGGGCCAGTGCTCTTACTCGCTGTGCTACCTGGACACCCCATGTCTGATGAATTATTGGTCCTCTCTTCTGCTATTCTTCTATGATAGATCTACTACTCTCTTTGGTATTAGATTAATCAATATATTTGGGAAGTGTTTTTTTTCTTACCTCATGTTTTAGGTTTAAATTCCTCTTGACCAGATTTTTAATACTATAGGGAAATATAGATTTTACCAGTCTTCGTTAATTTCCCTCCATTCCTAGTCAAAAGTTCATCATTTTTAAAATCACAAAATTACAGAATTCTACTTAAAGACATTTAAGGAAAGGATGTCCCTCAAGCCCATTCCACTTTTGAAAAGCTCTAATTGTCAGGAAGATCTTAAATGTAGGCTAAATTACTTCTTTGCTACTTCTACCCACTCTGCAGCCAAAGTGAACAAGTTGATCCTTAGACTTCAAACCTTGAAGACATATATCATGTATCCCTTGAGTCTTTGCTTCTCTGAAGTAAACATGCCTAGTCTCTTTAACTTATCCTCATATGCCATGAAATCAAGACCCTTCACTATCCTGATTGCCTTCCTCTGGACACTCTCCATCTTATCAATGTACTTCTTAAATCACAGGCACCCCCTCAACACATTGCTCCAGATGAGTTCTGATTAGGGATAGAGTACAGTGGGACTATGACTTCACTATTCCTAGAAGTCATTCTCCTCTTAATGCAGTCCAAGATCATGCTTACTTTTTTTTTTTGGTTACTGCATCACATTGCTGATCCATATTGAGCTTTCAGTCTGCTAAAAGCTCCACATCTTTTTTCAAACAATTGCTATCTACCCATGCCTTTCCTATATTATATTTGTGAAGCTGAATTTTTGTACCCAAGTGCAATATTTTACATTTATCTCCATTGAATTGAATCTTATTAAATTCAGCCCAATAATGTTCTAGCCTATTAAGGTGCTTTAATATCTCAATTGTTAGTGCATTAGTGATTCATTCAAGCTTGATGTCAACTGAAAATTTGGTGAGCATATCATCTCTCTTTTTATCCAAGTCATTGATAAGAATGTCAAACAGCACAGGACTAAGCATAGAGAGGTTAAATTACTTTCCAAAGATCACAGGTAATATGTGACAGAGACAGGAGCAAAACCTGAGTCCTCTAACTCCAAATCCAACATTCTTCATACCTAACCATCTTGCCTCTCAATCAATCAATAAACTTTTTAATTTTTTTTTTGCTTTTTGCAGGGGGGAGGGTAAGGTAATTGGGGTTAAGTGACTTGCCCAAGGTCACACGGCTAGTAAGTGTTAAGTGTCTGAGGCCAGATTTGAACTCAGGTCCTCTTGACTCCAAGGTCAATGCTCTATTCACTGTGCCACCTAGCCACCCCTAATCAATAAACTTTTATTAAAGGCCTACTATATGCCAGATGCTGTGCTAAGCATTGGGTTTACAAATAGGGACAAAAGACAACCCCTATCCTCATGAAACTCAGAATCAAATGGGGAGACAACAAATTTATATAAACAAGTTGCATACAGGATAAATAGAAAATAATTAATACAAGGAAGGTGCTAGAATTAAGAGGGATTGGGGAAAATTTTTCTTTAGAAGGTAGGATTTTAAATGATACTTAAAGGAAGTCAGGAGATCAGTGGTCAGAGAGGAGGAAGGAGAGAATTCCAGGCATGGGGGACAGATAGAGAGAATGCCTGGAGCCAAGAAATAGAGATGAAGTGTATTGTTCATGGAAGAGAAAGGCCAGTGTCACTGAATAGAAGAGTTAGTGTTGGGAATAAGGTACAAGATAACTGGAAAGGTAGGTTATAAAAAGGGTTATAAAGTCATTTATAAAAACTGAATATTTTGTATTTGATCCTGGCAGCAATAGGAAATCATTGGAGCTTACTAAGTGGGAGGGTGGGAATGACATTATCAGACCTATGCTCTAGGAATATCACTTTGATGGCTGAATGAAAGATGGATTAGAGTGGAAAAAGACTAAGGCATGCAGACCCACCAGCAGACTATTGAAGTAGCCTAGGCTTGAGGTGATGAGGGCCTGCATTAGCATGGTAAGAGTGCTAGAGGAGAAAAGGGGGTATATTCAAAAGATGTTGCAAAGGTGGGGAGTGATAAAGGAATCCAGGATGACTTCTAGATTGTAAATCTCTGTATTATTATTAACAATAATAATTATTACTAACAGTAAAAATTATAATAACATGGTAGACATGTTTGTAAGTGTGCCTTGTCTTTGTACAAATGTGCTTCAGAAAAGTTCTGCATCAAGCTTTTTTTAAAATAAACCAAGTGTTTAATAATATTCAGGAAACTTTTTTCTTTTTTGCTTTTTGGAGGGCTTTTGAGGTTAAGTGAATTGCCCAAGGTCTCACAGCTAGTTTTTGTGTTAAGTGTCTGAGGTTGGATTTGAACTCAAGTCCTCAGATTTGAACTCCGGTCCTCCTGACTCCAGGGCTAGTGCTCTATTCACTGCGCCACCTAGCTGCTCCCTCAGGAAACTTCTTATTTAAAAGAACTTCACAATAAATTCTTTATTAGAGCCAAGAATCTTTCTAAAATACAAATAAGCACTCCCTCACTAATATGATTGGTAAATTCAGATACCTGTATGTTGCATTTTCTAAGAGCCCAGCACATCCATTTAAATATCTGTTCTTCCTCACCCGTCTTAACACCTTATCTTCCTGAGGATTCTGGGCCTATCAGAGAAGGGTTGAGGCAGATTTGGGGGAAGTAGAGCAATTTCTTCTCTAACACTTAAAAGTAGCAGATTCAATTCACTACTCCATCCTTGCATTCTGAAAAGACAACTTAAGCACTTTCAGTAGATCATGAACCGCAAGAGGCAAGTTACCTCTTGGCACCTCTTTGGGTCTTAGTCTCCTTCTCTTTGGAATAAGAGAACTGGACTAGGTACCACCAACTTTCCTTTCAACTCCAAAACTCTCTGATGCTAAGACACTGTGATCATTAGCTGGGACCATTCCCTGAGAAGCTTATACCTTTGTCTAAAGGTTGTCATGGGATACATATTGCTGTATTTACTTTGTGCCTTCTGGAATTACCCTTAGAAAAAGGAAGGAAGGAAGGAAGGAAGGAAGGAAGGAAGGAAGGAAGGAA
>NW_027187349.1:2941033-2947128 GCF_028583685.1 Petaurus breviceps papuanus
AGGGAGGAAGGAAGGAAGGAAGGAAGGAGGGAGGGAGGGAGGGAGGAAGGAAGGAAGGAAGGAAGGAAGGAAGGAAGGAAGGAAGGAAGGAAGGAAGGAAGGAAGGAAGGAAGGAAGGAAGAAGGGAGGAAGGAATGAAGGGAGGAAGGAATGAAGGGAAGGAGGGAGGGAGGAAGAAAGGAAGGAAAGAAGGAAGGACGGAAGGAAGGAAGGAAGGAAGGAAGGAAGGAAGGAAGGAAGGAAGGAAGGAAGGAAGGAAGGAGGGAGGGAGGAAGAAAAACAATATAATCAGTCTCTACCTTTAAGGTATTTATTGTCAAAGGGGTAGGTTATTACATATTCACAGATAAATATAATATAAGATATGATGATAAAGACAAAAGAGATATTCAGACAAAGTACTATACGAATTTTGAGAAGAAAGAGAATTTTTACTCCTCAACTGAAGAGTAGATATTCTGTGAAAGAGGTAATACTTCAGCTGGGCCTTGAAAAAGGAGATTGATTTCATAGGCAGAATGGTGGAGGAAATGCATAAATTAAGAAATGTCAGTAGAAAAGAAAGGACAAGTGAACTAGACAAAAACCAATTGTCCAGTTTAACCAGAATATACTGAAGAACACATACAGGGAAGCAGAGTGCAATAATGTGTAGTAGGTAGGCTAGAAACAGATGGAAGAAGGACTTGAAACTGAATTACGGAGTTTGTATTTTATTCTAAAGATAATGGGGTACCAATGAAGAAGGTTCATAACTAGGGATATGACACAATCCTATCTGTGAATTAGGCAGATTACTTTGGCAGCCTTGTGATAGATAGAGCGGAGACAGGGAAACCAGTTAAGAGACGGTTATCACAGCCTAGGCAAACAGTAACAAGGGCTTGAGTGATAGAATTGACTTGTGAATTGACAAAGGAGAGGATAGATGGAAGAGATTGATAAACAACATATTTAGAAGCAACAAAATTTGGCAATTGATTAGGTACAGTCAAATAAGAGAGAGGAAAGAATACATGTTGAGCCTGTGTGACAGAACATGATGATGCCATCAATATTAACTAGAAAGTTGGAAAGAGTGGTAAGTTTGAAGAAGGGGAAAAAATGAACATAAAGTTTGAGGTACCAGAAGGATGTGAAGGTGGAGATATGCAGGAGGCAGATGGAAATGTAGAAATGAAACTCAGAGGAGAGAACAGATGGATGTATAAATCATAGATTTGATTATTAGAGCCTCAGGAGTAAATGAGATCACCAAAGGAAAGAATATAGAAGAGAAGAGAGCCAAGGACAGTCTTGGAGAAACTCCATGTTTAGGGAGCAGAAACTGAGGGAACAAGAATAATATATGTAAAACATATTGAGAATTATTAAGTGTTGAACTATATGATTCTGACTCTTAAGTACAACAGAAGGCCAGAGAAGGGAGAGGTCCGCTATGGCTAGAGTCAAGCAGATAGGCAGTCAATAAACATTTATTAAGGACCTACTATATGCTGGGCACTGTGCTAAGTGCTGGGCATACAAAGAGATGCAAAAGACAGACTTTGTCCTCGAGTAGTTTACAGTCTAACAGGAGAAATAAGCGAACAAGTATGTACAAATCAGCTACGTATGGGATAAATAGAAAATAATTAAAAGAAGGAAGGCACTAGAATTAAGGATTGGGAAATGCTTCCTGTAGAAGATGGGAGTTTAGTTGGGACTCAAAGGAAGCTGGAGGAGAAGAGAAGGAAGAGCATTCCAGGCAGGAGCCAGCCAGAAAAAAACTGCCCACAATGATATCATGAGATGGCATGTCCTGTTTAGGAAACAGCCAAGAGGTCAGTGACACTGAATGAAGAGTATTTGGTGAGGAGTAAGGTGGAAGAAGAATGGAAAGGTAGGCAGGGGAAAGGCTTTAAATATGAAACAGACCATTTTGTATTTTATCCTGGAGACAGTAAGGAGCCACTGGAGTTTACTGAATAGGCAAGTGACATGGTCAGACCTGTGTTTCAGAAAAATCACTTTGGCAGCTGAATGGAGGACAGATTGGAGGTAGAGAGACTTGAAGTAAACAGACCCACCAACAGGCTATTGTAATAGTCCAGCCATGAGGTGTAGCGGCAAGCACCCCAAGCATCCTCAGGGTTTGCAGCTACCACAGGTTCTTGGATCTGCTTTGTTAAAGGAAAGCAACTCAAAATGGGTTAACAAGCTTACTTTAATCAGTCAGACATATATCATTTACCTTGTTCAGGGGAAAAAGGTCAGCACCCCAAACTTAAAAATATACAGACAGTATTATCAAGACAGAAACAGATCAAGTACACAGCTTTCCAAACTGTCCAACCATTACATCCATACCCAGTCAACATCTGGGTTTCCACATCTGGGTTTTTCAAAGCTGGGGGACTCTCAACAACGACTTCCCAGAATTCAGATCAAATCACAGAACACTTCTCAAAGTGAGTCCCAAAACAAAGCTACACATCAGGGCTTATATAGCCTTCTCCTGGCTCAGAGAATGTAACAACCTTATTGACTCACTGGCCAATCAAGAAGTATCTACTGAAAAACAAGCCTCCCTCCCCAGGCTTCAGGTGCATTTTAGCCTAGGGGCAGGGAAGATCTTCCAAATTTGCATTCCCATTACATGAGGTGATGAGGTCTTGCACCAAAAATGGTGGCAATGTCAGAGGAGAGAAGGCATATTTGAGAGATGTTGCAAAGGTGAAATTAACAGGCATTGACAACAGTTTGGAAATGGGAAGGGGGTAAGACATAGTCAAGAGTTGAAGATGACACTTAAGCTGTGAGCCTAAGAACCTGGGGAAATGATGTTGCCCTCTACATTAATATGGGAGATAGAAGTGGAGGAGGATTTAGGGGGAAAGGTAATGAGTTCCATTATGAGCATGTTGAGCCTAAGATGTCTACTGGACATCCAGTTTGAGATGTCTGAAAGGCAGTTGGAGAGAGGCAAGATTGAGAGGTGTAGGGCAGAATAGGTAGATTAGAGAATCATCAGCATAGAGATGATAATTAAATCTGTGGGTGCTGATGAGATCACCAAGTGAAGCAATTTAGAGGGAGAAGAGAACCCAGGATAGAACCCGATTGAGACACCTGTAATTAGAGGACATGATATGGTTGAGGATCCAGAAAAGGAGACTGAAAAGTAGTTAGATAGATAGGAGGAGAACCAGGAGAAAATGATGTCCCAAAGATGCAGAGAGAAAAAATTATCAAGGAGAAGAGGTTGACCATCCGTTTCAGATTGTAGAGAAGTTGAGAAAAATAAGGATTTTTAAAAAGGACATTGGATCTAGCAGTTAAGAGATCATTGATAACTTTAGAGAGAGGAGTTTGGGTGGAATGATAAGGTCAGAAGCCAGATTTTAAGGGGTTAAGAAGAGAGTGAGAGGAGAGAAAGTGGAGGTACCATTTAGATAGCCTTTTAAAGGAGTTGAGCAGAAGAGATATAAGGACAACAGTCAGCAGGAATGGAATGATCAAACAAGGGTTGAGGATCAGGGTGGCATGGTTGTGTTTGTAGACAATAAAAAAGAGCCAATAGTCAGATAGGGGTAGGAAATAAGTGATAGAATTGGGATGACAGGAGGAATAATTTTTTGAAGGAGATGGGGTAGAATGGGATCACTTGCATAAGTAGAGGGGTTGGTAAGGAGTAAGTTCACCTCCTTCATGTGAGACAGGGGTGAAGGAAGAAATAATGGTAGAAGGCATATGAATATTATGACATACAGAAGAGAGAATGAGAGAGAGTTTACAGTGAATGACCTCAAATTTTTCTGTAAAATATGAGACAAGGTTCTCAGCTGAGAGGGGAGAGGAAGGAGGAGCCATGGGAGGTTTAAAGAGATATAAAAAGGTTTGGAGGAAGTGTTGTGGAGAGTAGGATAGTACTTTGATAAGGGAGGCATAGTCGTATTGTCTAGCAGCAATGAAGGTTTGTTAGGCAGTAACTGGTGATATGATAAGGGGAGTAGGGACTATAGAGAAGAAGACAGTGTAGAATTGAATTGGTTCACTAAGAGGTCAACATGGGGAAAAGAGAAGAGAGTGGCTAGTGCCTGGGAGATAACTGAGGGTTTGAGAGGTATAGATTAGTTTTTGATAAGGGAAAGCAAAGGGAGGGGTAGAAAGCTAATAGATTATGGTCAGATAAATGGATTTCAGAATCCTTGAACACAGAGGTGTTATATTTGTGGGTGAAGACAGGATCAAGGGTATGTCCATTCCTTGTGTATGGTTCAAGTGGGATAAAAAAGTAGGCAATGGAAAGTGAAAAGAGACTGAGGAATTGAATCATTAGGGAATTTGAAAGAGTCCATATGTATCTTGAAGTTTCCATGTATAAGAGTAGGAGCTAGGGAAGAGAGAAAAATTGTGAGCCAGGTAACATTGAGGAAGGAAGGGGAATGATCTCGAGTCCATAGACAACAGTTACCAAGATTTCCATTGGGTGGTATATATGAATTGCATGACTTTAAGTTACTGAGTGATCAAGGTAGCAGGAGAACCTGGAAGTGGTATTGGGGAACTACTCTCCCACCTCTGCCAGCGAGTCAAGAGGAATGAGCTAAATTGCAGTCAGTACCAGAAAAGGTGACCAGAGAAGCTCTGTCATCTGTGTGGAGCCAGATTTCAGTGATAGAAGATGGAAGGAATGGTAGAATAAAAGGCTTAGGATGAAGGGAAATTTGTGGCCTATGGCACAGGCATTCCAGAGGGCACAATGAAAGAAATAGGTAGCGTTTGGTTGGAACTTTGGGGTGGAAGGATAGAGGGAGATGGGAATAAGGAATTGAGTGGTGGGGATGGGGGATGGGGGATGGGGTTTGGATGATGACTTCTAGGAATTCAGAAATCTTGAGATATATAACCAAATGTAATAATGTTGATCACTGAGTAGAAGGTACCACTCCTTTTCTTAGAAGAGGCTGGAGATAGGGCTGCAGACAAGTACATGTGGTGGAAGGCATGTGGTCAGATAGTCAGATCAAAGGACCATTTCCCTACTCCCCTTCCCTACAAAGGCTGGAAATCAGAGAAGTAATGGAACAGTAGGAGATGGAAGTCACAGAAAACTTCATAGAGGAGTTGAGACATAGCAGGCCTTAAAGTATGAACAGGAAATGTGGAAGGAGAAAGGATACTCAAGTTTCTTTTCTTAAATGTAACTGTTTCACTTTAGAAGGGTCCAAGAAACTGCTATCAACAACAGATCTAGCCTAGAATTTTGAATATAGGTGTAATTTTGTTTTCAATGCTTAGAATAAACTACAGAGCAGATAATGACTCTGGAAAGAGATAAATTACATGCTATTTAACCTAAACAGAAGTAGGGAAGTATATATAAGGAAGATGCAAACAGGACTTTCTTTCTCTTTCTGTCTCTCTCTTTTTCGATAGAGAAATAGTAGTCTCACTGCCGCATTTCTCTGATCACTTGCTGTAATGATAATGGGAATTTGAAGATCTTCCCTGCCCTTTAATAGGCTGAATGTAATCACATGGAGCCTATGGTGGCAGGATTTTGCTGAATGGGTGAAGCAGGAAGCTGGGAGTCAGAGCAGTTAGAGCTGGAAGGAGGAGGGAACTCAAGCAGGGAAACAGATAGGTATGCCATGGCTCCTTACTGTGTTATGGTGTATTAACTTCTTTGTTGTTATGATGAATTTTGTTTTCTGGTGTTGGGATTTGGCTTTCTTGTTTTGGGATTCATCTGTCTGGTGTCTGAATAAATGTTTTGTTTCTATTTTCTATATGGAGAGTGTTCTATATTGCAATTCAGAACTATGCCAGCATATTCATAGTCACCATCAGGTGCTGTGAATATTGTATTGGCACTACACCTGCCAAGCCAGTTCCATTTCTTTCTTTCCTTCTTTCTTTTTTCTTTCTCTGTCTCCCTTTCTTCCTACTTTCCTTCCTTCCACCTTCTCTCCTTCCCTCTAAGTATTTCTCTCTTTTCTTTCTTTTATACTTTTCTTTCTTCCTCTCTTCCCTTCTTTCTGTTTTCCTTTATCTGTCAACACACACACACACACACACACACACACACACACACACACACACACACACAC
>NW_027187349.1:2947138-2959834 GCF_028583685.1 Petaurus breviceps papuanus
CACACACACACACACACACACACACACACACACACACACACACACACCATGGCCCTGTGTCCACTAAATTAAGTGGCTGCCTTGGAGAACTACTAATTTATAATTTCATTCCATCCCCTTGAAGGAGTACTTGTGTGTTTGCATCACTAGGGTTATTGTTAAGTATTATATTCTCAGCTTATAATCATTCTTGATAGATGTGCATGTTTGTATTTAGCTAGAAGAGTCCATGTGCTTAATTGTTTAAATGTTGAAACCATCACTTCCTCACCCCCCACCCCTACAACCATTGCTAATAGAGTGATGAAGAACTGTCTATTTTAGTGAGTAAGATTCAGTACCCAACACAAAGTTCTATTAATGACTTGATTAAAAGGTCCCAAGAATTGCTGGCTAGGAATGGGATACATTTCTGGAACAGTGTTCATAACAGGGTGGAGAGGAGGGAATAGAAAAATCAACTTCCCTCATGATTGCACTCTTCTTTGGAAAAGTCTTTTATAAAATTGTCTGCTTTTAACTTCCCTATAAATTGCTTGCCTATTAATTTCCCTCAAGCAGAATGGCCAGTCTATAAAGCAGCCAAGATTTTGCTTCCCTATTTGTTACTGTTTTGCATCCTGGGAGACTACTTGGTGTAAATAAAGGTCAGAGACAGAAATATGACATCCTCAAGATGAGAAGGGTACTTTGCAGCTAAGAACAAGCACTCTCTGGTGGTTTTTTGGGGACTAGTCATTTTAAAAGCCTTTTTAGAGACATAATGAACTATTTATTTACATGAATGAGATATCTTTCAGTTTTACAGGATATCCCAAAAAGTCTTATTTCCATTTCAAGCTTTAGTAACTTAAATTGTATTAAAATTTTAGTTGTAATAGCTTAAAACCGCACTAAGACTTTTGGGACACCCTACATTTCTGTTAACAAGTTAACCAGAATTAGTATCAGATTACCTAGTTCTCATTTAATACAGAGTAAGTCCCTGAAAGGTGAGGTAAGAAGGAAAAATTTGACACATAGTCCCTGCTTCAAACAAACTTATATTCTACAAAGGAAGCTTAGGGCACTTAGATAATAATAGTAGTAATCACAATAATAGCAAACACTTCTAGAGCACCTACAATGTGCCAGGCCCCACTCTAAGTACTTTACAAATGTCATCTCATCTGATCTTCACAACAATCAAGGGAGGTAGATGCTATCATTATCCCCATTTTGCAGATGAGGAAACTGAGGCAAATTTGCTAGGATCACACAGCTAGTTTCTGAGGCCACATTTGAATTCATCTTCTCGATTCTGGGGCTCACATTCTTATCTCCTGCACCACCTAGCTGTCCCTTGATAAGTAAAATATAAAGTAGAGGATGATTTGAGCAAAGGAGAAATTAAAACAAAGCTAGTCTGGGAAAATTTAGAGGAGAAACAGTTCTTTTAGGAAGATCAGGGAAGAACTAATAAATAAAATGATAAAAATTCTGAAAGAAATACATTCCAGGCATGGACAATGACCTGTCTGAAGGCAGAGAAGTGGGAGAAGGCATGCAAAGTTCAGAAAATAGCTTATAGTTCATTTCAGTTGGAACACTGCATATATCAAGAATAATATGAAATGAGGCTGGAGCCAGATTATGGAAGGGAATAAACATTAAACTGAGATGATTTTTTCCCCATCAGAAGCTAATGATATTTTTAAATTAAGGAATAGGATGGTCAAATTTTGCCTTAGGAATATTATTTTGGTAGCTATGTAAAGATTGGATTGGAGAGGGGAGAGATTAGAGGCAGGGAGATTGTTTAGGAGGTTATTATAAAAGTCTAGGTGAAAGGTGATGAGGGTCTGAAGTAGGGTAGTGGAATTTGGGTGAAGAGAAGAGGATGAGTGTGAGAGATGCTGAGGAGGTAGAGTTGATAAGACTTGGCAGCTGATGGGGGGTTGGAAGAAAGGGTAAGAAAAGAGTCATCCTCAAGCTGGAAGGTTTCAATTGCTCTATGATCCTTCCTTTGCCTTCAATCATATCGTCCAATGAGCTGCCAAGTCTCATCAATTCTACCTCCTTAACATCACTTGATCCTTTAATTCATCATGATTCTTCCTTTCTTATTCCTATCCTCCAATCAGCTGTCAAGTCCTATCAACTCTACCTCCTTAATATCCCTCACACTCATCCTCTTCTCTTTGCTCAAATTCTACCAGCCTAGTTCAAGTTTTTATCACCTTTCACCTTCAACATACATGTACACATATGTATACATATACACATACATTTTATATATATACACATCTAATTACATATGTATGTGTGTATATAATTATAGAAGATTATATATAATTCAGATACATTCATATACATACACATACATATATAATACATGTCACTCTCATACTCATGAAACTGCATTGGTTCTCTATTGCTTCTAAGATAAAACAAAAACTCACAATAGCATGGTTATTGTTGTTCAGTCTCATCCAATTCTTTGTGATCTCATTTGGGATTTTCTAGGCAAAGATACTGGAGTGGTTAGCCATTACCTTCCCCAGTTCATTTTACAGATGAGGAAACTGAGGCAAACAGGGTTAAGTGACTTGTCCAGGTTCATTCAATTAGTAAATGTCTGAGGTCATATTTGAACTTAGGTCTTCATAACTCCAGGTCTGAAATACTATCCACTGCGCCACCGAGCTGCCTGAGTTTACACTTAGCCTCGGACACTTGTCCTGTCATCACAGACAGGTTACGTAACCTCTCTCTGCCTTAGCTTCTTTCTCTGTAAAATGAGGATAATAATAGCACCTATCTCCCAGGTAGTTTGTTGTGAGGATCAAATGAGACAATAACTAGAAAAACGCTTAGCACAGTGTCTGGCACATGGTAGGCACTATATAAATGCATGTTCCTTTTCCCTTAATTTCCCTCAACAGAAAACAGAATTTGATCCATAAATAGAAGCATCCCTGAGAAAAGAAAATTAAATTAAATTCTCACTAAGGTGAAAATGAATGACAATAGACCCTTTCCTGAGAGCAGGCCTTCCTAGGAGGGGAAGAGAGGAGTAGTCATAGGAGGCTGAAGATGTATAGGTCTAACTGCACAACTTTTCCTCTCTATCTCTACTGAGCTGCCATTAAAGTAATCCCTTCGACATTTGAATGGATCCCTCCTCTGAACTCCAGTCAAGCTCAAGTTATTGGCTTCTCTTCACTGGATCTAACCTGATGTTTGTGATTATGTTGTCCTCTGCTGGCTTTGCTATGAAAAATGTGCTTCTTAATTCCACTTAGGGCCAACAAGATTTTCCTTTCACTCAGTTGAAGTTTGTGTGCTTTGGAGCAGAAAACCTTACATTCTTTCCTGATTCCACATATGTGTTGCTTAGTTGGCAATCTTTGTATCTGTCTGTTGTGTTGTGTTCAGGGGTCCCATACACACCAGGATTGTTGCTTAGGTTATCTCATGTGGAGAGGGTCCTCTGTCTTTCTATTCTTTGGAATTAAGCATAATATCTCTGGGGAAGATCAGTTGTGTATTCCAAACTGTTATTCCTGATGAGCTTTAACATCAGAGTAATGATTTTCAAGCAAGAAGGATTTGAGATTTGAGGAAAAACTAAGTAGAAGGTCTTACTATACAACACTTTTTCCAGCCTCATTGGTAAGAGACAATCCTCATATCCCTTATGGCTCTACATCTATGAACCTGGGAGTACATTGTGATATTAATTGAAACAAATATACCTGAACACATGTTGGAGACCACCTGAGTATCTTTCTTAAGAGCATGCATGCATCGACCATTTGGGTAGTATATGTCGGTTCAAACATGGGAGTTAGCTATGGCAATTCTATCCTCCTAAATCACAGTGTGGAATAGGTAGAATTTTCTAGCATAAGAAAAAAAATTTTAACCAGAGGTAAGAGGATTTGTAATTACATTTGTAAAGGCAAAGTGAGAGAATCCAATTTTTTTAAAAATCTGTTTAGAAACAAAATGAATCTCACTCGAGCAACTCAAAATATTTTCACATGCAATAACAAACATTAACATTATTGGCCCATGTAGTTCTTAGGGGATTATTTGTCTATGAGCTTCACATGAAGAAAACTTTGGAACGAAAACCATATAACAGAAAACATCTGTTTGGGCATCTTTCAATTATGATATGTTGCAGGAAAGGACTGAGATTTGGAAATACCAGCCTGACATGTAAACTGGCCCTCACTGAGTTAAACATCTCTTGGATCTCTTGGGATACATTGATTATGGTACTCCTGTAAATGTATTCTTTTGTTCCCTTTTGTAATCTCTTCTAAGCATCCACTTCATCATCTTTGGGCAGTAAATAAAAAGTCATCAGAAAAATGAATGAGGAAATAATGATGTGCTTAGGTTAAAATCCTCTTCCTAGAAATATGTAATCAGAGCAGAAGTATATTATAAGTAATGTAACAGACCAATAGAACTGAATCGGACTTCTGGATGCTGTTAGTCATAGCAACTGGGGCCCTGGCTCTCAAAGTTCACTAGGGCAGAGGAACTATCTGGAGCCATCATAAGATGGTACAGTGGTTGGCTGGCTCCTATTGGGCGGATATCAGAATCACAGACAGCCGTGGGGATGTGGAGACACTCCCATTAGTATTGTCTAGTCTAGTCTCCTTATTACCAAGATGTGGCCAGAAGGTTATCCTACTTTTTCGTGTCTAGTCAACTGCCTTATGCCGAGAAACAAAGATAAAACCAAAGAACGATAATCCTGGAAAGATCGGCAAATCTAATTAGATAGAAAACAGTTCCTCACTGTGAGAGATATGTAGCTGAACTGGCCCAAAGGCCTTTAGAAAAACCATATCCTTTTCATCATATGGCCTAGCCTCCCCCAAAAGTCCAGTGCAGTTCAGCTTTGCTGTTTGCTTCTCTGAATGTACCAAGTCCAGGTGGCTCACACCTGAGATCAGGGCAAACAACAATGGTAAGTACATAGTCTTATAGAATTTGAAATCGAGTCACTATAGCCCTTATTTTTTGGCTTCTTCTGTTACAAGCCAGAATCTCATTGGCCTGGGTTTTTCCATTTCTCATTTTTCTTCACATGCTTTCACTGACTTACTGTGTAATATTGAGAAATTTACTTAGTTCCCCTGTTCACTTTTCTGTAAGAGACACACTGTTTCTTCTTTCACAACATGGCTAATATGGAAATATATTTTCTATGATTGTACATATATAATCTATATTATTGCTTACCATCTTAGGGAGGGGGAGGAGAGGGAGATGAAAATTTGAAACTCAAAATTTTTTTAAATTTATGTTAAAAATTGTCTTTACATGTATTTAGAAAAAAAAACAAAACACCATTCAAAAATTAAAATTAAAAAATAGGAGACCCATAGTTTGGGGGAGAGCATACTGAAGTGGAAAAAGTAGGGACTGAAGTAGGGATAGGAAGATTTACATTTAAGCCCTGGTTCTGCCATTTGTTACCTATTTGCTCTTGAGGCAACCAAGTGGTGCCATGGATAGAAGCAGTGATTTTAGTTCAAATCCTGTCTCAGAGGCAAGTCATTCAACCTCTGTCAAAGGCAGCTGATGGCATAATAGAGAAAGTCAGGGATTCAAATCCAGCCTTAGACACTTACTGTGTGATCTTGGGAAAATCACTAGCTCCATTGGCCTCAGTTTCCTCAGTTGTGCTTTGCAAATCTTAAAGCATTTATTAACTAGCTATTAGTACTATTATTGAGTATGTGACTAATCTCTGAGACTTAGTTCCCTCATCAAAAAAAAAATGAGGAAAATCCCTTCAATGCCTATGTCACGGGCTTGTTATAAGGACCAGATGATATAGCAAAGTACTTTATAGTTGAAAAGTACTATAGAAATGTGCCCCATGCTAGGCAACATGGCACCATGTTGGATTTGTTGGGAAAGGATTTGGGTTGGAACCCTGACTCTGTAGCTCACAACCTTTGCAAACTTGGGAAGTTGCCTCACCTCCTGGGGCTTCCTATAAAATGATAGGCTGAACTAGGTGGCCCCTAAAGTCCTTGCCAGCTCTAAATCTAATGATTTACTTATTATGATTCCATTGGATCTCTGAGAAGCAACATGGCACAGGTCATTTAAATTCAGAGAGAGCTACTAGATACTACCAAGATATGTTGTTTATTAATGTATGGAATCTTGAGTGTAATTTCTTTTGGTTTTGGATATAAATTGAGGTAACAAGAATCACCCTTGTGTCCAAGGCTCTCATGTAGCATTAAATCATGGATAGAGAGGGAGGAGGAGTAAGGGAACAGACATTTATTGAGTGAATACAATGTGCAAGGCACTGTATTAAGAACTTTACAAGTAGTATTATCTCATTTGATCTTCACAATAACCCTGTGAGGTAGATGCTATTGTTATCCCCATTTTACAGCTGAAGAAACTGAGAAAGGGAGAAGTTAAGGGACCTACACAGGATCACACAGCTAGTAAGTGTCTGAAGCTGGATTTGAATTCCTTTCTTCACTATGTCACCTAGCTACTCCTATATTAAGGGTTCATAAAATTATAGATTTAAGGGTGAAAATTACTTTGGAACTCATCCAATCCAACCAATTCATTTTACACATGAGAAGACTGAGGTTCAGAAAAGTTAAGTGATTTGCCCAAGGTCACACAAGTAGTAAGTGGTGGAGACAGCAGCTATAACTAGATGCTCTCACTCTAAATTAGGCATCCTTTCCATGGTACCATGCTGGTTACATCTGACGGAGGTCTTTAAGTAGACGCTAGAGAATGACTTGTCAGGAATGTTGTATAGGCAATCTTTGTTCAGGTACTAGATGATCTCAGGATTTCTTCCAATTCTAAGATTCTGTGATTCTGTAGTTCAAAAAATTTATCAAGTACTATTTTATCAAGTACAAATTCCTGAGGATACTAAGAATAAATAGAATACATTCCCTGCTTCAAAGAGCTTACAGTCTGAATCTATCATTCATCTACTCCCTCAAGCAATCTAATTCCATTTTTCCTGTTAGTTTTCTAATTCTTTTCCTTTTCTATTTTTATATAGTTCATGGCCCAATAGTCTAGACTTTCATGGACCTCGTCCAATTTTGGTGGCTGTGACAAAGCTAATTTCTTCTGTCTCTAGCTTATATTGCCTTGACCCTGAGACATCTCTAAATATACACCAAAAACATTTCATGTCTAAGTCCTCACATGTGGGTTAATGTGTTCCCAAATCCCACACTAGCACCCAAGGTAAGAAATGCATATGTCAAGTATAGAAAAATCATTAGCTTATCCCACAAGAAAATGCATTTGGAAGTACATATGTGTTAGGTACTGTGCTGGCCTGTAAAGAAGAATGAATAAAGGACTCAGGGTAGCTTTTAAACAATGTACTCCATTCCCCTCCATCACCAGCTGATCCTAGCTTTCCCCAAGGTTTTAAAGTCCTTCATACTCTTAGCATTACTCTGTGGTCCGGACTTCCTTTGGAAGAGGATGAATTTAGGGTTCCTCACAGAGTAATCCCCTTCCCCAGAAATCTCAATGAGTCTCATTTCACCATAGAGACCTACACAAATGTCCAGCTCGATTGTTTGGACCATTTTCAGGAGGGAAATGACTTTAGGGTCACCCGATGAGCAGCCCTCCTTCCCATCAGACAACAGCATCCAAATAACTCATTATAATAGTAAAGGGAAAAGTCTCGGTCAATTGCTCCCCTGCGTCATGGCTGTAGTCCTTTATTACTCCTCCAGCTTCAAGGAGTCACGAAAGTGATTCTTCTCCTCCGCCAAAAGACTGCTACTACCTGAGAAATTTTCTTTTTATTCCTAGAAGGTTAGATTCTGGGATTCTGGAATTTGATTTTCTAGACAGTCAACTCCTAAAGCTAGCACTACACAGGCTGTCCCCTTTCTCTTTCTAGAAGCCTGGATTCCAGGATTATGCTGCTAAGGAATTCCCTTTTCTCTCACTTCAAGGCTAGATTACAGAAATCTAGGATTGGGCTTGTTAGACAGGCAACCCCCAAAGTTGTTGCTTCCCAGGAACTGGTTTTGAATTGGGTCTTCTTGATTTAAAGCCAGTCATTCTTTCCTGTACCAACTAGCTGTCCATTGAACCCATTCTCTTTCCATTATCAGCCACATCAGATCCAATAGACTGAATTCTTTCATTTTTCCTTTGCTTCTCTCCTCATCTCCTCATCTCTCGCTGAAATGGTGCCCCGTGGCCTACTACATAAAGCCTAAGCTCCTTCACTTGGCATTCAAGGTCATCTACAACCTGATTCCAAAACTACCTTTTTAGCTTTCACACTACCCATCTTCACAAATTCTCTGCTCTGGACAAATACATTACCTCATCATACCCTGAACTCAAATTGAACTTTTTCATCTCCTTGTTTCTTCTCAAATCATTCTCTCATTCTAGAGGACTTAATTTACTTGATGCCACTTTCACATGAAAGCTTTCCAATACTCAAGACGGAAAAAAGCAATCTCTCCTTATACTTATATTTTATAGGAATTTATTTTTTTAGGAATTTGTGCCTCTCATGTTATGTATTAAGCATTTCAAATGTGCATACAATTGTTCTAGGTGATGATGATAAAAAAAATTAAAATGAAAAACAGCTTTTGCCTTGAAAAGGCTTACATTCTATTTATCACACCCTATATTGTATTATTCTTATGAATACAAGTTATGGCTTCCCTACTAGACTATAACTTCCCAAAGGCACAGATTTAGAATTGGAAAGAACCTTAATTAGAAGTCATCAAATCCCTCTGTTTACAGAGGAGGAAGCCACATAATTTGGCCAAGGTCACATAGCCAAGGAGTGGAATAGGTAGCATTTGAACCCAAGATTTAGAACTTGGAGGGACCTTAAAGGCCATCTAATCCAACTCTCTTATTTTACAGGACAATGAGCTGAAGCCCATAAAGGTTAAGTGACTTGACCAACATCACACAGGTACTAAGTGTCAGAGACAGGATTTGAATATAGGTCCTCTAATTCTTTCATCTGCATCATGTTGACTCCCAAGAGGCCATTTCTTATTTATCTTTGTACCCCTAGTATCACCTAGCACAGTGCATTGCATCTAGAGCTTTCTAGTTATAGAGAATGGTGTGAGAAAGACTTAGAAGGGAAAGGGGGCAGCATAGAGTTAGGTGTTTGGCTGGAGCAGAGAAGAGCAGCACCTTCCAGACCACTAATCCTGCTTCCAGGCTGGCCTCCAGTGCCATCATTCAGGTGAGCAAATCCTACAAAGAAGGCCCCCATTCCCATCACCATCACCTACCATAATGGAGCACAGAAGTCTGCCTGGATAAAGCAATAACATTTCATGAGGAAGAGACAGGAAGTAGCATGAATCAGAAAGGTCAAACTTTCACCTCAGCCACCATTTCCGCTGGGACTTTGGAGGACCCAAAGTCCAAGCACCCCAGGCATAGTAGGGGCCCCATCTCCACCAACCCGCATGCAGATTCAACCTAACAATTGCTTCTGCAGATCCTGCAGCCCTTGCCTCCTCAGCAGCCATAGCTGAGAAAGTTCAGGAAAAAAAAAAGTCTTCTCTCTGCCAAAGTCCTTGGCATCATAAAAAGGTTCAACATCAGAAAAAGATATGACTTTTTCAAAGGAAATAGTATTAAATATGCATTACCATCTGCTTTGTCACTGTACCCTAAGGACCACTGGAACTCTCTGACTCACAACTGAAACCTCTTCTGTGTTGCTGTCTTCCCAATCAGAACGTGAGCCCCTTGAGATCAGTGACTGTCTGGCTATCTTCTATTTGCATACCCAGCACTTAGCATCGTGCTTTGCACATTCTAAATGCTTACTAAATGTTTCTTTCATTCATTCATTCATGAAGAGGAGTATGGTGTGAGATAAACCTGGCATGATAGGTTAGGAATAGTGCATGGATGTCCTTTTAATATCAAGGTTTGTACTTTTTAGTCATTCAGCCTACATTTATCAATCACCTATTATGTGCCAGGCACTGTTCAGCTCTAGGTCAAATACAAAGAATGAAAGAATTGCTACTCACGAAGAGTTTGCATTTTAATGGGGAAGACACATACGGTGTATGCACATTATATAAACATATATAAGTATATATAGAACTTAGAGACAGAATATACATTCAAATTAATACAAAGTTGTTCAATACAAGGTATTTTGAAATGGAGGGCGATAGACATTGTGGGGATCAAGAAAGGTTTCATGTAGAAAGTTGCACTTGAAAGAAGAGGGAGGGGCAGCTAGGCGGTACAGTGAATAGAGCAGTGGTCGTGGAGTGCGGAGGACATGAGTTCAAATCCAACCTCAGACACTTAACATTTATTAGCTGTGTGACCTTGGGCAAGTCACTTAACCCCAATTGCCCTGCCTTAGCCCCTCCAAAGAGACAAAAAGAAAGAAAAAAGATGGAGTCCATGCAAAGCAGAGATGAGGAGGGAGTACAATCCAGTTTCGGGGAGAGGGGGTAACCAGTGCAAAGATCACCCTTGAAGAGATAAGGGAGAGAAGGAAATCTGAGGAAGAAATAAAAGAATGCTGAACCAAACTGAAGCGCATGCAGAATAAAAAACAGCTATGGGCCATGCTATATTTACACACTACTGTTTCTAAAACAATCCATCTTCCCAATAGCTTTTGAGTTCATCCTAATCTTTTCATGTGTTAAACTGAAAACAAGATCAAAAGTGGTTTTATCTCTGTGCTCACTCAAGTGACAGCTATTTCCATCCTTTCAAGAAAATACTTTAAGCACTGTGGACTAAGAGTGTCCCCAGAGAATGAAACAGGATGAGTGATGCATCAGAATAATAGCTGAGCAGCCCTTCAGAGCACGTGCAAGAGGAAGTACTGCTTAGATGGAATGATTTTTCCAAGTTTAAAATAATAATAATGAAATGCCCTTCAAGTTCTTTTGTTAAGGCATGTTGTGCCTGGCTAAAAATGTGTGTATACTCATATGCATATAGACACATAAACGTATATAACATCTATACATGTGTGCATGCCTGCACTTGTACATGTATGTACTATAGATATACATGTGTAGTGCACATACACATGTATCCATATATATGTGGACAGAAAAAGAACACATATCCCAGGGAGTGGTTTGGGGCTACAGACAACATTAATACTCTAGATTGTAAATGTGTATTATGACACACTTATACATATGTGCACACATATATCATATTATATACTCGTGCACATGTGTGTAACATATGTGTGTATATGAGTATAGGTCTATGCATCACGTAATTGTACAACCATTATAGATGTGCATGTTGCAGACTTGTGCAGGTACTATAAGTGTATATGGTGTGTACATGCACATTACAGATCTTTATATGTATGTATATATACCTATGTGTATACATATACCTATATATTATGCACACACATGTATGTGTAAAAATGTGTGTGTCTGCATATAGAGATAGAGATAGAGACAGAGATAGAGATAGAGACTGAGACAGAAACAGAGGTAGAGATACTGTTCCTCCTGTCTCCTCCAATAGAATGTATGCTCCTTGAGATCAGAAACTGTTTCATTTCTGCCTTTATGTTCCTTAGCACCTAACATAGTGCCTGATGCTTAATAAATGCTTATTAATTGACTGATACAATATAATTGGTTAGCAGTTTGCTCTGGAAATAGTTGCTTCTCAACCTTCCTTTAACTTTTTTTCCCTTCGCTAACCATGGCAGAACTTCACATCCTCCATGGACTGGAGACAGCATTACACTCTGGAAGCACAAGATATTCAAGCTACAAAGGACTTTAAAGGATAGCAGACTGCAAATCCTCTCCTTTGATAGATTAGAAACCTGAAACCAAGGAAAGTAAAGGGATTTGTCCAAGGGCATAAGGTTCATGGCAGGGAATGGACTTACCCCCAAGTCTTCTCTTTCCTAGTCTGGTGCTCTCTCTACTTTACCATGCTGACCTGAGCCCCTCAGGTCCTTCTCCCTTAGGGGTTACCCCTGAATTTCACTATTAAGAAAAAAGAGGGGGTGGCCTTGTGGCATAGTGAATAGAGCACCAGTCCTGGATTCAGGAGGACCTGAGTTCAACTCTGACCTCAGACATTTAACACTTACTAGCCCTGTGACCTTGGGCAATTCACTTAACCCCAATTGCCCTGCCTTTCCCCCTCCATAAAAAAAGGGGGGGGGATCCCATAGAAGAAACAAGACTACTCTCTTTAAAAAAAAAAAAAGACAAACCCAACAAAACCGAATTTATTAGAAGAAAAACTGAAAATTCAATCCCTACATTCCTTCATTTTAAAAAAAGTTTTCAGAATTAGCTGCCCTAAATCTCACTAATGACCACAGAAACCAATTATTTCCTTTCAAAGTAGAATAAATAACTCTCTGACCAAAAATACCCTCAAATTTGTGGCAAACAGTATTCCATTTATTAAAAAAATTAAAAATGACAAACCTATGACTTATTGGAAGGACAAAAGCAGCCTGGATACCCGATTACTCATTCTTGGCTCATGAGTGCTCAGTGCCCTAGCAGACACACACACACACACACACACACACACACACACACACACACACAAACACACACACGGGTGGCAGGAAGAAAGAGAGAGAGAGAGAGAGAGAGAGAGAGAGAGAGAGAGAGAGAGAGAGAGAGA
>NW_027187349.1:2959844-3030703 GCF_028583685.1 Petaurus breviceps papuanus
AGAGAGAGAGAGAGAGAGAGAGAGAGAGAGAGAGAGAGAGAGAGAGAAATCAATGGCAAGTTAGTAATCTAAAGGAATTAGAATAAAGGATTCAGAAAATAGATTTTCAAGTCATTTCATAAAATATTATCCTATCATGAACCAATTTCTCTCTTTAGAATCCTCCTTATTGCCCTCTCCCTGCTCAGCTTAATCCAGAGGGAGGTAGCAGCATTGAACTCAGACACAAAACAGTGGCCATTGTCTATCCCTCCCTTCCAAATATATCCCCTACTTTATTACCATTGTGCCTAAAAAATCTCCCCTTTAGTCACTCCCTTAGTCATACCCATAGGGTTGGCCCATCTCTTCGGATTTTGGACAGGCATTCTGCATGGACAGTGAATAAGCTGGACTCAGAACCGCACAGGAGGAGGAGAAGAATGGACCGGATTGCCTTTGGGAAATTGCAGAGTGCTTTGAATGACCCCCAGTTTCTCCTCAAAACAAAAAATCCATCTTTTTAACAACAATGTTCTTCCAGTAATGTCATGTGGCTATTAGTCATGGAATACCATAGTTGCCAAAGCATTGAGACTGAGGGTCACCCACAGAGCAATGGAGAGGTATAGGGGTGGGCATGAGGGACCAAAAAAACATCATTGAGCAAGAATTGCTGGAGAGAAGTGGTGTAAGAGATGTATGACCAGAAACAAGTCAGTCATGTGCTGAAAGGAGCCAGCTTCTGTGCTCCATTACTATTCATACAATGTCAACTGGAATGTCCCAACCATACTGAGAAGACTCCCTGCGGGAGATGGATGGGCAACAGGAGCAAAGTTACACAAGAGAGCATGGATGGACTGTGATCAGAATCACTGAAGGGAGTACTCACACTGATAAGATACACAGATCCATCAAGGAGGTCATCCCTTTGTTAAAATGGAAACATTACTTTGCATTGACAATACATTAAGCTTTTAATGTCCAATGGCATCTAATTTTTTAATGGTTCCTATGATGAGTTTGACAGATGCCAGATAATTTTGTCATATTTATCCTATCATCAATTTTTATCATATTTTCACAGATTACCAAGCACTTTCCCCAAACCATTATTGAGGTAAGTAGTAGAAGTATTACTATTCCTATTTTACAGATGAGGAAACTGAGGATCTGGTTGTTGAAAGAGCTTTCCAAAGGTCATAAATCCAATAAAATAAAGAGCCAGGAGAAACTGAAAGCCTGGAGACCAGGAATGATTGCCAGAAACAATAAAAAGAGCTTAATGCAAGCCAAGCTAGCAGTGATGTGGTGAGCAATTCAATTTAACAAGCATTTATTATGCAACTATTCCATGCAAGGTACTGTGCTGGATGCTGAGAGTACAAAGAAAAAAAATGAAACAATCCCTAACTTCAAGGAGATTATGTTCTACTGGAGGTGATAGGGAAACATGTAAACAAATGTGGATAGAAAACTGGCCAGGAGGACCTGGCTTCAAGTCTTGCCTCTGAAAAGTACAGGCTGTGACCTTGGAGAGGTCACTTAACTTATCCGTGCTCTGAGGCAACTTACTAAGACTATAAATTGCAGAGATTATAAAATGCTAACCTGCTTTTGGTAGGTGGAATATGCTCATCCAGGGAATTCTCTCTAGGTAGAGTGCCTTATTCCTATCCTATATCCTAGCACAGTGACTTACTGAGTTGTTTTTTGTTGTTGTTGAATCATTTCCAATTCCTTGTGACCCCATGGACCATAGCATGCCAGGCCCTTCTATCCTCCACTAATTCTTGAAATCTGTCCAAGTTCATGTTTCTTGTTTCCATGACACTATCTATGCATTTCATCCTCTGCAGTCCCCTTTTCTTTTTTCTTTCAGTCTTTTCCAACATGAGGATTTTTTCCAAAGAGGCCCATCTTATTATATGGCCGTGGCATTTAAGCTTCAACTTCAGTATTTGACCATCCAGTAAATTAATTTCTTCAAGTATTGACTGATTTGATCTCCTTGCTGTCCAAGGGATTTTCAAAAGTCTTTTCCTAAATTACAATTTGAAAGCATCGATTGTGTGGCACTCAGTTTTCCTTATAGTCCAACTCTCACACATAAATTGCTACTGGAAAAAAACCTTTGACTATTCAGACCTTTGTTGGCAAGGTGGTGTCTCTGCATTTTAGTATGCTGTCCGGATTTGCCATAACTTTCCTTCCAAGGAGCATCATTTAATTTCATGACTGCAGTCACCATCTGCAGTGATCTTTGAGCCCAAGAATATAAAATATGATACTGCTTCCATTTCTTCTCCTTCTGTTTGCCAGGACTGATGGTACCAGTTGCCAAGATCTTAGTTTTATTTTTATGTTATACTTCAAGCCAGCTTTTACTCTCTCCTCTTTCACCCTCATCGAGAGGCTTCTTTAATTCCTCTTCACTTTCTGCTGTCAGAGTTGTATCATCTGCATATCTAAGATAGACAATAACTACAATAATGTAACAGAAAAAAAGCCAACCATGTGTATTCACAATGTATTCACAATGCCTATGGTAACTATAAATATGCTGATATGGTTATTAATCACAAAATATACCAGGCTCTCTACACAGGGAACAAAGCTAGAACATTTATTCAAATACCAGAAAACGGAGTCCCAAAACCAGAAAGTCAAAGCCATCATAGTAGTTATGAAGTTGGCACATGTAGTTAATGTAGTAAACACCCACATTCTCAAGCCTTCTAAACAGAACAGGCTACCTCAGGCAAAGATCCTCCTCTCCTCACTCGGGACAACTGCTCAGCGACTACATAGCTTGCTCCCAGCAGCTCCAGCCACCCCCTCACCCCTCCCCCTCCCCACGCAGCAGTTCCCATCCCCAGCAGTCTGTAGCAGGAGTCCTTAGAAGAAATTCTGGCTGGCTCAATAAAAAGGAGTTCGCGCCACCACCACTGCCGCTGCTGCTGCCGCCATCACACTTCCAGTCACCACATGCACACACTCTAGCTTGGCTCCCACTTCCTTTTGCCCCACCCCTTCCTGCTACATCAGCAAGTTCAAGGGGCATGGAAGATCTTCAAATCCCATAACCATTACGTTATATTGTTGTAAGGGTTATGGGATTTAAAGATCTTCCATGCCCCATTGGACTTGCTGACATAGCAGGAAAGGACAGAGCAAGAGGAAGCGGAAGCCAAGCTAGAGTTCCTGTGGTGGCTAGCAGTGGCGGCAATGGTGGCAGCAGCAGCAGAGGCAGCGGCAGTGGCAGCGCGAAGCCCTTTTTGAGTCAGCCAGAATTTCTGCTAAGGACTCCTGCTGAGGACTGCCAGGGGCCGGAGCTGCTGGGAGTACGCTTCCTGGACGCTGGGTGGTTGCTGTGAGTGAGGAGAGGAGGACCTTTGCCTGAGGTAGTCTGTTCTGTTTTAAAGGCTTGAGAATGTGGGTGCTTTCTATTTATCTACCTGTGCCAATTTCATAACTACTCTGATGGCTTTGACTTTCTGGTTTGGGGACTCAGTCTTTTGGTATTTTAATAAATTTTCTAGCTTATTCCCCCATATAGCGAGCCTGATATATTTTGTGATGGATAATTACATCAGCATATCTGTAATTTCCATAGGCATTGTGAATATTGCATTGCTGATACAAGTGTTTATAGCTAGACAGCGAGCATTATTGGTGCAGAAAATTGAGCCATTGATTTGCAGTCAGAGGGTCTAAGTTAGAATCCTGCCTTCACCATACACATACTCCTTGTGTGTTCTTGGGCAAATCACTTAACCATTCCAGGCTTTATCTGTAAAATGAGGAGTTTGAACTAGATGACTTCTAAGTCCCTTTCCATTCTAAATCTATGAGTTCGTAATCCTGTGAAATTCATCAAAAACTGAGGATTAAAATGTGAATGGACAATAACTAATAAAACAGAGGCCATGCATGATGTCAAATCTGAGGAATGCTTCTCTGGAGAAGTCTTTAGAGAAAATGCTTTCCCCAAGATTAAGAAAAGTCAAAAAAAATCTGTTTTGTGCCAACACATGAAGTCTGATCTTTCCCTGCCATTTTGAAACACCCAGAGAGATTATCCTTAATTAAAGTTCTACTGTGGTGCCTTATTAGGGCAAGGAGGTGACCTTGGTTCTTCAAAGGCTTTGCCAGTGAACACAATCTCTGGAAGGTCCTACCCAGGTAGGCAGGTAGATAATAAGCATTTATTATTGCTTGCTATGGGCCCTAAGCTGAAAAGTCTAGTAATACAAGGGTATGGACTTGGCTGTTATCTGAGAACCAGAAATTTGAAGACGTTTATCACCAGAGGGTTAAGCATAAGAAGATTGTACCAAGGAATAGCTACACTCTTGAACTCAATGTGAAGTACTAAAGTAAGCATAAGAGATTATATGCAGTTCAAGATTTTGCATGTCCCCTTCTAGATTGAAGCAAATCTCCAAATAGGCTACAGAAAAAATAAGCTTCTTAATATATGCTCTCCACATAGAACCTGGATACTTGGATGGCAGTGTGGTACAAGGGGAAGAGCATTGTATTTGAGGTCAAATCCCATCTCTGACACTTGGCTACCTTTGTGACCTTGGGCAAGTCTAACCAACCTAGGTCTTAGTTATCTCATCTATAGAATGAAAGGGTTAGATAGCCAGGTAGCCTTCTAGTTCTAAAGAATCTGTGATCTTAATCTATATCATGTTCACCCATAAAAAAATGAACTCTCCAGGGTTCTCTGGCAAATATCATATTTTAACTGCTACCCAAAGGAGAAGAGAGGGGAAAGGGAATAAGCATTTATGTGATAGCTACTATGTTCTAGGCACTGCACTGAGTGCTTCAATTCCCACCTCAGATTTAATTTTCTATGTAACACTGAGAAAATCACTTAAGTTATCTTGGCCTTAGTTTCTTCATCTGTAAAATGAGGGGGTCGGACTTAATCATCTCTAATGTCCCTCTGTTTCCAAATCCATGATCCTATGTTCCAATGAGAGTGGAAGCACCATACTTGGAGTCTAACATGACAGTCCTGAATTTATAGCATTAAAGTGAATAAAAGTGGGAAAATAATCAAACTTGACCAAGTAGAGATTTGTGTTGGAGAAGACACTACTGTGAAACTCTGAGGACATCTATAGCCAAGGTTTATAAAGGAGGGAAAGATATTAAAGATATAGAAAAATATTGAATCAAAATAATACCAGTAAAAAGAAACTGAGAAAACATAAACTAATATACCCACTCTTATCTATGCAAACTCATCATGTGGGGCATTTTTGCATAAATCAAGGAAATGATTTGTGATAGACATTCAGTGTTTATAGATTAATTGTAGTTATAGAGGCTGAATGTAGTACCAATGATTATGTAGGTGTGAAAAGTGGTATGAAAAGAAATGATTAATTACAGTGCCTTGCATACAGTAGATACATAATAAATTTTAATTGAATTTGTTGAATTATAAACATATATCACCATGAGTGAAATGGGCAGCTCATGCAATGATGGGTAATCTGCGTATTAAAATGGCATTCTTGTGATATTAGGGGGAAAAGAATAAGGCTTGCAGGGAACTGAATGGATCCTATAAAGACTGTTTATGGGACGCTGAAAGGAGTTTTACAGGAGGAATTACACAAGTGCATAGAGGAGGTATAATCTTCACTGGTGAAGAGAGAACTCAAACCAATGAAAGCAGAAATCCATCCATGTGGGTAGTTCTTCCTCCTAGCATTCCCTAGAGATGAAAAGGGGGGGGGGGCAGATAGTTTGGACATGATAAAAGTGAGCCATGAAATCAGTAAGAAAACATAAACTTCCTGACTGTTTTCTGGAGGGCAAAGCAATACCCTTTTTATTCAACATGTTGAATATGTAAGATCCACCATCCCTTAGAGACAAGTCATTCCTTGGAAAGTACCCAACCCCTTAATTTTATGGAGGAGAAACTTAGGTCCAAAAAAGTCAAATGACTCACCTGAGGTCATATAACCTGTAGGTAATAAAAATGGAGTTCCAACCAATGTTCTCTGATTCCAAATCCAGAAGACTTTCCATTGTACCACCCTGCCACTGGGTAACTAACTTCAGTGAGGAGAAGCTGGACTAATGTGGACAAGCACAAAAATATGCTTAATGTATGCTTAAAGAAAGACTTGGTGACACATAAAATACAAACTCTGAAAAGAACCCACACTCTTTCTGTGATTCTAATATGGAACCCCTAAATCTTATGTCAGACAACTGTCATCTTTGCTTACTCTTTGGACTCATTTTGATCTTGGTCCTTGGCATAGAGTCAAAAGAATCCTTGTTCTTGTTCAAGAAGACTTGAGTTTGGGGCAACTAGGTGGTGCAGTGGATAGATAACCAGCCCTGAAGTTGGGAGGACCTGAGTTCAAATTCCAGCCTCGGATACTTTCTAGATGTGTGACCCTGGGCAAGTCACTTAACACTAATTGCCTCCAAAAAAAAAGCAGACTTGGATTCAAATTCTTGCTCTGCCACTTTACTAGTTTGTGGCTTTGGGTAAATCGTTTAATCCCTTGAGGGCTTAGTTTCCTAATCTGTAAAATGAAGGCTTGGTCTAGATCTCTCAGGTCCCTTCCAGCTCTAAATAATTCTATGATCTGTATACTCCCTTCTGCCTCTGCTCCCTTATAAGCCCCTGTCAGTCTCAGGTTTTTTATGAAGCCTCTGGCTTCATAAATGTTTCCAATGGAAACATTTTGGCTTTGTTTTTCTCCTGTTCTCCTGGACCATAGACAAGAAACTCCTCAACCCAAGTCTATGTCAGGTCCCAGCATTGGTCCAAGGATGGAGTAGAGAGAAACAGCACCAGCTTTTACTTAATATTATTCATTAATATATAAAACATATATAATACGATACATAACAAATATAATAATCTAACATGTAATAAATCTAATAATAATTATTCAACTGGAGGTGGGGGAAACTAACCTTAGATAGCATTAAGAACTGAGTACCTTTTGTGTGCAAAGTATTAGGCACTGAGGGGGATGAAAGCCTTAAAATATGCATTGATTCTACCTTTGATTTATAATACAGTTGAAAGAAATAACACTATATATGTCATTATGTATGTATACATGCCTATATGCTGTTATAAATTATATGTATTTATATATTATATATTAAATATGTTAAGTTATATTTTACAATGTGTGATAATTATATTATAATACATTAAATTACATTATATATTATAGATATTAAATACAAATACACACATTATAAGGTAGTAGTATATGGACACTGATGAGTGAATGGTAGTAGGTATAAGTATTTTTGAAGGTCAAAAGAGGGAAAAATCAATTCCAGATAGAGTAATCAGGGACAGCTTCACAGTGGTAGTAAAATTTGTGTTGAGCCTTGAAGGACAAATATAATTCTGGTTAGAAAAAGAAGAAGAAAAAGAGGACTCTAGATGAAGAATGGTATAGAAATAGGGGAAGCAAAAAGCATGTTTGGGAGACAGAAAGTAGACTAGAGAGTTTTTAAAGGGGGAGCAGTAGAAAATAAAATGGTCAGGTCTGAATTTTTGTAGGCCTTGTTAAAAGAGCTGGAAGTTTATTCTATGAACGGTGGATTCTATTGAAGGTTTTGATCAGGGAAATAGCATAATGAAGGCAATATTTATGAAAATTAATCTGGCTTCAGTGTGTTGAATGGATTAACATCAAGAGAGACTAGAGACAGAAAGACTAGTTAGAAAGCTACTGCAATAGTTTGGGCATGAGATAATAAGATCTGAAGTAGGATGTTGGCAGTGCAAATGAGAAGGAGGGAACAGAAGCCAGAGACTTTATGAAGGAAGAATTGAAAAGATTTAACAAGTTACTGGACATTGGGAGAGGCAGAGGGAAAAGTCAATCATAAAATTTCTTAGAATCGCAAAGGACCTCAGAGGTCATCTAGCCCAACCCATTCCCATGGAGCAGCACCAAAGGCAGGGTGATCAGGGTTTTGTCTATGGTACTGAAATTTAGAAAGTGTTCATGATATTTGCATTCTTTCTCCAGCATAGAAACAACCTAACTAGGTTGCTCTTGTGTAGTTAGCAAGAATAATTCATTAAAATGGGATGTTTTAGATGTACAGTTTCCTGACTATCATGGCCACACACCAGGAGATCTCCTCCACAGTCCCCTTGCCCTATTCCTCCCTCCTGCCACAAGTTCTACAACAGAGTAGAGCAATAGTCCAGAGTTTCTGCCACCACATTCCTCCAGTAAGGCAAAGTCCCAGGTGTCCCCACAAGAGAATTAATGGAGGTACTGAAATGTCTGATTATCTGAATCCAGTAATGTCATTGTTTCAAGCCTGGAAGTCTGGAATAATGGAGGTACCATTAATAGATATACAGAAATAAATATAGTGGGGGGAACTGGTTTGGTAGAGGAAAAATATCATTTTATGTTTTATCTTAGGTTGGCTGGGTTTAAGGCCAGAGTCCAACATCAGATTACAGCTCAGAAGAAGGGTTAGTACTAAGAAGTACAATGTGAGAGTCATCATACAGAGTTGACACCAGAAAAGTGAATGAGTTTTCTGGTGGAGAGAGCATAGAGTGAGAAAATCCTTGAGATGAGGAGCAGGTCTCAGAACATGTTCATATTTAGGGAGTGAGGGAAAAGTAGAATCAGAAATGGCATCAGATAAGTATTGCAGACTAACAAGGAGAGAACCAGGACATTTGAGCAGAAGCTAAGGGAGGGAAAAAAATAGGCAAAGTTTGTCCTCATTGCTCTCCCATTTACTTGTACCCTATGTAGCAACCACTCACATCCACCACCTCTTGAAGGTGCCAATCTAGAATAACAAGGTCATAGGATGAGAAGCAGAAAAGACTTCAAGGGTCATATAAGTCAATCCTTCATCTTATAGATGGGGAAACTGAAGCCCAGAAAGCTTAAGCAACTGACCCAAGTTCACTTAAGTCAGAAATACCAAAGCCAAAACCTGTATCTTCTGACTGGCAACCCAAGAAGCTAATACTATATAGGTTGCATTAAAAGTAGAGTGTCCAGATGTCATAGATCCACTCGACTCTACCATCGTAAAACCACATAAGGAGTACCATACTCTGTTCCAGGCTGCATTTTTAAATAACATTTTATTTTCCCTAATTACATTTTTAAATGGTTTTAAACATTTGGGTTTTTTTTAAGTTTTGAGTTCCAAATTCTATACCCCACTCCAACAGTAAGTACTCTTTATACATGTTTATAATACGTTATACATGTGCAATCATGTAAAACATTTCCATATTATTCGTTTTGTATAAGAAGATGAACAAAAGCAAAAAAAGAAAGAAAGTGAAAAATAGTGTTGGGCTGCACATTTTAAGAAAGCCATTGATAATCTGCTATGCATCCAGAAGATGACAAGGATGGTGAGAATTTTGTGGGAACTGTGCCCTGTAAGGGTAGACTGAAGGACCTAGGAATGGTTAGCATGGAGAAGAGAAGACTTCAGGGAATCATGATAGTTCTCTTCAAAGGCTGTCATGAGAATGAGGGATTACTTAGAATTGTTCTGTTTGGAGCCAATGACAGGACTAAGCAATGTTGGAAGTCTCAGGGAGGCTGATTTGGACTCAAAATAAGGGGAAAACTTCCTAAGCAAGTAGAATTGGCCAAAAGTGAAATGAAGTGCTTTGGGAGGTAATGGTTTTTCCCTTACTTGATGTTTTTAAGCAAAAGATGAACAAACACTTTTGGAAATGTTGAATATGTAGTTATCAACCCCAAGTGGTTCGTACTAGATGGATTCCAGTGACCATGAGATTCCTTCCCACTGAATTCTGTGACTTCAAATATACAACAACAAGACTAACTCAAGTATCTACATACTGGGAGGGCTGATAGTAAAGTTACCTGATAAATGAATTAATACTAGATCATCGTGAGTAATTTAATTTCTTACATCTTCCCAGGAGTATTTACTTTGAAGAAAAGGAACAGTTCTCCAACTGTTAGCTCCCTCCCTCCCAAACCACCTTATATTTAAATACTTTGTATAATTTGTATTTATGGGTATTTATGATATGTGTGTGTACTTGTCTTCTCCATTAGAATGTAAGCTCGTCGTGTGTAGGAATTGTTTCAATATTTATTTCGTTATTGTGTCCCTAGTGTCTACTTCAGTGCCTACCACATAGTCAGCATTAAATAAATGATTATTTGATTGATTGATTGATTGATTGACTGATTGATTGATTGGGAGAGAAAATAGGTTCCTAATGGTAGTGCTGCTACGGCACCAGAATAAGGGAAAGGCATTTAGTTAGGTGAGACCCAAAAGTTGGATGCCTCTCAGATCACACCATAAAACTCTGAGTGATGGACAAAAATGAACAATCCTTTCCCTCAAGGAGTTTGCATTCTAATTGGAGCAAATAGCATGTACACAAATAGGTAAAATAGGTAAAAAAAAATAAGTAATAGATCATTTTGGTAGAGGGAGAAGAACTATTAAAAAATGATAGAATTAGGAAAGGCCTCATGCAAGGTCTGACTCTTGAACTGAGCTTTGAAGAGTGTGAGGAATTCTACAAAACAAAGATAAGTAGGAAAGGGGGGCAACGAGGGAGCACAGTGGATAGAGTGCTAGGCTTGGAGTCAGGAAAACTTGTTTTCATGAGTTCAAATTTGCCCTCAGACACTTACTAGCTGTGTGACTCTGGGCAAGTCATTTAACCCTGTTTGCCTCCGTTTCCTCATCTATAAAATGGGCTAGAGAAGGAAATGGCAAACCACTCCAGTATCTCTGCCAAGGAAGCTCCAAAAGGGGTCGTGAAGAGTAAGATATGACTGGAAACAATTGAACAACAACAACGAGGAAAAGAATTTTGTAACTAGATAGGCAGCTGGATGGCACAGTGGAAAGAACACTGAATCTGAAGCCAGGAAGATCTGCATTCAAATGTATCCTTGGGTACTCACTAGCTGTGTTACCCTGGGCAAGTCACTTCAGTTTCCTCATTTATAAACTGGGGATCATAATAGCTCCTACTTCCCAGGAAGTTGTTGTAAGGATCAAAAGAGATGATACTTATAAAAAAAAACTTTACAAACCACTATAATAAGGACTAGTTATAATCATCATTATTATTTTTTTTGCCTTTTTGGAAGGGGGAAGGCAGGGCAACTGGGGTTAAGTGACTTGCCCAAGGTCACACAGCTAAGTGAGTGTTAAGTGTCTGAGGCCAGGATTCGAACTCCTAATTCCAGGGTCAGTGCTCTATTCACTGCACCACCTAGCTGCCTCTCATCATTATTATTAAATAAATGGATGATAGTCTTTGTAAAAGTACAGAGTCAGGAGGTAGAATCCCATGTATGAGGAACATTAAGTAAGTCAGTTTGAACAGAAGGTACAGGACACAAATGAGAATGATGTGAAATCAGTCAGGGGACAGGGAGGGAAGATGGATCCAGACTGTGAAGAGTTTTCATTTTTATTTCATCCTAAAGATAATAGGGAATCATTGTGGCTTCCTGAGCAGGCGAGTTAAGTGTTTTTTTTTTACTGTGACAGTATGCAATAGAATGCAGTCTCAAACCCAGGTGTCTAGATCTAGTGGTCTTTCTATTACGCCACTCTGCCTCTCCGTAACTCAGATGGTGTTTTAGAACAGAGGCATAATTAAGACCTGGCAGTGGGAAATGTTGGCAGTACTGACAACATGTCCCCAGAAATCATAGTATCATAGATCTAGAACTAGAAGGGACCTCAGAAGACCTCAGAAGGAGAGAAGAGATTCTCCCCTTTTATGGATAAAGAAACTGAGACCTAGCAAGGTTAAGTCACTTGAAAAGGTCACTGAACAGCTTATAAGTGGTAGATTTGAATTCAGCTCCTGTGCCTCCAGAATCAATGACCTCTCCACTGTACCAAGCTGCCTCCCAACTCACCTTATCCCCATAGAGCAGCAGGCTCATCCTGGGGGTGCTTTTCCCACCTTGCCACTTTTGAGATACATTTCCACCCTCATCCACAACAGCCACATTTCCAGTGAGACTGTTCACCCCCACTTGTATCTGACCCAGCTGCAGAAATTCATAGCATCATAGATTCCGAGCTAGAAAGAAATTAAGAGGCCACAAAGTCCAACTTCTTCGTTGGACAGATGAAGACACTGGGGCATAAACTGAGAAGGAAAGTGCCTCACCCAAGCGATAAGTATCTAATGCAAAATTCAGACTCAGGTGTTTCTGATTTCCAAGTTTAATATTCTATCCACTGTACTACCTAGCTGCCACAGAAATAATCTTTAAAAAACAAAAACAATCTCTTCAAGCTAGTTTTGGGATCTCGTTTGGGATCACTTATGCATCAACGTCCTCAAGGGCATTATAACTCTACTCTGGAATCATGTGTGTATCTAAAGGATCCAGCATTCTACCAAGGACTGGAATCTAGACAACAGTCATCTTTCATAGGGAGCATAATGTGGATCCTGGTGTTCCTTTTTTTTTCTAAGCCTGGAAGTATCACTGGCAAGATCTGGAAAACCCAGTATACTTGAGAGCTATTAAGAAAAATCAGCCCTACAGAAGAAGAAGAACCAATCAGAGTGAATGACAACAGTATCTCCTAGTTCAGATTATTCCCAGGGTCAGCGTGTTCCTGCCAACAAATGACATAAACTCAATTGAATTCCCAGAAGCACCAAAACCTGGGAGCAAGCCTGCCAGTCCAGCTGTCATCCCCAGTGTTCTGAGGATAGGAATTTAGTTTAGGTATCTGGGTAAACAAAGACTTCAAACACTTCCTTTCTGTAATGGAGGGTGCCCTACTCAACCTGGCCTTGACCCACTACCAGGGGACAGCAGGAGCATTAAAAAATGTCGAGATTTAGATTGGCTGACTGAACACAACAGGAGCTGTTTGGGGACATCCAGCTGTAGGACACACAGGGGGCAAATGCACAAGGAAATGTTTCTGAAAGCTGTCTGAATAATCTGTAATCCTCCCAATCCTTTTTTCTTTTTCAGCCTTCCTGGCCCCGTGCTGAAATCAAGGGCTGGGAGCCAGGGTTCCCCATCAGAAAAAAGCCCATAAAAGACATTCAAAATGGTGCCAGATTCACTTGAGTTATTATTTTTCCTTTAAAGAAAAAAAAATGTCCTCCTGGAATAAGTGAAACTCATGCAAGTTTTTGCTTTATCCACATCTATTCCCGTGGCCAGCTAATTACAGGTTCTGGCTGTCTGACCGTTACCTCATCCTCAAATACTCTCACACTATGCATCAAATGGCATTGCCAGAGACACAGAGAATAAGTTAAAGGCCTGGAAGCAAAAGAGAATGATTTTAAAATGGACCCCAGTCAAGGCTGTATGGAGCCCCTCCTCCTGCTTGTTGAGGGATCCTTATGCAACCTGGTACTTTCCTAACATGGCTCAGAGTCATCTCTGACATTAGCCAACTAAGTGGCTCATAACTATCAGAATTGGGATGTGTTTTCCAATCTTCCATCATTATTATCATTGTCTGAAACATCTATGCAGGATTTATTTATTACTTAACTCTGTACAAGGTACTAGGTGAAGTGGATAGAGGGGCCAACCTTACAGTTAGGAAGTCCTGGGTTTAAGACTGCCTCTGGACTAGACTAAATGATAATGATGGTATAAGCATAAGGCAGGTGGTACAAACACTAATATCCCAATTTTAGATGGGATGGGATGGGATAGAATGGGATGGAATGGGATAGGATGGGCCTGGATCTTTGATGTCATTGCTGGTGTGACCCTGTGCAAGTTACTTAAGCTTGTAGAGACCCACTAGTCTCTAAGACTCTATGGTATAGGTGAGTTGTCCATCCGTATCACTTAAACCAAGAAAACCACAAGTCTGAACTAAATAAAGATGATAATGTGATACATTTCTATGGTACTACATGATTTACAAAGTGGTTTCTTCACAACAAGCCTCTAAGGTAAGAGGTGACAGTATTCATCTCCCAAAAGCGCATGGGAAGAGGTGGACTTGAAGCTATGATTTCATTGGCACAAATGAGGACATTCACTCTACCTGTGCAAATAGCAACCTTCTCTGCACTTTACAGTCTTAGCTATCTGACACACTGAGATGTGAGTAAATTAGATCTGGAGCTCCCTGAGGGCAGGGATTGTCTTCTGCCTTCTTTTGTATTCTCTGAGCTTAGGGCAGGGTCTGGGAACTTAGCAGGCACTTAATAAATGTTTAATTAATTGGTCCTCTTCAAGAATGAAGGAGGTAGGAGGAACAGCAATTAAATAATGGATTGAAGAAGAGTCACAGAAGTGAGACAACCCCAAGTCTCCATCACCCCAAAGCTGGTTTTCATCCACCACACCTCCATGCTGTCTCTCATTCTCATTTTCATGATAAACTGAGGCTCAAAGAGGTTAGGGAATTTGCCCAAGGTTGCTTCAATACATCAAGTAACACTTCGAGGATAAGTATTTTCATCAGCAAAGATATGATCCCCACCAATGGAGATTCATTTTGAGGAAGTGCTCAGGTCAACTATCCCTCACTCCTCCCCTGGCTCCCTCCTAACGCTATAGATTTTGCCAACAATTCTTCTCCCCACCCCTCTCTCCCCCTCCAATGTACCTCTTCACCCTAATTTTGAAGTCCCTTTTATGTAGTATCTTACCCCAGTTAGAATGTAAGCTCCTTGAGGGCAAGGACTGACTTTCTTTTTGTTTGGATTTGTATTCCCGGGGCTTAGCCCAGTGCCAAATATGTACTAAGTGTTTTATACATACTTATTGACTTATAGATTTAAGGACTGGGACTCAAACCCTGCAGTAACTGAACAATAAATCCATTCCCAGAGCTGATACTTTTTGCAGTACAATGGGGGAAAAAATCTTAATTCCAATTCAGCTTCAAACACTTACCAATTATGTGACTTTGGGATAGTTACTTGACGTCTGTCTGCCTCAGTCTCCTCCTCATAATAAAAGCACCTACCTCTCAAGATTGGTGTGAAAATAAAATGTGATGGGGTGGCTAGGTGGTGCAATGAATAGAGCCCTGGAGTCAGGAGGACCTGAGTTCAAATCCAAGCTCAGACACTTAACACTTACTAGCTGTGTGACCTTGGGCAAGTCACTTAACCTCAATTGCCCTGCCCTCCGAAAGGAAGGAAGGAAGAAAGAAAGAAAGAAAGAAAGAAAGAAAGAAAGAAAGAAAGAAAGAAAGGAAGGAAGGAAGGAAGGAAGGAAGGAAGGAAGGAAGAAAGAAAGAAAGAAAGAAAGAAAGAAAGAAAGAAAGAAAGAAAGAAAGAAAGAAAGAAAGAAAGGAAGGAAGGAAGGAAGGAAGGAAGGAAGGAAGGAAAGAAAAGAAAATGTGATAACATTTATAAGGTGCCTTGCAAACCTCTGAGAGCTTTATAAATGCAAGCTATTCTTATTATTGCAACCCTTCAAAATGAGGAGATTGGATCAGATGCCCTTTGTGATCGCTTTCACTTCTAGCTTTATCATCCTGAGAAGTTCTCCTGACCCTTGACAAGTCTGGGACCTGGATTCCTCATAACAATCCTGTGCGGGGAGGACAGCCTTTTCTGCACTTTACAGATGATGAGAATACTACTCGAGGTCCCTTGGCAAAGCTGTTCTTTTAAATTGGCGTCCTGGGATTAGGCACTACCAAAAATATTTGTCCCTGGCAGATGCATTTATGATGCTTCAAAGTCATCAACGAGTGGTGACCTAACTGTCCAAGGTGAGCTGCCTGTTTACTTAACTTTCCACCAGACAATACCTCACACAAGCCCCAAGCACAGAGGAGGGCCCTGAGACTACACATCATGGCTTTCCTGTGGAAACCCCATCTGTCTGCCCATGGATTTTCAAGAGACAGCCCTTTCTGGACACGTGCACATCACAGAAAGGCCTTGTGCTTGAGAGACGTTTTCCTTCCAAATACTCCTAATGAAATATATATCAGAAAGCTGAAACCTGACCCACAGGGGCTGAGGAGGTCCACTGTTTCATGAACCTTTGGCTCTGAATGACCAGTTTATAACAGCTGCCTCTGGAAAAATGACATCACACACTTGGATGAGTCTGTAGCTCCACATTGTCTGAAGGAAACAGCAGCAATTAAAAATTGCTGTGGTGAAAAGATTTCCATTTTTTTCTCAAAAAAAAAAGAAGGAAACAAGCATTTATTTAATATCTACCATGTGCCATGAAATGTGCTAAGTGTTTTATAAATATTATCTCATTTTATCCTCACAACAACCCTGAGAAGTAGTTGCTATCCCCTGCTATTATTATCCCCATTTTACAGTTGAGGAAACTGAGGCAGAGAACAGTTAAGTGATTTGTCCAAGGTCACACAGTTAGTAAGCATCTAAGGCTAGAGTTGAACTCAGGTCTTCCTTGACTCCAGACCCAACACTCCATCCATGACACCACCTACTGTATGTAGGGAAAGAAAACACAAAAAACATAGGACATGGGACTAGTTGGGGCTGATAATTAAAGGTTATTATCATCACTTCTGAGAGCCATTTATTTAACAATAATATCTAGCATCTATATAGTACTTACCATGTGCCAGGCACTACCCTAAGTGCTTTATAATTATTATCTTAATCCTCACAACAACTCTGGGAGGGAGGTGCTATTATTTTCTCCATTTTGCAGTTAAGGAAACTGAAGCAAACAGGGTTAAGTATCTAGTAGTAGCTTGTAAGTATCTGAAGCTGGATTTGAACTCCAGGCCCACCCAGCTGCCCAATAATCATGACATTGTTTATCTCCTTCCTATACACAATAGACATCATGAAAGATGCCATAAGGTAGCTTGGCACTGGATTTGAGGTCAGTAGGTATGAGTTCAAATCCTGCCCCTTCCTCTTACTACCCCTGTGATGCTAGAAAAGTTACCTCATCCTCTTTGGTGCTCAATTTCCTTATGTCTAATAAGAGGAGGTTGAACCAGATGACTTCTAAGATCATAGCTCCAAGTCTCTGTTCAAGAATCAACCAATCAACATTTATTAAGCACCAAGATTTATTAATACACCGTTATTCTGTTAGATATGACAAAGACAAAAGTGAGATAATTCCCAGTCTCAAGGAGCTGGCAGTCTACTGGAACAGCAATATATATAAAGTTAAATAAGTAAAGGGCATTTTTCCCCAATTTATTTTTTATTTTTAGTTTTCAACATACATTTCCACAAGATTTTGAGTTACAAATTTTTCTCCCTGTCTTTCCCCTAACCCCCAACCCAAAATAGCAAGCCTACTGAGTACTACTCTCCCCAATCTGTTCTCTCTTATATCCTCCCCCATTCCCCCTTCTAACTTTCTAGTAAGACAAGATGGATTTCTATACTCCAGTGCCTGTATATCTTATTTCCCAGTTGCATGTAAAAAAAAATTTATACACATTTGTTTTAAAAACTTTGAGTTCCAGATTTTTTCTCTTCATCCCTCCTTACCCACCCCCACTGGGAACATAAGCAATTCAATATAGGTTGTACATGTGTAGTTACCCAAATCATTTCCATAGTGGGTATATTGTGAAAGACTAACTATATTTACCTCCATCGTATCCCACCCCTCACTTATTCTATTTTCTCCTTTGACCCTGTCCCTTTTCAAAAGAGTTTGCTTCTAAATACCCTCTCTCCCAATCTGCCCTCCCTTCTATCATCCCCCCTCTTATCCTCTTCCCCCCTATTTTCCTATAGGCTAAGGTACCCAATTGGGTGTGTATGTTATTCCCTCCTTAAGACAAATTCAATGAGAGTAAGGTTATCTCATTCCCTTTCACCTTCCTTCTCTTCTCCTTCATTGTAACAGTTTTCTCTTGCCTCTTTTATATGAGATAATTTACCCTAATCTATCTCTCCCTTTCTCTTTCTTCCAATATATTCCTCTCTCACCTCTTAATTTTATTTTTTAGATATCATCCCTTCCTATTCAACTGATCCTGTGCCCTCTGTCTGTGTATACATGTACATACATATGCACACCCTCACATATATATTTATATACACCTATACCCTGCTGTACATATATATGTATGTATACATATATATTCCCTTCAACTGTCCTCAAACTGAGAAAAGCCTTATGAGTTACAATTATCATTTTTTCCACATAGGAATGTAAATAGTTCAACTTTAATAAGTTCCTTATGATTTCTTTTCCCTGTTTACCTTCTCATACTTCTCTCACTTCTTGTATTTGAAAGTCAAACTTTCTGTTCAGCTCTGGTTTTTTCATCAAGAATGCTTGAAAATCCTCTATTTCATTGAATGACCATATTTTCCCCTGAAGCATTATACTCAGTTTTGCTGGGTAAGTCATTCTTGGTTTTAATCCTAGCTCCTTTGACCTCTGGAATATCATATTCCAAGCCCTTCAATCCCTTAAGGTAGAAGCTGCTAGGTTTTGTGTTATCCTGATTGTGTTTCCACAATTCTCAAGTTGTTTCTTTCTGACTGCTTGAAGTATTTTCTCCTTGACCTGGGAACTCTGGAATTTGGCTATAATATTCCTAGGAGTTTTCTTTTTGGGATCTTTTTCAAGAAGCTATCAGTGAATTCTTTCTATTTCTATTTTGCCCTCTGGTTCTAGAATATCAGGGCAATTTTCCTTGACAATTTCTTGAAATATGGTGTCTAGGCTCTTTTTTTGATCATGGCTGTAAGATAGTCCAATAATTTTTAAATTATCTCTCCTGGATCTATTTTCCAGGTTGGTAGTTTTTTCAATGAGATATTTCACATTGCCTTCTATTTTTTCATTTGTTTGGTTCTGTTTTATATTATCTTGATTTCTCATAAAGTCATTAGCTTCCATTTGCTCCAATCTAATTTTGAAGGAGTTATTCTCTTCAGTCAGTTTTTGAAATTCCTTTTCCATCTGGCAAATTCGGTTTTTTAAGGCATTCTTCTCCTCATTGACATTTTGGGCCTCTTTTCCATTCGAGTTAGCCTATTTTTTAAGAAGTTATTTTCTTCAGTCAGGCTGTTGACATTCTTTTCATTATTTTCTTGTATCATTCTCATTTCTCTTCCCAATTTCCCCCCTACTTCTCTTACTTGGTTTTCAAAATCCTTCTTGAGCTTCTCCATGACCTGTAACCAATTCATATTTTTCTTGGGAGCTTTTGATGCAGGAGTTCTGACTTCATTGTCTTCCTCCCATTCCGTGATTTGATCCTTTTTTGTCCCCAAAAAAGGAATCTATGGTAGTATTGTGTTTTCTCTGCTTGCTCATGTTGCCAGTAAATTACTTGACTTTTGAACTCTTTGCCATGGTAGAACTCTGCTTTCAGAATGGAGAGAGCTTTGTCCCAAATCACTGAGGTTTTCACAGTTGCTGGAGCTATTAATTGGGCACCCTCTCTACAGGCTCTGGCACCTGGCCACACACCCCAGGACCGCCACCCAAGAAATCAATCCAGATCCAAGCAGGTTAAAGCAAGAGCAATTACCCTCTGAATGGTCACTTGGTCCCCCTACAATCTGCAAGCTAGGAGCTCCTGAGGCATCCACATGGTGCATCTGCTGGGCCTCCTCTGCTTCTTGCCCAAGGGACAGGGGCTGGACCACGCTCTTCCATCCACCCCTGTTCCAACAGAGTTCCACACTAACTTTTTACTTTGTCTTTGGCATTTATGGGTTGAGAAGTCTGGAAATCACCACAGCTGCTGGTGCTTCACTCTCCTGAAGTCTGTTCTGGCCACTGCTGGTTGGGGCTGCCCTGGGGCCAAAGCCACGCAGCTCAATCAGGGCTGGGCTCAGCTCCCAGCTTAGTGCTATAGCCCCTTCCTGCCAGCCTGCCAGACTGCCTTCAGTGAGAGATTTGCTTCTATCTATCACTTTGTGGGTTCTGTAGCTCTAAAATTTGTTTAGTATTTTTTACATGTATATGAGGAGGTAGAAGCTGGAGCCACAAGGAAGTCCTATTTCTCCTCCACCATCTTGCAAGGGCATTTTTTTAAAATGTGTAATGATTGACAGAAGGGAATTACAACCGAGGAAATCAAGAAAAGCTTCTTGAAGCAGGTGCCTACAAAGTAACACTTTTAACGGTTTTTTCCCTCTTACCTCTCAAAGCTAGGTTGTCACCAATGTCGATTCCAATTCCATAACATTTTTCATATCTTTTCCCTCCTTTCTACCCCAGTGGTCATTTCTCTCATATTACCCTGCCTAGACTATTGCAATGACTTCCTAACAGACTTTCCTAATGTCCTCTCACTTCTCCCTCCAATCCATCTTTGCTTTAACTGTCAAACTAGTCTTCTTCATACCTAAATCAGACTATAACCTTCCTCTGCATCACTGCCTAAAACCCTTCATTGACTCCTAAATGCTTCCCAACAAAGTTCAGACTCCTCTACCTGGTATTCAAAACCCTCTACCATTTAGTGCTATCCTGCTTTCCCAGTTATTTGTTGAATGAACTGAAATGAGAAGTGAACAGAATGAACTGAAGTTTTCTCATTCTATATCACAAATTCTAGGGATCCCTTCCCCAGAAAGTTTCTATCATTTCCTACCAGCAACCCATCTTCCCTGTTAGGGAGAACCAGATACAGTGTAGAATTCCCAGATCACCAGACTGAAAATCCAGTGACTAATTGTAGATTAATTATGACAACAATAACAACGATGATGATGATGATGATGATGATGATGATGACGATGATGACAACTGGCATTTATATAGCACTTTAAGGTTTATGAAGTGCTTTTTATCTCTTGTCTCATTTGAGCCTCAGAGCATCCCAGGTCATATGACTTCCCCACTTTGAACCTAGGAGCACAAATCAGTCACTAACTAGACAGGAATGCTAAAGGCCAAGGTGACCTGGAAATATGACAGCCAAAATTGACATTTTAGTATCATACACCTTAAACTGATCATAGGTATGTGCTGTAAGAAACCATGAGAAGGACGATCTCAGAAAAGCCTGAAAAGACGTATGTGAACTGATACAAAGTGACGTGAGCAGAACCAGGAGAACATTGTACATAGCAACAACAACATTGTACAATGATTCACTGTGAGTGACTTAGCTATTCTCAGCCATGCAATGATCTAAGGCAGTTCTAAAGGACTCATGATGAAAAATGCGATCCACCTCCAGAGAAAGAATTGATGGAGTCTGAATGCAGATTGAAGCATACTGTATTTCACATTTTTGTGGGGGATTTTTTGTCTGTGTTTTCTTTTACAACATGACTAATATGGAAATATTTTTTGCATGGTTGCACATGTATAACCTATATCAAATTGCTTACTGTTTCAGGGAAGGGGAGTAAGAGAATTTGGAACTCGAATTTTTACAAAATGAAGGTTAAAAATTGTTTTTACATGTAATTGGGGAAAAATTATTCAAAATAAATAAATTGATCATAAGTAAAGTGAAGGGTAACTAGATGATCCAGATTCAGCTCTTTGAAATATATTAATATAGCCCATAATCTTAGAACACAAGAATATTTGGATGCAGGTGGCATCTGACTTCTTTGCTCAACACCTTTGTTGCTAGTGATTTTCATGGGTATAAGTAAATTTCAGGAGACTTCTCACATTACACAAAACAAAGACCTTACCTTTCAGTGGGTTCTGCACCTTTTCAAGAGAAGAGATATTTAAATAGTTGAAAAGGACATAAAGAAACAATATATGTTGGAAATGATGGTGGCTTTGGAGTCAGAAATTTAAGGTTTTGTTGCTCAGTCATTTCAGTTGTCTCCAACTTTTCATGACCGCATTTGGGTTTTTCTTGGCAGAAATACAAGAGTGGTTTGTCATTTCCTTCTCCAACTCATTATATAGATGAAGAAACTGAGGCAAACAGGGTTAAGTGATGTAGCAGCAAGCACCCTAAGTGTCCTCAGGGTGGCTGCCCATACAGGTTCTTAGATCTGCTTTGTTAAAAGAAAGCAACTCAAAATGGGTTAACAAGCTTACTTTAATCAGTCAAACATGTATCATTTACCTAGTTCAGGGGAAAAAGGTCAGCACCCCGAATTTCAGAATATACAGACAGAATTATCAAGACAGAGAAACAGATCAAGTAGACAGATTTCAAACTGTCCAACCATTACATCCATACCCAATCAACATCTGGGTTTCAACATCTGGGTTTTTCAAAGCCGGGGGGGGGGGGGGCTCTCAAAAAAAGCTCCCCAAAAACCAGATCAAATCACACAACACTTCTCAAAGTGAGCCCCAAAACAAAGCTACACATCAGGGCTTATATAGCCTTCTCCTGGCTCAGAGAATGTGACAACCTTATTGACTCACTGGCCAATCAAGAAGTATCTACTGAAAAACAAGCCTCCCACCCCAGGCTCCAGGTGCACTTTAGCCTAGGGGCAGGGAAGATCTTAAAAATTTACATTCCCATTACAATGAGGAAACTGAGGCAAACAGGGTTAAGTGACTTGACCAAGGTCATACAGCTACTAAGTATCTGAAGCTGTATTTGAACTCAGGAAGATGAGTCTTCCTGACTCCAAGCCCAGCACACTGACCCAGCTACCCTCTGAAGTCAGAGGACTTGTGTTCAAATCCCAGTTCTGTCACTTATTGCATATACAGCTTTGGACAATTTATTGAACCTCTGTAGGTCTCAGCGGTCCCATCTGTAAAATGAGGGGTTGAATTAGATTATCTCAAAGGTCTCTTCTACCTAGAGGTCGATGATAAAGGTAACTCATAATCCTGTGATTATTCTCATCCTACACATACTTAACCATGAATATCCCCTCTATAGGAATGCCGATAAGTGGCATTTACTTGAAGACTTCAGTGGGAGGAACTAACTATCTTTTTAGCCCATTTTGCTTTGAAACAGTTCTAATCATTACATAGTGTTTCCTTATATCAAACATAAATCTCTCTCTCTCCCCCTCTTTCCCTCTCTTCTCTCTTTCTCTCTCTCCCCCTCTTTCCCTCTCTTCTCTCTTTCTCTCTCTCCCATTGCTCCTAGTTCTGTTCTTCAGGACCAAAAAGAACCACCCTGATACCTCTTACCACATGGTAATCCTTCAGATACTTGAAGACCGATGTCAAGCATTCCCTAAGTATCCTTCTATCCAGACTAAACAATCTAGAATCAAGAAAAACATACATACTGTTTGCTAAAGACAAGGTCAGATGACCTCTAGTAGTATAATTTTTCTGGACCAATGCACTAGGCCAAAATATAATACAAGGACCCACCCCCTTATTAAACAACAAGATGTAGGTGTAGCTGTGGTTATAACCATACCCCATGGGTATGGGGATGTGTAAGGCTATAGGTATAGGAATAGTACCAAAGCCCATGTGCAAAAACTAGCCCATCTGTAATTTAGCAGACTAGATTTTACCCAACTGCAGAGAAAAAAAATTCAGTCAGTATTTAAAAATCTATAAAATTAGTGAACAAGGGGCATAATAGATGGAGATTTGGTCTCAGAGTCAGGAAGATTTGGTCTCAATTCTCTCCTTCTGACAGGTACTTGTCATGTGACTTTAGATTAGTTACTTAACCTATCAGTACCTCTGATAACTCACTAAGCTTATAAGTTGTAGACTAGGTGAAGGTCTGCATTGGTGGAAGAAGCTTCCTCAAAGAGAGCTCCCTACAAACAATAATTTAATAATTATTTATTAAGTAGAATTTACAATAAGTATGATTAATATCATATTAATTGTATTGATTTTTAAATAATTTAATCTTAAAAATCAGAGGTTTGGTCAAAAAAGATTTAAAAATCTACAAAATTCATTTTGAAACTTCAATTGGGTTTAAATTAAAAGTCAGTTTTAACTTAAGAGTTATACAAATGAAATTTTAAAACATTCTCAGTGAGTTAAGAAACAGTGAAATTTAATAATCTGAATTATTTTTACTGTTTGTGTGCATTAGGAGAAGGTAGGTGGTGCAGTGAGTAGACATCAGTCCTGGAGTCAGGAAGACCTGGCCTCAGACATTTAGTAGTCATGTGCCCCCAAGCACTTAACCCTATTTGCCTCAGTTTCCTCATCTGTAAAGTGCACTGGAGAAGGAAATGGCAAATCATTCCAGTATCTTTGCCAGGAAAACCCCAAATGCCATCATAAAGAATTTGAATGACTGAAATGGTTGGACAACAACACATGGGTGCCTTAAGATATGCAGCCTTAAGAAGATGGTTCTCACCTCATGGCACCCATGGATGCCACTAATGAAAAAGACCTTCCCAACATCTGATCATTGCTGGACTGTCTGCTAGTGGTTTTCTTCAGAATTCCACAGTTCTGTGACCCATCCCACCTATAGCTGCTCCCACTTTAGTTCCCTATATGAGATTTGGATCAAAACACCCCTCTTATTCCAATTCTGAGCACATCTTGGCCAGTGGAGCTGTCGCACAGAATGCATCACTTTTCTGTGGGCTAATTGGCTGTGCCCTAGAACCTCATTGGTGGTGGTCCTGTCTTGTTGTTTCATGTTAAGCACTAGCTTTAGGGGGAAGCTTGAGATTTAACATCGATTTCAGGATAGAAGGCCATTTAAATCCTGCTGGTACATGGTCAGCAGAATCCCACTAGCCAGTTGTCAGTTTGGTACTTGTCCCAGCATTTCCCCTTGTCTGTTTGTTCCTTGCTTTTTCTAGTGATTCCATTCCCAGAAGCTGCTCTGGCAGAGGTATAATGAGGAAATTTTGTGCCCATAGCAAATACTGTAAATCATATCGAGGGTAAGCAGCACAATTCAGGCATTTAGTGCCCCAAAGTAAAAAAAAAAAATTTTAAATAATAGGAGGACACCTGAGATGAGACTAAAACATGAGACGAGAGGTTAGAAGTTCATATGAGCTTTAAGAACTATTTCCTAAATAAATACCAAAAGTATTGTAGACAGCTAAAAAGTAACTCTTTGCCTTGAAAAAATAATGGGTTTCAGGAAATAATTTTGCCTCTTTAGAAAAAATCTAAGGTTCTTTTAAAACTGTATTGTTAAGACAGTTGGATGGTTCAGTGAACAGAGTACCAGTGCTGAGTTCAAATCTAACTTCAGATACTTACTAGCTGTGTGACCCTGGGCAAATCACTTAATCCTGATTGTCTCAAAAAAATTGTCTCAAAAAAATCGTTTTTTAAATTATAATCCTCAGTGACAATGTCATTAAATACTATGTATAAATGACATCTTCACATCTTTTATGTTTTTCATTTTTTTTAATTTCTCTATTTTTACAAACATTTATTATCTCCCCTTTCCAGCCCTCCTCCTATTAAACAATTAAAAAAGACAAATAATCCTGATAACAAATATCCATAGTCCAGCAAAACAAATTCCCACATTGGCTGTGTCCAAAAAAGAGTATGCCTCATTCTACATTTTAAGGCCCTCACATCTCTCACAGCTGGTGGTAGTGTGTCTCATCTTCAGTCCTTTTCCTATATGTTCAAATATGTTTTAACTATCCCACTTGCCACATGCATGCACATATATGCATCATAAGTAGCAAAGGGGACACGAAAAACAGCTTAATGCTGAACTCCTGGTGTCTGCTTTCTTTAAATTAGAAGACTTTCTGATTTCAAGTGTCATGTGACTCTGGTTGAAACTCAAGGGTCCACGTTCACATTGGAACAGCCCACAGTGTGTCCATTGGATTCTATTCCCACCACGAACCTGGGGATATAGACAGGCCTTGAGGCATCCTTAGGCCTAAAAAGATTAAAACAGTTCCCATATCCATCCCTATCCTTGGGATTAAGAATCAGACATGACTGAACAACAACAGAATGAGACAGCTGGGGTTGGTTCACACACTTCTAGCTCTTTGGTTAGAAATGGGTCTCTTGTAGTCTTAACCAGTACACAAAAAGTACTTTGGGCAGACCTAAAGACCTCTTTGAACACTTGCTTACTTGGTCCTCTAATTCAGGGCTTCTTAAACTTATTCTACTCATGACCCCTTCAGTACTTCTTAAACTGTGGGTCTCCTCCTCTCATGGAGTCATTAATGGTCCACAACCCTCATTCACAACCAAGTTAGAAGCAACCAAATTCCATTTATCTCTGTGTGTAGGCAGGAAATATCCGATGTGGTTTCCCACCAAGTCTTTTGGGGTAAGAGACAAACATCCTCACCATTTTTCAGTCAGTCTTTCCATTCCTGTCATTCTTGTCTGGTAACTAAGGACAGGCCCTAGAAACACCAGAGGGCAAGATACAAAGCTGTTGGTCACCCATTGGCCACCATGACACAACAGATAATGCTCATCCTTACTAAACTCCATTATCTTTCTATAGGGCTTTTAGGTTTACTAAGTTTCTTTCTTTATAATGGCCTTCCATGGAAGATAACACAAGCAATATAGTCCCCATTTTACTGATGAAAAAACTGAGACTCAGAAGTAAAATGTCTTGTTCAGTCAGTATGACTAGATTATATTGAGTAAAAGAATCCATGGGATTAAGTGTGAGAGCCAAGATATGAACCAAAGTCGCTCACTCCAACTTTAGAATTCTAGTTGTATCACAATGGTTCTGAACAATGGGACTACCAGAACAAGAGGGTTAGAGACTGGACCAGATTTCTAAATAATGAACTGGTTCCTCTATTCTCCAGTCCCTGGGTTCTGATCCCCAGCCTTAAAGAGTCCTGTAACCAGATTCTAGCAAAATAAATCCCTGTAGTACAGTCTGTTTGGAAATAGAATGATAGCATTTAGAGTTGGATGCGTCCTTTTTAGTCCAACCCTCTCACTTTACAGATAAGGAAATTGAGACTCCAAAAATTGAAATTAGTCACCCAATGTTATGGAGCTAGTAAGTAGCAGAACTGAAATTCAAAATCCAAGTCCCTCAACCCTAAATTTAGCATTCTTTCTAGAGCAACACAGCTGCCTTTCTTCTTCATCAGCACATTTTTTTCATTATAAGCGTGGATGATTGGCTAACACAATAGAGGATTCATAATCAAGAAAATTCTGATAAGAAGTTAAGAAGATAAGAGCAAGTGAATGGTGCCAGTTTCTATCTCCTGTTTCTTTTCCTTCCTGTCTATGTTCTGTGCCATCCCACAAGCCCATAAGTCGTTTGCACATGAGCATATATGACCCTTCACCCCACTCCCCCTGGGAACTTCTTGGCACTTTTTTTGTTGCTAGTTGCAGGAAAAGGCCCATTTCTCTGTCGTTTGAATTAATGTGGGGGAAAGAGGAAAAAGAAGAAGGAAGAGAGAGACAAATACTGAAAAGAAAATTAGAAGAAGAAACAAAAGAAAAAAGGAAGAAAGCAAGGAAATATGCAAAGGAGATAAAGACATAGTAGAGATGTGAAGATGAAGGTACTGAGGGCTCTGGGTAGATGGTAAGTGCTATTCTTGTTTCTGTCTCAAGTGAGCTTTGTGACAATAAAAAGGCAAAAGACTTGGGTCCTATCACAAGGACTCACAGTCTTATGTCCACATTGTCTAATCAGGGGTGAGGAACCTGCAGCCTCAAGGCTACATGTGGACTTCTAGGTCCTTGGGTACAGTCTTTTGACTGAGTCCAAGTTTTACAGAACAAAACTGATTATTAAGGGGCTTTGAGGCTGCAGGTTCCCTACCCCTGAATAAAGCTAGAACCAAAATAAAGGAGTCCAGAAGACAAGAACAAGGAAAATCTGCCAGCTGCCCATAGGATACCTAGAGGAAATTTTTCAAGGCTTATCTTGATAATGAAAGTCCTTCAGAATTAGTTACAGCATTGAGGTAGTACAGGGGATAGAGTGTTGGATTTGAAGTCAAGAAGCTGTATGAACCTGAGTAAGTCCCTTACCCATTCCCAACTTCAGTTTCCTCATCTGTAAAATAGGGGTAATAGAGACTCAAATGAAGTAATATGTAAAGTCTGTTCAAACTTTAAAGGACTCTTAAAATGCTAGTTATGATTCTGATTATTAGAAGGTATCTCAGAAGTCTAACTCAACCCATATTTGGACACGAATCTCTTCTACAAGGTCCTTGACAAATAGTCTTCCATCTTTAACCGAAGACCGTCAGTGAAGGATTGCCCATTACCTTCTACAGCAGCCCATTCTGCTTTTGGATACCTCTAATTGCTAGTATTTCCTTACATCGAGACAAAATCTACCTACCTGTAGTTTCAGTCCATTGTCTGTATTTCTACCTGAGGGCATGGGCAGAATGAGTACATTCCCTCTTCCACATAAAATACCTCCTATAATATAACATATAATAAATATAATATAATACATAATAAAATACTGGAAGACATATATCATGTATGTCTTTTCTTCTATAGCTACACACATTCCAAGTTCCATTAAACAATCCCCATAAGACATGGTTTCTAATCTCCTTACCTCCTAGGTGCCCATCTTTTAAACTCACCCAAACTTTTCAATGTCCTCCCTAAAATATGGAACCCACACTGAAGAGAATACTCCATCTATGACCTGACCAAGATAGAAAACCTCAAGACTGTCTCCTTCCTCATTCTGTGTGCTTTTGAGCACCACATAATTGTGAAATTTCAATGGCCAACAAATTTCTATATAGGAAAGTAAGAGTGAATACCAGGAATGGTAAAGGCTAAAAAGGGCAGCAATTAGTTTTTTTCCTTCCATTTCCTTCCTTCAAGATAAGATGAATCTGAAGTATTAGCCTCAGAGTGGTTTTCTAATGTTGTCATTGAAATCTTAGACTTCTTTCTCTGAAAACTTTTCATTTGCATTCTTTGATCATTCACCAATTGGGTAATGTTCTAGCCCTCCTCATTTCATTTTGCCCAGCTGAGGTGATATGGCAGAGATTTACCATATATTGCTATTTATTTAAATGAGTGTAGCAGACCCAGCCAGTGCTAGGCTCTTCCAAGTAGTTAAGGAAAAGACTGTGGAATTAAATTGCAACCCAATTAGTAGAATGGATATTTCAACTTCATTATTTAATCTCTGAGTACTCCCTTCACTGATTCAAACTGTAATTCCTCCCTGCCTTAGCAGATGGAGTAAAAAATTCACCACCTAGTGGCCAAACTTCTAATGATTAGTCTATCCAAATTTAGCTGGGCTGGTCCTGAACATTTATCATCCTCTGCATTGCTTGGCCACATACAAAGACTTTCTGACTCAAAAGAACCTCCCAGAATCTATCCTCTGCTGACATAGTCTTCAAAAACTTAGGATCGGGGGTGGCTAGGTGGCGCAGTGAATAGAACACCGACCCTGGAGTCAGGAGGACCTGAGTTCAAATCCAGCCTCAGACACTTAACACTTGCTAGCCATGTGACCTTGGGAAAATCACTTAACCCCAATTGCCCTACCTTCCCCTCTCCAAAAAAAAAAAAAAAACCTTAGGGTCATCTCAACACTGCAATGAGGTATCAAAGTAAGATTTTAGTAAAATAAAGATTTGATAACTTGATTAAAAACCAAAGTGGGCAGCTTCTTCAAAATTATCTTCTATACTTAAATAGTCAGAACTATTTACTTCTAATTTCACATTTTCTCCAGAAATATTAGCTTAGCATGCATTTCTCTCAATCATTAATGTAACTATGACATAAGTATCCAGGAAAGAATCTGGAACTAAGTCCAAAAGTGCTAAGATTAATCCTATCATAAAAGTGATCATCATTTTGAACTGAGCTCAGATATCTGCAGTGGTATCAAAGGCATAAGGGTTTGCAAAGTACTTTTCAAATATTGGCTCATTTGATCCTACCAACAACCCTGGAAGGTAGGTGCTATTATTATCCCCATTTTACAGAAGAGAAAACTAAGTGTGAAAGAAAGTAAGTGATTTGCCCAAAGTCACAAAGCTAGCTAGTGTCTGAGGCAAGATTCTAACTTAGGTCTTCCTGAATTCTCCATCCATTGTATCACCTACCTAACTACCTGTATAAGATTCAGGATGAGGACTAAAACATATCATTAAACTATGTAACTTTAACAATATTAAAAATTATTAAAAACTAGACAAAATTTCTTGTAAATCAGACTTAAGCAGGACCTGGAAAATTTAGGTCACAGAAGAATGTGAAGGATACTTGATAGTTACTATGTGGAAACTACAATGCTTCAGGTAGTCTTCTATCTTTTACTTCAATAAAACCTATTCATAGTACAGTATTATGAGATGGAAAAAGGAGGGAATTTGGAGTCAGAATACCTGAGTTCAAATTCTGGTTCTGACACTATTGAAAATTGAGAAAATCAAATTAATTTTATCCTGTACTTTATTTCATTTTGTACCACTGCCAACATTTTTTGTATACTAAATTGCGTTTCTTTGTCTCTGAGTTGAGTTCAGAAGTTCAGCTTTCCTCTCTGAGCTAATTAAGTTTAGAAGTTCAATTTTCCTGCTAATCACTATTCTATTCTTGTGTCAAGGAAATCTGTTGTCCTTGAAGGATACTGGTGGAAGCCAGAGTCCAGTCAGTTATCTCTGTAACGTTGTCCTTCAAGAAAGTCTGGTCTGTTATCACTGTGACACTAACTAGCCACACAGGTGGACACCACCAATGAGCTTTCTATAATGACAAGATGGAAGGAGGGATTGTTGTTAATCCTGCATTCCAAACTTCCAGGAAATCATATTGTTTTCCTATCTAAAATGCTCCAGACTATGTAAATAATTATATTGTTTTCACATCTATGATATTGTCTTCTAGCATTTGGATGCTTCTTTTGTCTGTAAAATTGATCTGTTTGCATTCATTTGGGGTCTTTTTGCTTGCTGACAAGACAAGACCCTTTTTATTAGTAATTGATAACTTTACCAAAAAATTGAATGTGCTAGGACTTTGTGCCTCAGTTTACCTTAATTTTATCATAGCACTATATGTTAATAAGAAAGTCATTTAATAACCCAATGATCATGTACTTATTCTCCTGTATCACAAGGTTGCTATGAGTAAAGTATTTTGTACCAGGGGAGACTTACATGAACTGATGTAGAGTGAAGTGAGAAAAACCAGGAGAACAAGACAAAAATCTCTGAAAGTTATAAAAATTCTGGTCAATACAATGATCAGTCATGATTCCAGAGGGCCAATGATGAAGCATGCTACCCATCTCATGACACAGAGGTGATGGATGCAGAGTGCAGGATAAGACATACAAGGCCAGTGTGGGGATCTGTCTTGCTTGTCTACACATATTTACAAGAGTTTTGGTGGGTTTTTTCTCTTTTCAATGGGCATGGAAAGAGGTAGGAAAGAGAAAAAAATAAATTTTTGATAATTTTTTTAAAAATAAATTATTTTTTAAACCTTAAAGGAATAGAGATGGGGACTGAGATAGGGACTCTATTTGTAATTTCACTGGAATAGGGAATTCCCAGATGAGGAAAATTCTTTTAACTATGCAGGGCTGTGCATCTCAGCAATTTATAGTCTTCAATAATTGCCCAGAGCCCTGAGAGGTTAAGAGACATGCCCAGAGTCAAATAGCCAGGATGTGTCAGAAGTGGGACTTTACCCCAGGTCTTCCTGGGTTTTATGCCAGTTTGCTATATACTACCACACCTTGGGGCAGGTACATGGCGCAGTTGATAGAGTGCTGGGTCTAGAGTTAGGAAGGCTCATCTTCCTGAGTTCAAATGTAGCCTTAGAGGCTTAATAACTGTGTCACCCTGGTCAAGATGCTTAATCCTGTTTACCTCAGTTTCCTCATCTGTAAAATGAACTGGAGAAGGAAATGACAAACTACTCCAATATTTTTGCCTAGAAACCTCCAAACGGGGTCATGAAGAATCAGACACAACTGAACAGCAACAGCAAATATCACAGGCTGTCTTCAAACCTTAAAATATCAGAGAGACAGACAGACAGACAGACAGACAGACAGACAGACAGACAGACAGACAGACAGACAGACAGATAGATAGATAGATAGATAGATAGATAGATAGATAGATAGATAGATAGATAGATAGATAGATAGATAGATAGATAGATAGACAGGCAGATAAATGGATGGACGGATGGACAGATGGACGGATGGACGGATGTACGGATGTACGGATGGACGGATGGATGGATGGATGGATGGATGGATGGATGGATGGATGGATGGACGGATGGACGGAGAGAGAGAGAGAGAGAGAGAGGGAGAGAGAGAGAGAGAGAGAGAGGGAGAGAGAGAGAGAGAGAAAGAGAGAGAGAGAGAGAGAGAGAGAGAGAGAAAGACAAAAGGAGATAGCAATAGTTAGGGGGGGATGGGAAGACTTCAGCAGTCATCTCCAACAAAAAGACTGAAGAATTTGAGGAGGGAGAAATCACTTTTAACTTGAAGGAAGACTTAGTATGTGACCTGAACCTTGAAGGAAGAAGAGAATTTTAACATACAAGGATTTAGGGGGAGCTCATTCCAGGCCTGGGCGAGGGTCTGTCTGAATGCACAGAAATGTCAGAGGGTAGGACGAGATGTAGGAACACCTAGTACTCCAAACACAAAGTTTGAGGTTCCAAAGTTTATTCTGAAGGCCCAACTTAATACATTTCTTCAATCTCCTTCTTCCCTGCAATAAAGGCAGTTAGGTAGCACAGTTGATGGAGCACTGCACCTAGGATTCCCGGAAGACCTGAGTTTAAATCTGGTCTCAGACACATGCTGCATGACCATGGCAGGTCACTTAAATTGTGTTTGCTTCAGTTTTCTCAACTGTAAAAGAGGATAACTTTGCTGTGAGGATCAAGTGATGATACCTGCAAAGTACCTGGTACATAGCAGGAGTGGTATAAATGCTTATTCCCTTCCCGCTGTCCCCCTATCCTACCACATGATTCCATGATCCAGTCAGCTTCTAGACCACCAATCATTTGACAACATACTTCTTCACAAGAAATTTACATCCTGCTTTAGACTTGCAGTCTCATTGACTTTGATTTTTATGGAGCTGATCTCATCTCTCCCTACAATAAGGTACATATGGCTACCACACCTACAGCAAGAACAATCACCTACACACAAGGGAGACCTACATTTGGCCCTGACACTCGATCATACTTTTCTTCTAATGGAGTCTTTTTGAATTCCCATGTTTTCAGAGATTGTTTTAGTCTCCTCACCTCCTTTTCCTCCTAAAGAATTCCATCAACTATAATGCATAGGATAAAATTAGAATCTTTAGGATCTTAGGAAATCCTACATCCTTTCAGATGGGTCAGGCAATGTTTCTAATTTGAAAAGTTATTTTTTGTTTGGGGGAGTGGAATTTCTTTCTTTCTCTCTTTCTTTTTTTATTCAAGGAAGGTGAGGACATAAACACTATCTTCCATGTGCGTTCAGATATACCAGCTGCACCGTAGAGAATCTGTAAGAAATTTGCACTGCACCTCTAGAGTGACTAACAGACACAGGAATTCATCCTTGAGGATTACCAGCATGGCATCACATCCAGAGATAAATTTTCTCTTCATCTGGATCCCCACCTGCCATCTGATATTTCCACTGCAGCAATAAACACCTATTGAGTGTCATCAAGGACAGTGGCTGTGCTAGTCACATTGGAATTTCCAGACTTTGGGTCTGATACAGTTCTCCTCACATTCAAAAACTTAGAACAAACAATGCAGTTCTTAGGACAGACAATCCAATTGTCTTATGCCAACATTTTGGGTTGGGTTTTGAGACTGGGTCTCTCTATCTCATCCAGACTAGAAGTGCAGAGGCCACTTATGGACACAATCCCACTGCTAATTGGCACAGGAGCTTTGTGTTCAGCCGGTTCACTTCTGCTTGCCCTCTCCTCTCAGGGACTCATCGAACTGCTGCAGGATTCAATAAAAACACCTGATTGGCTGTGCCCACTGTGAGTTCAATCTACCAGTTTTAGCCTCCTGCAGTAGCAGGGATTGTAGCATGCCACCGCACATGACTATGACATTTTAAGAACAGCACACTTAAAATTCATCTGTACATCTGTTCAAGGAAATATTCCATTCATACCTGTGACTTTATACCTCCACTAAATTCCTGCTCCAATGCCTCATTATGAAGCATTTAGCACAGAACAAGTACCATATAAATGTTAGCTATCATCATCATCATTATTATTATGAAGATCAAATAAGATTTTTTCTTTTGCTTTTTGGAGGGCAGTTGGGGTTAAGTGACTTGCCCAAGGTCACACGGCTAGTTTTTGTGTTAAGTGTCTGAGGCCGAATTTGAACTCAGGTCCTCCTAATTCCAGAGCCAGTGCTCTATTCACTGTGCCACCTAGCCGCCCCGAGGATCAAACAAGATAATGTTTGCAAATTACTTAGCACAGTGCCTGGCACATAGTAGATTTGTTTCTTTCTTTTCCTTCTTTTCTTATATCTCCAGAACTTAGTATAGGACCTGGAACATAGTGAGCACCTAATAAATGCTCATTGACTAATTTGTTACGTATTTATTATAAGTCAGAAAGTATGATCGAGCATCAGGGTCAAATATAGGTCTCCCTTGTGTGTAGGCGTGATAGCCATATGTGCCTTACTGTAGGAGAAACGAGATTCGCTCCATAAAAATCAAAGTCAGTGAGACTGAAATAATATGTATTTGTTAGAAAGCTTCCTAAGGTCAGGGGTCATCTTCCTCTTTGTCTTAGATCCCCAGTACCTAACACAGTATTGGGCATATAACATGCTTATGGAATTAAATTAAAGTAAATAAGATCTATCTACTTAAGAGCTGGACTATGGCTCAGTGGCCAAAGTGGTCACACCAATGAAATCATGGATACTGAGAAGATGAATTACTTTGACTACTGTAATAAGACTAAAATTATGCTCTCTACACACTACAGTATGTGACTTTTGACTTCCCTCTACCTCTATACACAGAACCATAAAGTGAAAGAACCACCTTAGAGAGAGAAAATTATACTATTTTGAAAAATGCAGTAATTAATTAGCCTGTCAGACTATATGTATGTATGTATATGTATAAGCCTTCAATTAATAACCATCTTTCCCTCATTTATCAATGGCCAATGTGTTAACATGTTGCTTAATAAATGACAGTACATGTGTTTTTGATCATTTGTTTCTTTTTATTAAATTTCTTTCCTTCCTGCACAATTCAATTAGACAAATACTTGTTAAGCATTAGTTATACACAACACATCATGTGAGGCCTTGACAAGCAACTAGTGAATAAGATCCTGTCCTGCCCTCAAAGGGCTTGCAATCTAAAGAGGACATTTGATAGCATCAACAAGTAACTGTAATTCAAGACAGAAAGTTAAATGTATATTGGAAAGATCCAAAATGCTATGTGAAATTTGAAGAGGGAGGACCCTTTCTCTGACATTTTGTACAAACTATGAGGCAGAAGAAAATTAAAAGTATGAGTGATAGAGTTCAATAAAGGAAGTGAGTTTTGAGGTAAGGTAAGAAGTGACTTGTTTACAATTGTTGTGTTACATTCCTCCTCTAAACATTAATGCATTTTGTTTATACTATTCCTATACTATACTAGTATCCACAATGTCACACACTTTTTCCAGGGAGAAGGAAAAGAGTTAAACCCATAAAATCACAAGCAAGGACCTAAGCTTGTATCAGAAACACAGCTTCATTATGACTTAAATGCATCCTTTTTATGTAATGACATGTCCAAACTCTGTAACTGCTCAAACAATTGTCATTAAAAAATAATTTAGGCAACCTATACTCTATTTGTTTTTTAAAAGATGTAGAGCACCGGCCCTGAAGTCAGGAGGACCTGAGTTCAAATCCAACCTCAGACACTTGACACATAACTAGATGTGTGACCTTGGATGTGTGACACAACTCCAATTGCCTTGCCTTGACCCCTCCAAAAAAATAGAAAAAAAAATAAAAGATGCATCCATGTACTCCATTTCCCACAATGCTTGGGGTCAAGTAAGCCCTCTTCATTGGGGGAAATTCTCTAAACAACATTTCTCCATAAGTTTTATGCATAATGCTGTAAGATGGTAGTGATACTAAGTTAGGACTCTATAGGTCAAGGCATTTGGAGAACTATGGAAGTCTGAAGAGGAATGGCCAGAATATATTTGTTTTTGAGGAGAAAATGACTGTGTTTTAGGTTCATGACATCCTGACATTACTTACTGTGTGACCTTAGACAAGTCATTTAGTCACAGTTTTAGTTTGCTCATCTATAAAATAAGAGGTTTGAATGAATTGGCCTCCAAGATATCTTCTAGCTCTAAATCTATAATCCTGCTGTAGGCTTCTATACCTATATGATATAGGTTGAAGTAGAAAGTAGAACCAAATGGGAAAAGATATTCCTTTTGCTGACCCTTTCCTTTGGAATGTGGGCATTATTGGCCTGGTGAATTACTTTCCCAATTACTTTCTCTGTAAACCTTCTCTCCTTGCACTATTTTCCTTTCTGCTAACAGTGCCACTCTCATAACAATTATCATATGGAGCCTTGCATTATAAAAACATTCCTCTTACCCTGTATCTGGAATTTAAATTACATTCAATACATATTTAGTAAGTTCTCTAAGGAGGCAGCTGGATGGCACAGTGGGTAGAGTGCTAGGCCTGGAGTAAGGAAGACCTGAGTTCAAATCTGGCTTCAGACATTTACTAGCTATGGCACTTAACCCTGTTTTCCTCAATTTCCTCATCTGTAAAATGAGCTGGAGAAGGAAATGGCAAACCACTCTAATAACTTTGCCAAGAAAACCCCAAATGGGATCACAAAGTGTTGGACATGAAAACTGGAAAACAAAAGGACACAAACAAGGTATGGACCAACATCTCATACCATATACCAAGATAAGATCAAAATTAGTACATGATTTAGACAAAAAGGGTGACACCAAAAGAAAATTAGAACAGCAAGGCATAGTCTACCTGTCAGATCTGTGAAGAAGGGAGAAATTCATGACCAAACAAAAGATAGAGAACATTACAAGATGTAAAATAGATAATTTTGATCATATTAAATTAAAAAGCTTTTGCATAAACAAAACTAATGCAACCAAGATTAGAAGGAAAGCAGAAAGCTGGAAAGCAATCATTACAGTAAGTATCTCCAATAAAGGCCTCATTTCTCAAACATATAGAGAACTGAGTCAAATTTATAAGAATACAAACCATGTGACAATTGATAAATGATCAAAGGATGTGAACAGGAAGTTTTCAGATGAAGAAATCAAAGCTGTCTATAGTCATATGAAGAAGTGCTCTAAATCATTTTTAGTAGAGAAATGCCAATTAAAACAAAATGCAAATTAAAACAACTCTGAAGTATGACCTCATACCTATCAGATTGGCTAATAGGACAAAAAAGGAAAATGATAAATATTGGAGAGGATGTAGGAAAATTGGGACACTAATGCACTGTTGGTGGACTTATGAACTGATCCAACCATTCTTGATAGCAATTTGGAACTATGCCCAAAGGGCAACCAAATAGTGCATACACTTTGATCCAGTAATACCATTACTAGGTCTGTATCCCAAAGAGATCATTAAAAAGGGAAAAGGACCTACTTGCTCAAAAATATTTATAGCAGTCCTTTCCGTGGTGGCAAAATATTGGAAATTGAGAGGATGCCCATCAATTGGGGAACAAGCTGTGTTATTTTAATGTAATGGAATAGTACTGTGCAATAAGAAATGATAAGTAAGCAGATTTCAGAAAAATCTAGAAAGAGTTGTACAAGCTGATGCAAAGTGAAATGAACAGAACCAGGAAAACACTGTATCAGCAATATTGTGCGATGATCAACTATGAATGACAACTTTTCTCAGTAACACAATGATTCTACAAGTATAAAGAACTCATGATGGAAAATACTATCTACATCCAGATAAAGAACTGATGAACTGGGAATACCAATTGAAAAATACTTTTTTCAGCCTCTTGATTTTTCTCATGTTTTTTCCCCCCTTTTGATCTGTTTTTTTTTTCAAAATTGTGACTAATATGGAAACATGTTTTACATAATTGCACATATGTAACCCATATCAAATTACCTATCATTTTAGGAAGAAGAGAGGGAGGGAGGAGGAAGGAGAAAATTTGGAACTCAAAATCTTGTAAAAATGAAAGCTAAAAATTATCTTGACATATAATTGGGGAAAAATTAAATACTATTTTTAAAAAGAGATGGACACAATTGAACAACAATGACCAGAATCTTCTAAACTGTGAATTATTGAATGAATTAAATGAGGTGACCAGTGGGGATCATAGGATTATTTCCAGAGCTATAAAGGGACCTCAGAGGCCATCTAGCCCAACTCTACTAATTTTATAAATGAAGAAACTGAGACCCAGGGAAGTTAAATAACCTTAAAGCCATACTTAAAAATAAAAGTTGTTAGGGGTGGCCAGGTAGCACAGCGAGTAAGAGCACTGGCTCCAGTGTCGGGATGACCTGGATCAAATCCAGGCTCAGATACTCGGCACCACACTCAGAAATAAATGGCCGTGTAACCTTCAGCAAGTTACTTAACCTGGATTGCTTTTAAAAATAAATAAATAAATAAAAGTTGTTGCTACTGCTGTTACTACCTTGTCTCAGTGAACAGAGACCAATACAAATGAGAAAAGTAACAGCCATATTACTTCAGGTCAACCCATTGGCAGGGATGAACAAGCCCCCAGGGCAATCAAATATTTGCCTAGTGGCCTGTGGGGTGAACTGTACTTGTTATAATTTTATAAGGTAGAGGAGACAGCAGCTGGAAACTACTACCCTTGGAAATTCAGGCAAAAAGTTTTTTTGGTCAATTTTGTGAAGCCTATCCCATCTTTGATTCTTTCCTCTTCATGCCCACCCCCACAGTCCACACACACACACACACGGATTCTATTAATTCCTATTCATATTCACTGAATAAAATCTACAAATCTATTGCATCTATCTCCTTCTCTCCATTCCCATATTCACTACTCTAGTTCTGTAATGGACACCTAGATAAAACAGGACAGCTAGGCCAATTATAATTTGATAGGAGTATTTATTAACCAGCCAGGGCTGCCTCTCAGACCGAAAGACAGCCTCGAGCTTTCTGTTACACATAATTTTATAGACAATGTGATTGCTGGCAACAGAATATGCTTCTAAGGGGTACAATGTCTTTAGCATTGTGTCTACTGAAGCAAAACATTCCCAGTATTATTCTTATTAAGGCAAATCATTCCCAGTATTATTTGGGTTCAAGCAAAACATTCTCAGTATTATTCTATTAAGACAAATCATTAATATTATTTCTACTGAAGCAAAGCAAAGCCATAGTCCCTTAACAAAGCTTTGAATACAAACATAAACAGACCTGAATCCGTGGGAATCTGTGGCATGTTTTAGCAACACAGGTGAAACATTTCTTTACTATTGGAGCCTATTAGGTGGTTTTCAAGGAACCCAGTAGGGGTCCCCTCTAACAGATTTAAGGGGGCTCTAGTGTATAATTTCTGTTGGGCACTTCAGTTCAAACCCTCATCTCCTCTCACCAGGGCTATTCTAATAGCCTCCTGTTTGGTCTCCAGACTCCTCACCTCATCTCTCTCCAGTTCACCCTCAACACAAATGCTAAAATAATCTTTCTAAGACATAAGTCTGGCCAAGTCATTCCCCTCCTCAAAAACCATCAGTGCCTTCCTAATGACTAGAAAAAAAACAATACAAATTTATCAGCCTGACTTTTAAAGCCCTACACAATCTGGCTCCAGTCAGTATTATTTCTAGTTGTATTCCAGTATTATTTCATGTTACTTCATGTAATCTATGTTGCAATCAAAATGGACTACTTAGTTGTTCCCCTAATTCAGCATTTCATTTCTTGCCTCTGTCCATTGCTGGAAATATACTTATCCTCACCTTTCAGAATCCTTAGCTTAGGGGCCACCTCTTCCCAAAAGCCTTCCTGAATACCCTCAATTGTTAATGTTGTCTCTATCTCTCTGCTCTCTGTGCATGTCTTTCTGTCTGCCTTGCTGCCTGACCCCCCCCCTCTCTCTCTCTCTCTCTCTCTCTCTCTCTCTCTCTCTCTCTCTCTCATCTCTTTCCCCTCTTATGTATGTATTATATTCCCTAAATAAAATGTTAGCCTTTTGAGAGCAGAAATTGTTTCATTTTTTAACCCAACCCTGCTGGGGTAACCCAAACAAGAAAGTCTTGCTCAAGGACCCTAAACACTTAGACCAAAGAAGAAAGGTAAACCTAAAGATTCTGACAACCTTGTCTCCAGGTAGATTAAATGGGATACCCCAGGAAATCTTGGTTATTTGGGAAAAGAAACAATCTCTAAAATAAGATCTAAAATAAACAGAACAAAATAGTTGTTCTGGGAACCCTAAGTCAATCACTTAAGTTGAAAATAAGTTTCCCAACATCAAAACACTGTCCAACATGATCTCAGATGTATCTCACCAGAAACAAACATAAACATTATGAGTAAATTGCTTATGAGGTGTTTTCTACTACAAAGGCAGTGGAGTGCTGTTGTTTGTGAAGTACTCAATATTCTAGCTGGCTTGTTCAGTGGGTTCCAGGAATTAGGGCCAAGGGGTGAGTGATTCAAGTTCATTGAGGTGAATTTATGACTAGTGATGACAATCTAAGGAGGAGGAAGTCTATTTGTAGAAAAAGAAGAACAAACAGAACATTCTAATGAAGAAATTATCTCTCTTGGGAGAAATCAGGAAGATTGTGTACCAGGAAGAATTTGTATTCCCCCACCCCTCAAAAAAATCAGAGCTGTTTCCATGTGAGAAGGAGAGATGAAGGACCAAAGGGTCATAGTCCTGATCTATAAGAGGAAATTGGAAGGTGAGATGGGACTAAATACATGCCAGTTTAGGTAATTGGGAAGTCTAAGATTCCAGTGCCGCACCCCAGCAGGAATAAGAGAGCATTCCTTCTCCCAACGATACTCCACTTAATTGAAGTGTGCAGTCCCAAATAAAGGAGGTGAATGTCCTGGACTGTCCATTTATGGAGGATTGTGTTCAATTCCTGGCATCGTATTTTTAGGAAGGACATCAACAAGCTGGGATATGCCTGGTGGCAGGCAGCCAGGATGGTGAGATGGGAAGTGAAACCATATAAAGAAGTTGAAGAAACTAGGGATATTTAGCCTGGAGAAGAAAAACTTAGGGAGTATATGACACTGGCTTTAATTGTTTGAAGGGCTATTCTGGAAGAGAGATTAAACAAATTCTGCTTGACCTCAGAAGGCCCAACTAGGAGCAAAGAATGGAAATAGCAGAAAGTCATACTTGGTCTCACAGTAAGGAAAAACTTAATGACAGAGTTATCCTGAAGTGAAATGTAATGCCTTGGCAGAGAGTAGGTTTGCCCTTACTTAAGACTTCAAGTGGAGATAAAATGACCACTTCAGTAAAAAATACTCTCTCTCTCACACACACACACACACACACACACACACACACACACACACACGCACACACACACATCAATTCAGGTATGGCTTAGAAATAACCTCAAAGAGCATGTGATTCCTTTATCCTTTGGGGAACACACCCAAATTTGTTAGAATACATCAGCTATACACTTAATTTAATTTGCGAAAACATAGCTAATAATGGATTGTATTACTGAAAATTCGGGCTGTAAGTACACTTTTAGCAGGAGCCAATTATGCAGCCATTTCAGCTTTCCTACAAAAACAGACCAATGATTCATCCAGTTAGGAATCTCTCTCCCACGGTTGTTAAAAAGTATCTTGCCTAGCTACCCTATACTGTGAATTTGGAGCTCTCCATTAAGGCCCTTACTTCAGTTTCATTCAATTTAATTAAATACATGGTTGTTAACCTGATTGGATCATGGGGATTTGAACTCAACCCTCATTAAATATTTATTAAATCCCTATTATGTGCAAGGTCATTTATTATTTGTGTGACTCTGGGCAAGTCACCCAGCCCTGTTTCCCTCAGTTTCCTCATCTGTAAAATGAACTGGAGCAGGAAATGGCAAACCACTCCAGTTTCTTTGCCAAGAAAACCCCAAGGGAAGAGTCAAACATAACTGAAAATGACTAAACAGCAAAGTACACAAGGTACTGTCCTAGGCACTGATTGAGACAACAAAGGTAGAGATGAGGTAGACTCTATTTCCAGATCCCAATCTAATCCCATTAGATTGAGGTTACAGTCTAATGGGGAAAAAAGACAAATAATTATGCAACAAGAGAGAGTGTGATAGATGCAAAGGAGAAGTTCAGGTATCCAGCTTATAGGGGAGAAGTGAGGATTGGTAAGAGAAAGGAAACATGTGGGGAGAGGGAAGAGCTTATAAGGGATGGCTTCAAGATGAAGGGTAATATAGTGTCATGGAAAAATAATGGGACTTGGATTCAGAAGACCTGGATTCAAATCTCAGCTCCATTACCTTTAACCTATTTGACTTTGAATAATTCACAACCCTTCTTTGCCTCAATTTACCTATCTGGAAAATAAAGAATTATACATGAATAATTATCTTTCTATATTGTGATTCTTGAGTTGGGTCTTAAAAGAAGGGAAGGACTTCTATAAGTAGAAATTGAGGGATAAGTACCAAAAACCATTCCAGGCATTCAGGACAATGTAAACAAAGGCATGCAGATGTGAGTGGGACAAGAAATGGGGAAAAAAGTACAGTCCAACTTGACTGGAATGAGAAATATATAAAGGGTGCTGCGCAAGAGATGCCTGGAAAGGTAAACAGGAAATAGATTATGTACAAACTTGAATGCCAGGATAAGGAACATAGATTCCATCTAAACTCTAGACAGCTTGGTATATGACCTTATCTATGAAACATACGTAAAAAGGCACTGTCCCCCTAAGACAATAGCCCAAAACTTACCTGAAATCACAACTGTGTGGGACACTGTCAGGTGTTATTATTTTTATTTTCAAAGGGAAAATTCCCTCTCTAGAAAAGGAATAGTTACTGTGACTGCAGCCAAATTGCTTAGTTACCAAGGCTGTGTTTTCATTTTTATTTACAAATTCATTCCACCCCTTCCCTATTTAATCACCAACAATATTCTTGGTTTATTTCACTGACCCTGGCTTTGAGCTCATGCTGGCCAAAGCTTATGTAAGGAAACTTCCCTTTCACTCAGCCTACTAAACCTACCTCTTCTCCACCCCCAGCTTAAAAGACAGCCACATCTAAGTACTGTCATATGAAGTCTGATTATCCAGGCTGGGCCAAAATCTCCTTCAGCAGCTCAATTAATTTCTTTCAGATGATGCCTTCTTGAGCTCTGAGTAGTCAATGTCAAGAATTACTTACAAGTAAAGACCACATCTTGTTAATCTTTATAAATTCCTTCCGCCAAGTCAATGAACATTTATTAAGCACCTACTATGTGCTAAATATCAAGAATACAAAGAAGAGGACAAAAAATAGTCCTTGTTCTGGAAGAGATCACAGTCCAGTGCAGGAGACAACTTTCAACACTAAGGTCATTTTCACCAGGTATCCCCCCCTGCCTGCAATTCTCTCCTTTATCTCTTATCTACCAACTTCCACCAAATCCCAGCAAAAATCCCACCTTCTACAAGAAGTTTTTTTCTGGACCTTGCTTAATGATACTGCCTTCTTTCTATTAATTATCTCTGATTTATCCTGTTTCTATTTTTGTATATGCATAGTAGTTTGCATGTTGTCTCTCCCATTAGGATGTAAGCTCTTTTTAGAACAGGAACTTGGTTTGGTTTTTGGTTTTCACCCTTCTCTGAATCCTCAGAGCTTAGCATGACAATAAACGGTAGAACAAATTGCCAATTTGTGATATAGAAGGAAGTTTCCTCACTGGAGGAGCTCCCTTCATGATGAAATCACAGTTTGGGTCCAATAAACAATAATCAGTATCTATATAATGTTTTATATTTGTAGAGTGCTTTACAGCTCTTTAGATGAATTCATATATACCTCACAATGGGTTAGTCAGAATGGAGAGATATAAATTCAGAAGGCCGGGTGGGAGGAGGGTGAAGCTAAAATTTCATTGATGTAAGTGAAGAGGATGATGAGATTTTATTGATGTAAAAGAAGTGGCCTAGTCTCAGGAACACCAGCAGCTTGGAGAAGGACAGGGGCTTGCTTTTATACACAAACCTTGGGCACTCTATCAGGAGTGGGGCATGCTCTGTGTGGAAAGTTAACCACAAGGAAGAGAAAGCAGGTGTGTTGGGTACCTTTAACCACAGGGAAAGAGAGGCAGGAAAAGGGAAGCAGGTGTGTCTTGTTAACAGGTAGCGCATGGTTACTAGGAAGATTTAGATTTAGGCAAGGCTCTCATTGTTGCAGGCAGAAGTCAACTTCACCATAAGCAATGGTGTCAAACTCAAACAGACATGGATCCCTGCAGGCTACATACCTTAGAAAACCACAAATTAACATTATCTATGTTATATTGTATTTTTGTTTATTTTGTTAAATCTTTCCCAATTATATTTTACTATGGTTCAAGCTATACTCAGGAGTTTTGCCTATCAAGAATTTGATACCTTTGGTCCAGGGAACACCTGCTATGGAAACTCTATCCATCAGTAAATATCCATAACTATACTGTAATTTATGGTCTTAGAAGGGGTGGCTAGGTGGCACAGTGAATAGAGCACCAGCCCTGGAGTCAGGAGAACCTGAGTTCGGATCCGGCCTCAGACATTTCACACAAAAAATAGCAGTGTGACCTTGGGCAAGTCACTTAACCCCAATTGCCCTCCAAAAAGCAAAAAAAGAAAAAAAAATATGGTCTTAGAGGAGGATTCAGGAAGACCTGGGCTCAAATTCTACTCCAAACATGTGCTGACTCTGTAACCTTAGAAGTATCATTTTCCATGTCCCCAGGAACCCCTCTGTTGCAGAGCAGGGACAGAGATCTTCGTTGATGGAAGGAGTTTCCTAAGCTCAACGTCTATAGCACTGAGAAATTTAGAAATTGTCCAGGGTCATATGGCCAACTTGTGTCAGAGATAGGACTTAAATTCAGATCTTATGAACTCCAGGGTCTGTATCCACTATGCCATTTTTTCTCTATAATAAAACATAATGTATATCAATCAATAAACATTTATTAAGTTCCTACTATTTGCCTGGTACTTTGCTAAGCACTGAGGAAACATAAAGAAACAAAAGAAAGTCCCTGCCCTCAAAGAGCTTGCCATCAAACGAGGGAGACGACATGCAAACAAATATATGCAAAGCAAGGTACAGACAGGATACAGGGGAAATAATTAACATGGGGAAGACACTAGAATTAAGAGGGATTGGAGAAGACTTTCTGTGGAAGATGGGATTTTAGTTGGGACTTAGAGGAAACCAGAGAAGTCACCATATAAAAAGTAATTTCAGGATAGGGGAAACACTAACGGAGGAGTTAGTGTTCAGGAGAGTTGAAGGTTTCTCTTAAGCTGAGCCTTGAATAAGTCCAGAGAATACAAGAGGCAGAATGAGGAGGGAGAGCATTCCAGTCATGTGAGAGAGTCTGGAGGCAAAACACAGAATGTCATCTATGGAAAATGGCAATTGGATGAATCTCTCCTATTAGGCCTCCTGGAATACAACCCAGACTCCCTGTAGCAAAGTGAAAGCACTCAGTAAAGGTTATTAAGGATGAGACATCATAATAAAATGATCGCAACTTGTAAAAGAGTTATTAATACAAACACTAATAACAACCATAACACAGTTACTGGAGAATGCACTGACTCAATGGTATGAATGATCTATCCAGAAGAAGGATGAAAATGTCTATGGCAAAGAGCCAAGTCTGCCAGGCCAAACTGTCTCTAAGGCATCTCAGAATCCATCAAAATTTAGGTTTCAGTTGGCCTAGTCTAAGGATTGGAATTCACCATGAATGTGAGGGCCAAGGATAAAGAACATCATTCCTGTGAATGTGATAGTGGTAGGACATTCATGAGATTCTAGAGACTTTACTGAAGCATCCCATAGCATCTTTCAGGTTCCCACCACCAGCACCCCTACACCTCTCACTCATTTACATCCTATTACTCACACAACTGAACTTGCAAGTTGTTTTATAGGACTGTTGTAAGGTTGAAAGGTGAAATATGAGGTCACATTTTCCTCTAATTTTTTCTTGACTCTGACCCATCCCTAGATAACCCCCAGTAGCACCAAAATATCTAACATATGCTAGGTCAAATCAGTGCTCTGAGGAGTGCTAGGCTAGAGATAAAATCACAGAAGGGCTTGTTTTCTAATTCACAACAGCTAAAATATTTCCTTCTGCTTAATAGAAGGAAAAGCAATGCTATGCCTTCAAAAATGCAAATAAGACTAACTGATTACTTTTATTGTTTTTTACCAGACCTATGATTTCACTGGCATAGGGAACTAACTCTTACTGAAGAAACTCCCACGACCAATATAGATCTGTACATGTTTTGTAATTTATACTCCTAGAGAATACTGGGAGTGACTTGTTTAAGGTCACACAGTCAGTACATCTCAGAGAAGGAACTTGAACTTAAGTCTTCCTGACTCCTAATCTAGTTTTCTATCCATTATACCATGGTGTCTTTCATTAAATATGGTGCTTTTATTAAGTCATTGTTCAGTCATGTCTGCCTCTCCATGACCTCATTTGGGGTTTTCTTGGCAGAAATATTAGAATGGTTTTCCATTTCCTTCTCCAGCTCATTTTACAGATGAGGAAACTGAGGCTAAAAAAGCTAAATGATTTTCCCAGAGTCACACAGCAGGTAAGTGTCTGAGGTCACATTTGAACTCAGGATAGTAAGTCTTCCTGACTGTGGGCCCAACACTCTATCCCCTGCACCACCTAAGTGACAATGCTTCCAATTTTACATATATATAATTATATAAATATAGTATTACATATAATAAATATATTATATAATATTCTATATTCTGTATAATATATAATGTAATTTTCTGCATAATGTATATTACATATAATATTCCTTATCATATTTTGTTATATATCACATTGATACAAGTAAAGGCTCTAACCCTTCCCCTAGATCTGACTTGTATTAAACTTTATCCCATAAATACTATATAATTATATATGTTAAATACTATTTAGTACCCCAGAATTACAAAACCTGTGAGTTTGAGGGACTTCAGAGGCCATTTAATCCAAGCCATACCCACCTGCAATATACTCTCTAAGTGGTCATCTAGCCTTTACTTGAAGACTTCCAGGGAAAAAGAACCAACCAACTCCAGGGCAGCCCATTTCACTTTGGAATAGCTCTAATTGTTAGGAAGTTTTCCTTGTCATTAGGTCTATATATGCCTTTGTATAACTTCCTATAATTTGCTGATGGTTCTACCCTATGAGGCCAAAAAAATCCAATTTAATCCCCCTTTGAATTCTTGGAAACAGTCATCCTGCCCCTACATAGCTTCTCTTCTTCCAGAGTTACGTACTCAGTTCCTTCAACTAATTACATATCACATGTCCTCCAATCCTCTCGCCATTTTTGTCACCCTCCTCTGACTATAGCCCAGGTAGTGAATCACCTCCCTAAAAGTGGGCTCCCAAAACTGATCTGGTACTCAAGATACACTCTGTTCAAGCCATGCCTCCAATTTCAACCCAGAATCAAATCAGGATTTGTGGTCACCAAGTCACAGTTTTGACTCAAATCAAGTTTGCCATTCACTAAAATGTCCAGATTTTCTTGAAAAAAGTGGTGTCTAACTATACTTCTCCTAAACCGTGATGGAACTTTTAACTCAAATGCAGAACTTTACCTTTATCTCTATCCACTTTTATTTTATGAGTTTCAGCCTATTGTTCTAGCCTATTGAGATCTTTTTGGAGCCTGTCATTAAATCTACGTTTAGACATCCTTCCCATTTTCATTTGTCTCATCACCACAGGAGTTTCTCTACCATGTCACAGAAGCCTATTCCATCTGTGACTACATCTCACATTAGAACCATCACTTTATATTAATTATCAAGAATCAAAGCCAAGTCACTGATTTATACTTTGCTAACTTGGTTCCTATCCCTTTCTGGAAAACCAGAACAATATTCATTTTCACTTCTCTAGGCCAGTGACACCTCTACCAATCTCCAGGATTTTTCAAAGACCACAAAGGATAGATCAATATACTTTCAGGATCCTAAAATAAAATTCAGGACTAATTACTTGAACTAACTATTGGAGGGCAGATCCCATCTTATATATGCCCACTTATCTTTTGCTCTCATATTCATCTCACTTATCCTGGGTTTCAATGCCTAGTGGCTCATTCTTGCTCTCGTCCCAGTTCAAAGAGTATCATCCTCCTTGTCAAAGAAAACACTGAATAATATATACTGAATAGCATAGTATACATTGAATGACAATCAAGTTGACAAAGATGAATGGTGATGATAAAAATGAATAAAACCTCTTTGAATCAAAAGAAATGTAGGAAAACTTTAATAGTTAATATATATATTGATATGATAGTTTTATGTAGCTATTTTTCAGTTATACCTATATACATTTTCTCCATCAGGAAGATCTTATTTTATAAGTATAGCCTATATCATGATGGAATGGAAAAGTATTTACTGAGTGCTTACTATGTGGCAGCCATTATGCTAATTCAGTCAGTCAACCAAGCTGGTTACAGGCCATAGAGGACCTTAAGAAGCAGATAAGAGAAGTGGAGGAAAAATTGGGAAGAGAAATGAGAAAGATGCAAGAAAATTACAAAATGAGAGTTAACAGCCTGACTGAGGAAAATCACACCTTAAAAAACAGACTAACTCAATTAGCAAAAGAGGCTCAAAAAAGCAATGAGGAGAGGAATGCCTTAAAAAGCAGAATTTGCCAGATGGAAAAAGAATCTCAAAAGCTCAATGAGGAGAATCATTCCCTCAGCTTTAGAATGGAGCGAAGGAAAGCTAGTGACTTTAAGAGAAATCAAGATGTTAAACAGATCCAAACAAATGAAAGAATAGAAGGCAATGTGACATATCTCGTGGGAAAAACCATTGACCTGGAAAATAGATCCAGGAGAGAGAATTTAAAAATTATTGGACTATCTGAAAGCCATGATCAAAGAAAGAACCTAGAAATCATCCTCCAAGAAATTCTCAGGGAAAACTTTTAGAATCTTTTAGATGATGTTTTAGAACCAGAGGGCAAAATAGAGGTTGAAAGAATCCACTGATCACCTCCTGAAAAAGATCCCAAAAAGAAAACTCCTAGGAATATTATAGCCAGGTTCCAAAATTCCCAGATCAAGGAGAGAATATTTCAAGCAGCCAGGAAGAAACAATTTGAATATTGTGGAAACACAATCAGGATAACCCAGGATCTGGCAGCTTCTACACTGAGGGATTGAAAGGCTTGGAATATGATATTCCAGAGGTCAAAGGAGCTGGGATTAAAACCAAGAATCACCTACCCAGCAAAACTGAGTATCATGTTTCAGGGGAAAATATGGTCATTCAGTGGAATAGAGGACTTTCAAGCATTCTTAATGAAAAAAACAGAGTTGAATAGAAAATTTGACATTCAGATACAAGAAGCAAGAGAAGCTTGAGAAGACAGTTTGATATAGATGAAGATGCAGCTGCCATAAGTGATGGAGATGATAATCACGTGGGAGGAATAAGTGGAAAAGACCTTTTTCCTTTGCTGGGCAAAGGGGAATCTGAGAACTGTCTTGATAATGTGTGCATAGGACAAAAACACTAAGAGTAAAGTGATAATCAGGGTCAACACAGCAAAGATCAAAACCATCTTCTCTATAAATTGTGTATCTGAACATGCAATCTTTAATATGGGAAATGCATCACAGCCAAAATGATCAATAATATTGGAATCACAGAATTCCAACTGAAGGCCTAAGCTAATTGGTGGGAGGATGATCATCAACCCAGCCAGCCAAGAGCTCAGGAGGACTTTGCTGTTCATGATGAATGTGTAGTGCAGAGGTTTGCAGATGGCCACATAGCAATCATAGGACATGGTGGCCAGAAGGAAAAAATCTGTTGACCCAAGAAGGATGACAAAAAAATATTTGGACAACACAAGCATTATAGGTAATGGTATTGTCACTAACTGACAAGCTGTAGAGATATCTGGGAATATGGGCAGTTGTGAAGGCCACTTCTAAAATTGAAAAGTTTCACAGGAAAAAATACATGGGTGTCTTAAGTTGTGCATCCATCAAGGTGAGGGTGATGATGATCAGGTTCCCAACTATGCTCAAAACATATGTGAAAAAGAGAAAGATAAAAATTAGAACCTTTAGTCGGGGATCATCTGTCAGTCCTCGAAGGATAAATAATGTTATCCCTGTATGGTTTCTCATCCCTGACTTCTGATTGACCTGTGTATAAAAGAAGAGAGAGATTAGATGTGTTGAGAAAGGTGACAAAATGTATAAGCTCTGGGAATCAGATGAAAAAGTCAGGCAAGGTGTTGTTGGACCTTCATTTTATTTGATTGGGAACAGTATCACTAATATGTTGACCTGAGTATATGTCATCTATGTATTAGGGAGATTAAGAAGTTTGTTTTGAGATTATTTTCTTTAACGAGCATGCAATACCCTCTATCTACATATATTCCTCTTACATCTCTGTATTAATCAACATCCTTGCATTTACTCCTTTTAACAGATCTCATTAATTTTCACCCAAAACTTAAACACCCTTCAGTTTCCTTAACCACACACCAGAGGGTCAGGACATCTTGTTTTGCATTCCTGGCTGTGATGCTTATTACTTGTGATTGTGGAAGATCTTGGAGTTTACTTTTTCTCATCTGTAAAATGAAGTTAATACTATTTACATTGTTTACTCTGTTAAACTTTAAATGTTATATTAAGTAGGGTCACTCGTAAAAAAAAAAAGAAAGAAAAAATAGAAGGCAATGTGAAATATCTCATTGGAAAAAGCACTGATGTGGAAAATAGATCCAGGAGAGATAATTTTAAAATTATTGGACTACCTGAAAGCCATGATCAAAAAAAGAACTTATAAATCATCCTTCAAGGAATTCTCAAAGAAAATTGCCCTGATGTTTTAGAACCAGAGGGCAAAATAGAAATTGAAAGAATTCACTGATCACCTCCAGAAAAAGATCCCAAAAAGAAAATTCCTAGGAATATCATAGCCAGGTTACAGAGTTACCAATCAAGGAGAAAATATTATAAGCAACCAAGAAAAAAAAACAATTCAAATAGTGGGGAAACACAATCAGGATAACACAAGACCTAGTAGCTGCTGCTTTAAGGGATTGTAGGGTTGGAATATGATATTCCAGAGGTCAAAGGAGCTAGGATTAAAACCAAGAATCACCTACCAAAGCAAAACTGAGTATAATATTTCAGAGGAAAATATGGTCATTCAATGAAATAGAGGATTTTCAAGCATTCTTGATGAAAAAAAATGAGAGTTGAATAGAAAATTTGACATTCAAATACAAGACGCAAGAGAAGGTAAACAGGGAAAAGAAATCATAAGGAACTTATCAAAGTTGAACTATTTACATGCCTACATTGAAAAATGATAATTGTAACTTATGGAACTTTTCTCAGTATGAGGATTGTTGAAGGGAACATAAATGTATGTATATAAATATATATATATATGTACACATACATATATTTGTCTATATAGGAGGGTATATGTGCATATGAATACATATGTGAGTCTGTGTATATATGTGTACAGGTATACATAGACAGAGGGCACAGGATCAATTAAATAGGGATGATATTTAAAAGGTGAAATTGAGAAGTGAGAGAGGAATACAATGAGAGGAGATGGGGAGAGACAGAATGGGGTAAATTATCTCATATAGAAGAGGCAAGGGAAAACTGTTTCAATGGAGGGGAAGAACAAGAAGGCAAAAGGGAATGGGTCAACTTTACTCTCATTGAATATGGGTTAGGGAGGGAATGACATACATACTTAATTAGCTATCTTGCCCTATAGGAGAGTATAGGGGAAGGGGATGAGAGTGGGGGTGATGGAGGGGAGGGCAGGTTTGGGGGAGAAGGGTAGTTGGAAGCACACACCTTTGAAAAAGGACAGGGTCAAAGTAGAGAAGGAGAAGTGGGGAGTGGGATAGGATGGAGGAAAACTTAGTCAGTCTTTCACAATATATCCACTATGGAAATGTTTTGCATAGCTACACAACCTATATTGAATTGCTTATATTCCCAGTAAGAGTGGAAGGGAAAGAATCTGGAATTCAAAGTTTTAAAATCAAATATTTAAAAATATATATTATTTTTTTTACATGCAACTGGGAAATAAGACAAACAGGTACTGGGGTATGGAGATCCATCTTGCCCTACCAGAAAGTCAGAAGGGAAATGGGGGGAAGATATAGGAGAGAGAAGACTGGGGAGGGGGTTTACAGTGGGATTGCTGTTTTGGGGTGGTGGGTAGGGGAAAGATGGGGAGAAAATTTGTTACTTAAAATCTTGTGAAAATGAATGGTGTAAACTAAAATTAAACATTTTTTTAAAAAAGAAAAGAAACAGAACATTAAGTTTGTCATTGGCCATGTCCTTAGTGGAATTTGTAAACTGGTCCCAATTGTGGAGAGGCAGAGATAGATGTTTTCAGAGAGAAATAAGCAGTGAGTTATTTAAGGACACCAAGCAGGCATTTACTACCCAGTCAGATCAAGAGAAAATAAATTTAGAAAACCTCTGCAGTCACTGCTGCATTTGAGGCTATATGATCAATAGCAGATGCGTCTTGATTCATTCCAGAAAAACAGACCACCTCATGTGTCAGAAGTATCATTAACACTTATCTGGACTGAAGACAAAAGCAAACTCAGTAAGAATGTCTCTCTAACTTGGCTCCAAGCTTGAGCACAAATTATATGTATACAGATAATTCCCAGCCATCTCTCCCCAGATCCTGTAATCTCTCCTTTACTTATTTTTTAATTACCTAAATACAATTTGCAACCTCTGTGAAGACCAATAATTTCTAACATGTCTTCCATCTTCCATATTGACATGTTGCAGTTTACATTCTACTAAATTTCCTTGCTGAGAACTCTCATCTTTAATCTTATCATACCGTGTTTCCCCAATAATAAGACACTGTCTTATTAATTTTTTTGGACAGAAAAACACCAGAGGGCTTATTTTCAGGGGAGGGCTTATTTTAATGAACATTGACAGCAATTTTAATAAACAGGTAAATGTGAACAAAAAATGTACCTTTATTCAATAATGAATTCAATAAAGAACAGGATGACACGCTCACTGCTGCAGCTCTGATTGGATGCAGCTCGGAGCGCGGCGTGCCTTTCACCCGGGGGGAGGGAGGGGGGGACGGTGCATACAGAGGGTACCGTAATGTAGCGTGTAGCACAGGGGATCACCTTCCACTACAGTAGCAATCTCAATAGGGCTTATTTTCAGGGGAGAGCTTATTTTAGAGGAATCTTACACCGTAAGGAGAGGGCTTATTTTCAGGACAGGTCTTATTATCGGGGAAACACGGTAGTTCCTTGACTTCCATTTCATTTCAACAAGTCTTTATTAAATACCTACTATGAACCAAGCACTGTGGAAGGTTTGTTGTTTTGTTTTGGTTTCTTGAACTATGTCTATGATTTCATTGGTGTATGGAGTTGCAGGTGAGGAAATTCCTCCTACCAATACAGATCAATAATTTTTGTAGAGTTCCCCAATATCCCTAGAATCTTAGAAGATTGTTTGGGGAACTAAGTTACTTTTTCAGGGTCACACAGTCAATATATGGATCATAGACAGAACCTGAACTCAGGTCTTCCTAAAGCTAGCTCTCTATTCACTACAGAGAATTTTCTCTCCATCTCTGACTTTAAAGAACTTGTATTCAATTTTGATTACTCAGAGAACCAAGAATTTTGGAAGTTTTTTGTGTATGTTAAAATGTGGAAATTTGAGTTATAATCCATGCATCTACAATGGCAACATATACTTTTTTTAAAAAGCTTTATATTTATCACAAAATTCTTTTATACTTTGCAATTATGAAGTTCACATTGCTTTACAAATCCCATCAAGGAAATCTTCCTTTAAAATGCAGTTTCTCTTTACAGAGTTGAGGTATAATTATTGAAGAAGTTTTGCTGTGAAATACATAGAAATGTGTGAAATATGTAAAATATATAATTATGCATGCATATTACCAAATTAGATGTCATTTAATAGCCCAGTACCTCATTTTCTGTATCTATAAAAGAAGGGTGCTATAACCAATCTTTTCTTATTTAAAGGGCTGTTAGTGCTGTGATTTTGTGAAATTAGATTAAAGGAAGAAAATACACTTAGTTCTTCACAAGTTAAGTACCATTTTAAAGGTTAAATTATTACGATATACCCCCAAGCCAACTTAGTTTTAAACTTCAGTACCATGGACAGTCTTAGTGACTGGGACAATGAATGCCTCAATTTTTCAAAATGTCTTTGGACCCTTGCCTGCTGCCCTATTCAGAAATCACAGATTAAAAACTATGCTTTAAAATGGCATTATGTCCATTGGTTTGCACTAGAGAAATCTCAGGAGTCCATTAAAGGAAACACAAGAGAAAACTTGCTCAATGTTCTACAAAAAAGGAAATCTGTTTTATACTTGGGTCTGTTCTGACATTGTATTGAATGGGTTTTTTCTTCTCCAAAATCTTCTTCTGGCACTCCTTAACCTTTTGTGTTCAACTATTTACTTTATTTCTTCCCAGACTATCTCTGCTCTCCATAGTCAAATTGTAGCTTCTTTCATTCCCTTCTCACTCTCTAGATCCTTCACCATCTCCATATTACACATTCAATATCTAATCTCTCAAGAAACGGCTACTTCTGCTTCCTCAGGAAGGAAAGATCAATTAATGAATATATTAATTAAGGACATGTTTTAACTTCTGTAATCAAGTCTAATCATTTGTTTGTTTGAAATAGTCTACAATCCTCATTATAATCATGAACACCTACCAATGGAGGAAACTTTATTAGAAGATGTAAAGCTATTTCATTCAGATTGAATGCTGGCAAAAAAAAGTTTTTATATAATGAAGTTATAGAGTTTTATTTAAATCAACAAATGATTATTCTTTAGAATAAGGCAGTAAACAGAATTCTAATTCTTTAATGTGTTCGTGTTTATCTGTGGAAGATAATCACTTCAGTTTTTAGCCATAAAATACAAATATCAAGAGAAACCTCTCTGACTAATGTAATGTTAAAATTCTCACCAAATATTAAAATTCTACAGTTTGAGCTCTACTTTATGCAGAATGTGTATATATGTTTGTATACATACACACACATGGTTACAAGGTTGCATTTTGCTTTGGTCTAGACCTTTGTAAGATACTGTGCAACCCTGTGATTGTCTGCATCTTGTAGACAGAGATTTGCATGGGGTGCTGAAAGAGTAAGGATCTTGTCTAGAACCACACAGTCAGTATTTTGTGAGAGGCAGGACTTGAACCCTGACATGAAGGCCTATTCTCTATAAAGTATACCATACTGCTTCCTTAGAAGGTTGCGTAAGGAAGAAAGAAAAAGCCTTCATCACAGGAAATTATTCACTAATGACTTAACTTCTTATAAATTTAAGCCCCATTCAAACATCCTTTATCACTTTACACCAGCATCTATCTGCACCCATCTGTCAAGGTCTACAACTTCATGGGTCAGTCTCCCATTAATTGTACATAGCTGTTTCAAAAGAGAATTATTTTAATATCAAAGGATCAAGAGAAACTCTTGGGAAAATTAATGAAGCCCTGAATTATTTTTTTAACAATGACCCCTCTTTATGATGAGAAAAGTCAAATAGGAAGTGAAGATATCATCCCACAATATCATATAATTTCTCCATAAATATACTTTCCCCAAATCAACAATTTATTAAATATTTTTCAGTCTAAGAACTGATGTATTAATGAAATTGTTACCTGATTTTGTTAAATATAAAATAAAATGTATTTTAATAATTTTTAGTTTCATTTTTCAAGATAAAATCCCAACCAAATCATTTTTCAGTATTTACAATGAGATGTTGGTCTTTTGCAGGTGCCAGCTGACCTTTGAAAATAAAGACCTCCTGTATATGTTTGTGGTGTGGAAAGTGAAATGGATTTGGAGTCAAAAGGCCTCAGTTCAAATCTCCTCTTTGTCATCTAAATAACCTTAATCAAAATTTATATGACTTTTCTGGGTCATCAGTTCCTCATCTGTAAAATGGGACTGGTAAACTGTATCATCTAACTACCAGATCTAAAATCCTACGATTCAGTGAACATATACATACAGACTCAGTTCATGATTTGAGGATCCATAATTTTATCCATGTGATTTATCCAATAGTGTAGAATCCAAATTCTCCATCCCTTAGTAGACAATTTAATGAGTTCCTGTCATCCAAAAGTTAATCATCTGTCAAAGTGTACACATACACCTATAAATATGCAGGTTTACAGGACAGGCCTTTTAAAAATGAGCATGTTAGGATAGAAAATACAATGATATTTTGGCCTTCAGATGAGACACATCGCTTTTAATCCAGTCATATGGATTATATTTGATTAGGCCACTCAAGTAGATGTCATCCATCTCAGGAGTTAGCAGAGAGTTTAAATCTTTGGAACATAGCCCAAAATAGAAATCATAATTTTAGGAATGTTTTATGGTACCTATGGACAGAGCCAAAAAACTAATTCCCATGAAAATGATCCCCGCCCACTTTCTCATAAAAAGCAAGCCATCCTCTTGGAACCAAATAAAATTGGCATCTTCTTTAAATTCTCAAAGTCAGCCTGAGGCTGCCTAAGCATTCCTCTCCATATTTCCTTACCTGGTGAGGTGAGGACTAGAGGGGAAAGTTTATTATTGAAAGAGCTCAGTTAGGAAAACTGCGTTGGCCACAGTCTGAATGAGGTTTTCTCTAGACCTAAGAAAGGTCAGCTTCTTTTCCCAATACTCTCTTCATTCATGAATCTACCATCTTATGACATGGTACATGACCAGTCTCCCAAATATTATCACAAATCACAGAAAGAAATCATTTCCCAAGCCTGAATGTGATGGAAAAACTAAATATAAGGCAATTATCTATCCTCTGTGCAGCCTCATGCTATATTCTTATATGGTAATAGAACATACACAAAAAACTTCCAAAATTCTTGGTTCTTTGGGTGATTGAAATTGGATGTAATTGAATATATTCTTATATGGTAATGGTCTCTATTGCACTTTGATAAATATGGCAATTAGCTATCTAAAATCTCTAATATAAGACATTTTAGTGGGTATTTAGACTGTGGGGTGAAATCTGTTTGCACAGCATTAATAGGGTAACTGAGTAACTGAGGTTTCTAGGAGTAGACCCTTCTACATGCTATAAACAGTGGATTCAGTAATCCTCCCCTGGGCACTGAGTAAGTTGTTAGAGTTTGGGAGGAGTATGCTAAGGTGTTTAAATGGCAGATTTAATTATGTGACCATTAATTATCTGCACAAATAGTACACCTTTCTAGTCATTTCCAGTCATTACTGAAACAAGTACAAATCCAAGAAACATTACCATAGGGGGGAAATGGGCACATGAGCTTGACTCATTTAACATGGCTGAATCTGCCATTTTAATGAGTACCAGATTATTGCCTACATCATTTTTTTTTCATCTAAAATGTTTAGAATATCTTACAGACATTGTTATTTCTCATTCTGTACCTTGGGCTACATGCTGCTGCCAAAGTAATTTTTCATTAAGCACTGCTCTGATCATGTGAATCAATATCAATGACTTCCTATTGCCTTTGGAATCATATATAAACTTCTCCATTTAGCTTCTAAAGTCCTATGTTACCTGGCCCCACTTTATTTTTTTTTTTTAAATAAGCAATCAGAGTTAAGTAACTTGCTCAAGGTTACATGGCCAGTTATTTCTGGGTGTGGTGCTAAGTATCAGAGCCCAGATTCAATCCCAGGTCATCCCAACTTGGGCCGGTGCTCTTACTTACTGAGCCACCTGGCCGCCCCTCCCACTTTATCTTTTCAACATTATTGTACAATATTTCCCCTCCTACATCCTATGATCTAGCCAAACTGTCCATCCCTGTATTCCTAGCAGAAAAAAAAAATACATCTCTGGTCTTTGTGCCTTTGCCCTCATGGTCACCCACATCTAGAATACATTCACTCCTTATCTTCATGTCATAGAATCCCTCTCTTCCTTTAAGATGCAGCTCAAACATTATCTTCTGCATGGAGATTTTTGTGATCTCCCCATCTGGTTGTACTCTCCCTCACAAACTACCTTGCATCTAACTTCTTGTCATTTTTTTACAGTCATACCCAACTCTTTGTGATCCCATTTGGGTTTTCTTGACAGAGATATTAGAATGGTTTTCCATTTCCTTCTCCAGTTCATTTTACAGATGAGGAAACTGAGGCAAACAGGGTTAAGTGACCCTGGGATCACACAGCTAATTAGACGAGATTTGAACTCAGGAAGAAGAGTCTTCCTGACTCCAGACCTGACACTTTCTCCACTGCACCACCTTGTATTTACTTTTTTTAGGATGGGGGGAAAAGAAATCTATTATTATCCCATTTTACAGAAGAGAAAACTGAAGTTGTGAGAAGTGAAGTGACAATTTAAATGGAAAGAATGATCACCACAAAACAATCAGAAATGAATGTCAGAATTCCCAAAGAAGAGACATGAGAAAACACCTACCACAACTCCTGTATGGAAGTGGGAGATCCACAGGTGTGGAACATTGCATCTATGTAAGGCTTCTTTTTTCCAGTATAATGACAGTTTTGCTGAACTATGCTATCATTTTTAAAAAATCTTTGTTATAAAAGATGGCTTTCTGGAAGACGTAAGCCAAACACTGAGCACAAAATACAAGAATGGAGACTTCTCTGGTTCTTCTATCTCTCAGACTACATCAGTATGCTCATAGTCAAATGGAATATTCAAGCAATTATATTAATAATTCAAGTAGATGTCGTTTTTAGCTTAGATGATTAAAATGAATGACCCAATTCTCCCCTTCATTTTATGAGTGTAGGACAGCCTCCAGAAACTCCAATCTCTTTCTTTCAAACACTAAGTTAAATTGACAAGCAAAGGAGAGAAGTGCCCTCCTTTCGAGGATATGTTCAGTAATTACTGAAACACCATTCAACAGTTTTAACCATCATTACTCAAACTATAAAGGAATATGCTCACTGTCCACTCAAGCTTCCATTCCAGGTTTGTTGTTGTTGAATTTGGTATTGTCAATGATAATGTTTGAATAGGGCCTTGAACATAGGATCATGGATTTAGAACACTTAATATATTTTTTGTCGTAGAAACTGAGTAGCCTTAAGTCATTTTGATATATGACAAACAATTAGCAATTCAAAAATACACTTGCATGTAAATAGGAGAGCTCCAGGCAGGAGTGACTACAGGTTTATACTAAGCAGCTGATGTAATTGATTTGATCTCTTTTTCCCCCATTTCAGTTTTCAGCGCTACTGTCCAATTCCATGAGAAGAGTCTCTAAAATATGTAACTAAAAGCAGAAAGTCTATTTATTTGAAATAAAATGTCCCCCTCCCTCTATTGCTATCACCCTAAGAACTTCACAAGACATATAAAATATATAAACTCCAGCTTGGAATGCATTATTGTTATAGTTCCTTCTTGTGTGCTGTAAATATTTGGGCCCTGTAAAAGTAACCATTTACAACTTCTTAAGAGGAACAGGGGACTTAAAGTATTTTTCTTTTCTATTCTTTGTTAATGCCATAAATTCCTTCCAGGCTTGATAACTTAACATTGCATTATGTCTCTAAATGAGCAATCCTCCTTTGCATCCAAGCACCAATAATGCAATGTTAAGTTATTTCACTGCAATATATTAATCCAGGTCACAAAAAGTAGCATGGAGCAGGTGAGTCAAGGAGCAAAGTACTTCTTTCATATGTAGCTGCCCTGTGCTATAAGAAAGACCATATCGGAGCAGCTAGGTGGCTCAGTGAGTGAGCACCGGCCCTGGAGTCAGGAGGACCTGAGTTCAAATATGGCCTCAGATACTTAACACAAAAACTAGCCATGTGACCTTAGGCAAGTCACTTAACCTCAATTGCCCTCCAAAAAAGCAAAAAAAAAAAAAGACAGATCATATCATTAAATACACAGAACCCAAAAAGATGCCCAAAATTTATTTCAGACCAGTCTAAGATTTTGAAAGAAAAGACACATCAGATGGTTAGTCTGATTGCCTAATCAATTGTAAGGATGCTGCCTTGGTGTCTACTGGTCTTTTCCTTCTCTTCCTGTTCTGAGTTATCACTGAGTGCCAATCTACCCCCTTCATTTTCTACTGCATTTCAACTTAATTCAATTCCACAAGCATTTATTAAACATCTATTATGTCAGCATATTAAAATGGAAAGAACATTGACTCTGAAGACAGAGGACTTAGATCCAATTCCCACCTCCAATGCTCACTACCTGTTGACCTTGAGTAAGTGATGTAACTTCATTAGGCATCAATTTTCCCATCTACAAAATTAGGACATTGGACTAGGTTGAATTCTGAGAACCTTCCGATTCAAAAGCTATGACCCTGTGCTAAGAAGTAGGATTTGGAAGTTTTGGGGTCTGAGGTTTTGGAGGGTTTTTTCTTTGTTTTGTTATATTTTATTTTATTTCATCCAGACATTTGACTTCATCAAAAAGGGAAATAAAAATAATAACAACTAACATTTATATAGTACCTTTGTGCCAGGAACTGTGCCAAGCATTTTACAAATATTACCTCACTGGACCCTCAAAACAACCTTTTTTGCAAGGTAGGTCCTATTATTATCCCCATAATATAGTTGAGAAAACTGAGACAAACAGAGATTAAGTGATTTGCCCAAGGTAGTACATCTAGTAAGTATCTGAGTTAGATTTTAATTTTGACTATCTATGTGAAGATTCCTCCATCAATCATTAGGTAGGGAAGAGAAGGGTTAGAAGGAATCAATTAGGGTGGGACAAAAGGACTTTGCACTAAAGGCACAGTTGAGGTTGGATTACATGAATTTGTAATGTACCCACACTTGACCTAGCTGCATTTAGCAGCTTGTAAATAGGAACAAAGGAGGCAGGCAGTGGGAATAGCATGGAGCTGAGGTTTAGCAAGAGATTAGTGTGGATGGGAGGAGGGGCAAGAATTCAAGAGCAGAGAACAGCATAGAGTTGAAATGGCCAACTAGGAGTTAAAATTAGAGAGGAAAGTGAAGTCAGATCAGGAAATAGGACTTAAGGGTGGAGGAATTGAAGGTCTCAATAAAGACAAAGACTAGGTTTAGAAAGGTCAAGGCACAGGGAGAAGTGGAATGATGATAGGAAATGATGGTCAGAGCAATGTCAAAGTTTCTAATTAGGGAAGTGGGTCACTTGTGGCTAGATCTCTTCTGTGACTGAAGTACAGCGAAAAGGCAGTTGGAAATTAGGCAGTTGGATTCAGGGTTTGTAGTGGGTAACGTGGCAAAAGGTCATAAGATTTAAGAAGATTGGGAAGTGGGAGCAGGAATTGTTTCATATTTTGTGTTCATATCCCCAGAGCTTAATAGAATGCCTTGACACTTAGGTCCTTAATAAATGCTTATCAATTGATTGATTACTACTCAAAATTGTTGTGCCTCTTGGATCACATGAATATAAGCTACCTTTTCCAAGGCTGCTCCTATTCCTGGCAAGCATCATCCCCAGTTGGTTTGGAGCAGTTCTCTCCCTTAATGATCACAATCTGCTCAGAACCTAGCCAATGTCTGAATCTTATTTGGCACATAAACCTACCAATAGTTCTTAGTCACTTAGAACCAAGCTACTACCTGAAGAGACATTTTCTTTCAACATTTACACCCATTTTATCAGCCTGACCAAGGTCAGGGAAAGGTTGGTTCTAAAAGGATATAGAAGCCTTCCTGCAATTTTGGGAAGTGAAATTAGGCAGTTGGATTCAGGTTTCTAGTAGGTTACATGGCAAAAGGTCTCTTTCCTCCTGTGATTTTGCTACCAACATTCTAGCTCAGGGCTTCCTGAATAAAGGCCAGGAGGCCCTGAAGGCTTTCAACAATATCTTTGCAATTCCCTAAGAATCTCTCATCCTCTGAAGCTCATCTCAGGTTCCATACCCTGGCTGTGGGGCACGTAGAGAAGGAAAATTTTCACACTGAAAAACATTTTTTTAAAGCCTATGAAATTTAATCTGATGTCAAAGGGAGGTGCCTCTGTAGAAATAAAAATTCAAGACCTCTGAACCAGAGGATTTCTGGATTGGGCTTGTCCCTGAATTCTTTCTTGAAATGTGGCAAGGGGGAGAAACTTACCTGCACAGACTTCTCTCCTTTACCTGGATTTGCTCACAGAACATTAAAGCTGGAAAAGACCCTACAAGTCACCTAGCCCAAACTTTTTATTTTACAGACCAGGAGATGGAGAAATAGAGAAGTAAAGTAACTTGCCCAAGATCACACAGCTAATTAATGGGAGAAATCCAAGATTCATCTTCAGGGCTCCTAACTCATGATCCAGTGATCTTTCTATTCATGACACCGCATTGCTTTGAAGGCAGCATCTCCTCTTTATCTTGTCCTACTTTTAATGGCCATCAGGTTGTTTTGGAAGAACATCTCATTTAGTCCCACTTTGATTAAGCTACAAATAGCATATACTTGAGTGAACGTTAAGCTTAATTCATTTTCCAGAGCAAATCATTGGACTGCCACTGTCATTCACATGATCTTTCCATCAGCCTGGCATAAATCTTTTTTTTTCTCTCTTTCTTGGCCCCTTGAGTACTTAACAGCCCTGACTTTAAAATCTTGGAAAATCAAATGCTCATAATGACTCATTTTTGAAGAGCTTTTCCACTCACCTCCTCTCATAAGTTATAGTGACACATGCTGTAAGCTCATCAAGGAAACCAAGACAGGAACTGGGTAGGTAATAAACTGTCACAGGTATAGCAGTCACTGGCAGACCACGTAATGCATGCCCCAATACAGAGAGTACTATTCATGCGAAGAATTTTCTTGAATTCAACCAAAGACGTGTGACTTTTGCTCTGCCAAGGAATTTGAAAAAAAAGTTCTTTTTAATATTCTTACCCATTCATACAAACATTTAAGTTGCTTAAGTCAGTCATTTTCAATGTATATTGTTTCACAACATGTTAATTTAAATTGAATTTAAATCTTGGGAGAAGGTAAAGCTAGAATACTTCACATGGAGTCAGGATGACCTAGATTCAAATCCCACCTCAAGATATTTACTAGCTGTGTAACCCTGGAGCAAGTCACTTAACCTCTGTCTGACTCAGTTTCCTCCTCTATAAAATGGACATCATAATATCTCTACCTTATAGGATTGTTGTGAAGCTTAAATAAGATTACATGTGCGTATACATGCATATATAATCTATCGATAATATATTGTAGCATATAACTTATGCATGATATGTTACATAATATATACACACATATATCTACATATATGCTTTTAAAGCTTCAAAGTGTCTTTCAATATGTCAGTTATAAGTATTAATAGTTCCTTTTCCCAGATCACAAATAAAGAAAAATGAAAGGGAAATGGTTCTTTTTATCCAGCTTGGCAATAAACAGTATGTCTACCATGCAAGGTCTAGCCTAGCTTACCAAAAGGTTGGTAAGAAATTCGTTGTTGTTGCTCTTTACCTACAACTATTCATGAAGAATCATGGAGGAGATGTAACCTGCATCAGTAGAGGGAGTACCAGGGGTATGCCAAAACCAATTCATACTGGTCCCAGAAAGCTGATTATTAAATTTTCAATGGAAGCATTTACATCTCAGAAACTGGCAAACATAAACCAGGGCTTGATTTTTTTTTTGTTTTGCTGATTGTTGACTTAAGAAAGTGAGGTAGATGTTAATAATGCAGATTAAACTTGAAAATGTGTCATGAGTACGTTTTTTTTTTCTTAAAAAGTCAGATGTTAAATCTTTATCAGTACTTCTTTGTACTCATATAGATCTTTGGAAGTGTTGAAGAAGATATGACTCATGAGCCAAGGCTAACAGGATGTCTCAGGACCTTGAGTATTCAACCAAGTGAAAGAGATTCACCAGCCTGCCTTTTTACTGCTAAGATAATAGAGACATATATAAAGAGAATTCAATCCAAAGGTCCACCTTCACTAATCTCCAGCCCAACTTCGATTGACAGTTATAGTTTTTACAGCCAAAAAGAAATCTCAAAAATCTCCTCTGAGAAACAGTAAGATAACTAAACCTAGATTTTTCTATTAGATGGTAAGCACCATGAGGTCAGAGGCCAAACTCTTACCTTTCTTTTCATCTTCTGTGGTGCTTCCTAAAGAGAAAGTGTGCAATGGATGTGCTGAATTAATGCAGTTCAATACTTGGGGGGCTTTCAATACTATGGGAGGAGGATTATTTGAAAGCTCAAGAGCCTTATTTGGAATTTAAAGGAGGCCTTAAGGTATCCAGCAAATACTTAGATTTCTTGGGAAAGAATGGCATTGAAACATTAAGGTGAGAACATGTACCTCCACTTTCCTCTTTTCTTACTCAAAGACCTAGAAGCCCGTGTGATTTCACTAGTGTAGATCACAACCCCTCCCCACCTGATCCTTCCTGTTTGGGGTACTTTGTAAATTCTCTACGAAAAAAAAAACTAAAGGTCTTACTTTTCACACTTTGAATATTATAGAATTTTTTTTAATCCTTTGTGGACTTTGGTGAGATGTGGTACAGAGGGCCACAATAAGATATAACAAATAGAGCTGTTCTGGCCTGGAGGTGCCATGCACAGGCTCCAGAGATCTCTGTGCTAAAAAATCCACCTGGCCCTTCTATACCATATCCTTATATAATATACTTCTAGCACTTCTACAATACTTGGACTGTCTATTATATCTCAATATTGTATGTAAGAGGTGGTGTATTATAATGGATAGAGAGCAGGTCTCAGAGGCAAGAACACCTGAGTTCAAATCCTGATTCTATTACAAACTGGCTTTATAACCCCGGACCAGTCGTTCAGTTAGTCTAGGCTACTCTTCTAAGACTATGACTTGTGGAGGAAAAAAACAAACTGCATTGATAGAGGGAGTTTCCTCATACCAGTGAAATTACAAGTCTAATTCCATATCTCTATCTCCTAAATTGAAACTAGGCAGAGCTGCAAAATGTCCCTCCCTGGATAAGCTCATCACTCCTAACCTCATCATCAAGCCTTGATTGACACCACTCTCCTCTGAGTAGAGGGCTAGAGGGTGAAGTACCAAACTGCTCCCAAAACCTTCCTTTATAGAGGATAGAAACTGGATTCTCCCTGTTCCCTCTACTTTTCATCTACTACTCTGCCTAGTTTCAGTTCCATGAAACAAAAAGCCCCCACAACCCCTAGTGTTGTGTCCTACTCCCACCTGCTTTCCAACCTCCTTTTGTGTATATATAATCATATTCACTGCTTAGATTATAAATTCCTTGAGGGCAGGGACTGTCTTTTTCTTATTTATATTCCCAACATTTAGTATAGTGCCTACTACATAGTAGTTGCTTAATAATTGGTTATTGAATTGAATTGAATCCTAAAAAACTAGCTTGCCCTCTTTTTGCTCAACTATAACTTAATCCTTGAGAATTTGCTACAGCTTCACACATACCTGGCATCCTTCTTTCCATTGCCCTTTAGGTAACTTACAATTTTGACTCCTTTGATTCTTTTACACAGTAGGTGCTTAATAGATATTTAATGATTGATTGACTGATCATTGGAAAAATAGTTCATATTTGAATTTTGCACTTTCAAAGCACTTTCCTCACGACCAACTGTAAGTAAGTTAATGAAGCATTATAACCCTTATTTTGCAGGGTGGTTGTGAGGTAAGAACTTTGTAAATCACAAAGCACTACCTGAAAGTTAATTGTTTGATTATTATTCATAGATTTTTCCCTATTGGCAGAGATCACTAGGAAGTATTTCCCAATAGTGATAAGGGGATCCTATGGATTTTTTTTTTTTTGGAGATTTGTTCTCCCTTTCTCACTCAGACTAGCAGAGCAGAGGCCACTCAAGGCCCAATCCTTCTGCTCATCAGCATGGAAGCATTAGCCCACTCCATTTCTGACCCTGGCTAGTTCACCCCTCCTTAAGCAGCCTGGTGGCACCCTACTCCTTAAAGTTAATTGCTTGGTTTTTATTCATAGATTTCCCTATTAGTAGGCACCTCTAAGAAACCCCTGAGGGTCTACCATATTGATGCCAGTGTTAGTGCAAACAGCCAATTAGTTTCAGTCCCACCGTACCTCTCTGAGTTCAAGTGATTTATCAGTTTTAGGGATTATGCTATCACACCTTGTGATCCTGTATATTCTTATTCAAGAGAAATCAATTAGCGTAATGTCCGTGATCTAGTACAACATGATAAACTGTATTCATATATATATATATATATATATATAATTTTCTAAATAAATCTTCCACATAGATGACATATATTGCATATACATATGTGTATATATAATCTTCTATGTGATGGGGGCTTCATATCTTCCTTAGAGAAACAAGGTATGTGGGAGAGACTCAAGAGTCTCACAGTGATTCATTTTGGCTTTTCAAGTTCTGATAGTTCCCGTGCTCCCTTATACTGTGTACTTGAGCTGAGGGTGTGGTCTTGTCAGAATCGCATGCAATGTGACTGAACAGGATAGCCATAAATCTGTCCATGCATCTCACTTGATCTGAAGGGTTGATGGTATCCCCAAGGTAACAGCACCAACTGGTGACACAACATTGTGAAATCATCCCCCATACACACACATTACAATGATTACAATGCTTCAGCTACAACCAACAACATCAGGGACCAACATCTGCATAGTCGATGAAAAACAGCCCCAGGAAACTATCATTCTTATTGCTGGATAATTTATAGCACTTTCTCTGATCTCCTGCCCTGTGAGCCATATGCTTCATGACATCTTACATGTAGGAGAAAACACTTTGCTATTTTAAAGGGATGTTTATGTTATCGGTTACTGGGATTTATTTCAGACCCTGATGAGTTGAGTTGGCCAAGCTGGGAAAGGCCTCTGCCAATGCAGAAATACTTAAATTTTAGGCTGCATCTGTAACAGGTATACCATCAACTCTTAATTAACCAGCTATGGACAATGCACATCATAACATATTGAAAGTGAATATGTATTTCCCTGTGTTTTTCTCCCTTGTCCCAGGACTATTTCTCTCCTATACCCAAACCATGGATGTATATATAATTTGCAATGTTTTAATATTAATTGAAGCAAAACCTTTTGATATATGCTTATAAAATAGTATTATATATCTTTTAGATTTTAGCATCCAATGGATTTGTACCTGGCACAGTGAAAAGCATGTTAGCTCTAAAGTCAGTTTGCAGGCTCAAATTCTGCCTCTCTCACTTATTATCTGTAGGGCCTTGGACAAGTCATTTAATCTCCTTAAACCTCAGTTTCTATGTATATAACATAAGGAGTTGTAACGGTAATGGCATTTGAAGATCTTCCATGCCCCTCGTATCGGCAAGCAAACAGGTATTTAGCACTTATAGTTCATAATTGTGTCAAGTATTAAGACCCAGAACTTGTAAAACCCACAGTGGGATGAACTTGCTGATGTAACAAGAAGGGGTGAAACAGGGAGGAGCTAATACCATATATAAGGAAAGGTCCAGGCTGGAGAGAAGAGATTTGGAGAACAGAACTGGTGGTGGCAGAACTTCTTCTGAGAGCCAGCCAGAACTTCTGCTGAGAACTTCTGCTGAGAACTGCCAGGAACAAGAACTGCTGGGAACCAGAACTGCTGGGAATGAGCAGCGAGCAGCGTGGAGGCTGAGTAGCTACCATGAGTGAGGAGAGGAGGATCTTAGCCTGAGGGAGCCTGTTTTGTTTTGAAGGCTTGGGAATGTGGGTGTTGTAATGTAATGTAATGTAATATAATGCCAAGGAAAGGCAACTTCCCAAGGTTCAGAATACCAGCATAGGTGCTCTCCATTTTATTCAGTGACAAATTAAGAACAGAGAAGATCAAAATATGACATCATTCAAAATACAGCATTTACTAAGTGTGATTAAATAATCTCCAAGTACTACCCCACCCCAGGACATTACATTCATTCAATCAATTACAAAGTTCCTCTTCTAAATACTACTCCACCCCTAGGCTGTACCTTCATTTAGTCCATCACAAAGCCCCTCTTCTCAAATGGAGATTAGTTTCCAATCATAAGTAAAGTACATTCATTTGTTCAACCATAGAACACAAAAAGGTCAAAAGTTCCCCACCCCTGGATCACAACTGAATCTACCCCAGAGTCACAACAAATTTAAGCATAGCACTTAATACCCAATTGGAGGTCTTTTCTTCATCTTGACATGAGGCAAGTTCTCAGCAATCTTTGTTCCTGGGGAGACAAAGCTTAGCAAGGCCACAAGATACATTGTCAGTCTCTTCATTAATTCATCCTCTGTCTGCAGAACAGTCCTAGGACCCCTGAAAACACTAGCAAAACCCTCTCCCAGGATTTCTGTAAACATACAACAAGAAAATCCTTCTTCAGGGCTTCGGAACCAACAGAAAGGTTCCCAGATCCCTGCAACAACAGCACTGTCCTTCACCAGTGGACAGTATTCACTCTCTGTCTGCAGGACAGTCTCAGTAGCTCTTAACCAACAGCCAGGTTCCAGGACTTCTTCAACAACAGGACTGTCTTTCACCAGTGGATAAATCTGGCAAAACAACATCAAAACAGACAGACAAAGTACCAGCAAAACAGCCATGTCTCCTCAGTCCTTGGCAGCTCCGGGGGGCAGGTCTCAAAGTGGCCCTCAGCAATCCTCTCAGTCTCTCTCTGCCTCCACAAGGGTGCTGCTTCCAAAAAATTCTTCTGCCTTTCTCCTGTGTCTCTCCAAATCTACATCACCAGCTCCTCCCAGTCCAGCACTCTCTTTTCACATAAACAAGTCCATCCCACAGGCGGGATTAACAAACTCTGGGTTTTAACACAATCAAACCAAAAACCAAGCCAATACAGGGGAATCTTTAAATGCCATTACTATTACAGGTGTTCACTGCATTGACTACGTGTACCAACTTTGTGGTTATGTAATGACTTTGACCTTCTGATTTTGGGACTCGGTTTTCTGGTATTTGAATAAATGCTTTGGTTCTGTCCTCCATGTAGAGAGCCTGTTACATTTTGTAATTCACAACTATACCAGCCACCATGGGCATTGTGAATATTGCATTGTTGTTACAGGAGTTTAGACTAGATGGCCCCTGTGACCCCTTCTATCCGGGGTATGCTAGAGCCAGCTCTAACTAGTTTGTTAAATGTTCAGTGTCAGTATTTATTTATACCTCAGTAATCATAATGGTTAAAAATCAACATGATTATTTTGTTAATTGTTTAGACTTAGGAAATGTTAATAATGCAGATTAAACTTAAAAGTGTGTGTGTGGGTATGCATATATTTCCCCATCCTCCCTCCCCAGGAGATCCTGGTTGTTAAACATTTACCAGCACACAGCTTCACTGTTCAATAAACATTGCTTTAGCTCAACAGAAGGGCAGTAGAAGGCTCAGTGTATGAAGCCATAACCAGACTGGAGGCCTGGTCATTATAGGATGATAACAATAATAATAACAGCAACACTGTCATTTATAAGGCATTCATAACCTCATTTGAACCTCACAACACCTCTGCTTCCAGCTCTAAATCTTTAGTCATTTCCTTATAACCATCAAAGCAGTTACTCTCTCCAACAGTGCAGATCTGTACCTTCTCATGCTGTCTGATTCTTGCCATGTTCTATATGTCTGCACAGAGGTTCACCCAATGTGTTGGGAAACTTAATCCATCATGGGCTATACTTTGGTTATCTCTTGCTATGTGATTGACCCTTCCCAGTCATATATCCTTAAATGATATCTTTCAAGAATATCAAGGGAACTATAATGAAAAGAAATGTTAGAGAAGGTGGCCTAGCCATGTCAGATCTTAAATTGTATTATAAAGCAGCAATCATCAAAACGTCTTGGTACTGGCTAAAAATTAGAAGGGTAGATCAGTGGAATAGGTTAGGTACACAAGACACAGTAGTCAACGATTATAGCAATCTACTCTTTGATAAACCCAAAGACCCCAGCTTCTGGGATAAGATCTCGCTATTTGACAAAAACTGAGGGAAAACTGGAAGATAGTATGGCAGAAACTGGGCATAGACCAACGTCTGACACCATATACCAGAATAAAGTTCAAAGGGGTAAAGATCTAGATATAACGGTTGATGCTATAAACAAATTAGGGGAGTAAGGAATAGTTTATCTATGAGATTTATAGAGAATGGAGGAATTTATGACCAAACAAGAGATAGAGAACATTATGAAATGCAAAATGGATAATTTTGATTACTTTAAGTTGAAAAGTTTTTGCACAAATAAAGCCTATGCAACCAAGATTAGGACAGAAGCAGAAAACTGGGAGGGAATTTTTACAACTAGTGTCTTTGATAAAGGCCTCATTTCTAAAATATATAGAGAACCAAGTAAAATTTATAAGAATACAAGGAACTTTTAAAAAATGATATTTTTATTCCATCTTTTGAGAACAATATGCCACTGGTTATATGTTGCCTATTTATAGCCCACCATATTTCTCTCCACTACCCCTTTGGGCAACCCACAATTTTGATTCTTTGAAAACTGTGGCATTCCATAGTTTTTAGTCATGTAGTTACACTCTCTCTCTCTCTCTCTCTCTCTCTCTCTCTCTCTCTATATATATATATATATATATATATATATATATATATATATATA
>NW_027187349.1:3030713-3084502 GCF_028583685.1 Petaurus breviceps papuanus
TATATATATATATATATATATATATATATATATATATATATATACACACACTACATTAGTCATGTAGCATCACTCGAAAAATATTGATGTTAAAGGATGGGGTTCTAATTTAGGAAGTAGTTTGAGGTCATTGAAAACACTGTACAATTTCCTAGATGAAATCCAGCCCAATCTCTGCTTCCTATTCAATTTTATGTCCTGCTCACTATATACTGAAAATAGATAATATTACAGATACAGTATATAGTTTATGTAGTATATATACTTATAGATATCCATCATAGAGCTAATAGCTAAGATTAAATGTACTGATTTACTATATATACTATATACTAATTTATATATGATATACTAATTTATCCAAGTAATAACACAGTATAAACAATAGGCATTCTTCATTCACTTGGTTTAATTTAATTATTTAATTAATTGAGGTTCAGGTAGGTAGCACTGGAGTTTTCCAGGACTTAATGCAATCAGCACAATGTCATCCACAGCCAAAAGTATTTGCAGAACAACACCATGTATGACTCCATTTGCATTCTCTGCTAGGTGTCCTCCACGACAGTGCAAACAGCTATGGTTAACCTACATATTCCTGTTTTATTTTTCGAATGGTATTAACACTCAGAGACTTGACAAAGATATCTCTTGTATCTATTAAAGAATATTTTATAATCTTAATATCTTAGACTTGGAGGACCACCTTGAAAGCTATATTTTGCTTTACCAGATCAAATTTGTCAACTTTTTATAGTCAACAATCAAAATGAACATTAAGATCTCTTATTCTTTGCACCTTTCAGTCATTTGTGTATAAAACTATAGTCTGTTGCAGAATATCATTTGTGAAGCAAACTGTTTTCTTCATCAATAATAGTTTCATCACATTGGAACTCCAATATCACATGCCCCAAGGTGCTATGCAATCTATGTTTCTACTACTATGAAAAAGTAGAAATGGTATGAAAGAAGCAAAGGGTAGCTGAACCAGACCAAGTATACATATGTTCCAGGAAACATAATTTTGAGGGTATTAAAGGATTAGTTTTCAAAATATTTGGAAAGAAGGAAGATACCAATTTTTTTTAAACAGAACTTATTGCTTCCTAGGAAAAGGTGGATGAGAAATATAAATAACTACCAACACAATGTCTATTTTTTTCAGACTGATGAAATTCTTACCAAAATAGTTTCCTTGATAAAAGCATATTAAGGGAAGCAAAGTATGTGTTATTATATGTAATGTGAAAGTACTATATAAATGTGAGTTACTATTCCCAAGTAAATTGTGATGATTTTTAATTATTTACATTTGGTACTATCCATTATGCACACCACTGTTCCTCTCTGATAGTTAAGAAGAGACTATAAATAGTATCAATAATGTAAATTATCTTTAAATATCATCTGTGTCAACCCATTACAACTGCTTTATAGAACTTAAGAGATTTCCACAGAAGATGGCCAATGATGTTATACAAACAACAGGTCTTTATTTGGTACATTTTTAACATTTAAGAGAAGGCACGTGACAACTTGAGACAGCTAGAGATGTTTGGGATAAAAGGACAGAAGCAAGAATCAATTTGGATTATAGTCACCAGAGAAACAAGATACAACTAGATCTCCAGAGAGGCAGGTTACATCTTTGAGCCTTAGATGAAGTGGTCTTATAATAACATTTATGTAGAATTTTAAGGTTTATAAAACACTTTACCTCATTTATTCACTTGCTCAGGGATGTAGAAGGAAGATCTTTTAGAGGAAGGGGCAGGATCTCACTCAGGCACATCTAATTGGGTTCTGACCAATTACAGATGGAGAGATGCCATAACAAGATGATATGGAGCACTGGAATTTCTAGCCAGATATTGGGGAGAGGAAGAGGTCAGAAAAAGAAAAAAGTAGAGAGCCCTGGAAAGAAAAAAGGGAATGTCTAGAATAGACATAGCCTTTCCAAGAAGGTCTTGGTCCAAAACAACAGAGATTTTTCTGAACTACTACATCAGTCAACATAGTTTTATAAACATCTGCTTAATTCAGTTTCTGACTGTGGACTCAATAAAGCCCAGCAGCAATCCAATTCTTGTTAAAGCAATTGCTGAGAGGAGCAGCCAAAATCGTTCAAAGGCAGAGTCAATAAACACTAAAAAGTGTTTTTTTCTAATGGGGCAAAAAAAATCTAGAAATATTTTACTACAAATTCACCAATCGATTTAATCCAGCAAACATCTATTGAGTTTATACCATGTACAACACATAGGCCCTGGAAATACAAAGATGAAACAAGACACAGCTATTGCCTTCTAGGAATATACAGCCTAGAAAGGAAAGATAAAACAAATATAAGAACAATTATAATACAAATTACTCACTCCTTGCCATATGGTATCTCTCCAATATGTCTCCTCTCCACTCTCAAAGCTGCCTCCCTGATACAGGACCATATCACCTTATACCTGGACTATTACAGTAATCTACTGGTTAGTCTCTCTGTCTCAAATCTCCCTCCACTCCACAGTCCATTCTCCACTAAGCTGCCAAAGTGCTTTTCCTCAAAGCACGGGTCCAACCATGTCAACCCACTAGTCAATAAACACCAGGGTTCTCCATTGCCTTCAGGAGCAAATGTAAAATCCTCTGTTTGACTTTTAAATCTCTTCATGATCCAACCTCTTCCTACCTTTCCAATCTTCTTAAATCTTACTCCCCTCCACACACTCTGTGATCCAGTAACACTTGCCTCCTTTCTATTTTTTGAATAGGCCGTTCCATCTCCTGACTGTTTTTTTTACCATCTCCCATGCCTGGAATTCTCTCCATCTTAATCTCTGCCTCTTGGTTTCCCTGGCTTCCTTCAGATCTCAGCTAAAACCCCACCTCCTGCAAAGATGACCTCTCCTAGAGCCCTCTTCTTTCTCCCCAGTCCCTTCCCACTGAGGTTATCTTTCATTCATACTGTATACATCTCCTAGGCACACTTTTTTGTATGTTGTCTCCTCCATGATAATGCATGTTCCTAAATGACAAGCACTGTGTTTTTGCCTTTCTTTTTGTCAGCACTCAACACAGTACCACGCAGATAGCTATTGTCATTGTTGGTCCTTTGTTTTCAGGGAGGACTAGTGACTTCACTGGGGAATGTTTTGCCTTGTTCATGAATGAAGTGAGGTAAAATTGTATAGTCATCAGCCTCACTGTACTCTTCCTGAATTGTCCAAGTACAGCAGCAAGACAAAATTCAGGGTGACTGGTGATGGTCCAGGATGCAGTGGATGACTTTGGCATCTTTGATATCTGACCAAGCTCTAAGCACTCCACTGAGCCTGCCGCAGCCACACTCATGGCTGTTGGAACAAATTGTTCTCCTCCTCCCATTTCAGCAAGGGAAATCTTCGTGTGCTTGGGGTAGACATTCCCCTAACTCGTCAATGGTTTTGAGGCCTCAACCTGGCAAATAGTAAGTTCTTAATAAAGACTTGTTGACTAAGTTTCTTTCCCCACAAATCTACAGGAACAGTTCTCTCCATTGTTACTAAGGACTTCTTTATCACTACATCCAAAGAATTTTTAACAAACCATTCTCCTTGATCTCTTTGTAAAATTTGACACCATTAACTATCCTGTCCTTCCTCTTCCCTTGATACTATACTCTCACAATGCCCTTTCTAAACACACTCCTGTCTCTTTTGTGGGCTCCTCATCTATCTTCCAGCCCTTAAACTAGAATGTCCCCCAAAGTTCTATCCTTGACTTTCTTGTCTTCTCTTTCTACACTCCCTCTCTTAGTGATTTCACCTATTCCCATGGCCCCAATTATCATCCCTATGTAGATCACTACCAAATCTCTATACCAATCCCAACCTTTCCCATATATATTAATTATATTATATATATATGTTCCCATTTATATTAATTACACATATATTCGCTATCTCCATGTGGAAGCACCAACAACTCAATGTCATATGTACAAAATTTAATTCATCATCTTTCCCCCCAAAAAATCTCTTCCCATAATTCCTGTTTCTATTGATGGTACCAACTAGTAACCCAAACTCATAAACATGGAGTCCTCTTTGACTCTTTCTATTTCCTCACTACAGAGTTATCAAATCATGTCTATTCTTCCTCTGCAATATCACTAATAGCTATCCTCTCCTATCAACATGCACTGTAAGTTTCTGTTCAAACTCATCTTTTCTCACCTGGATGATTGTAATTACAACTTAACTTGTCTTCCTGGATGCAATGTATTCCCTCTCCAATCCATAATTCACACTTCTGCTTGAGTAATCTTTCTAATTCACAGCTCCACTCAAACACTTTCAATTTATCCCTATTGCCTACATGAGTAAAAATTCTTGATCCTGGCATTTATTCAAGGTCCCCCACAATCTATCTCATACACTTTTTCTTATTAGTCTTTGTTTCTCCAGGTCCTGACACAGTACTTTCCATGTAACAGAAATTTATTCTCAGCAAACTGATAGAAGAAAAGAAAAATCCAACAGGTCTCTCTGAATCCATCTTTCTCATGATTTCTAGTGGCATAGTAATATTATATTTGCATGCACCATAAGAAATGACAGAAGGAAGAAATACAGAGAAACCTGGGAAGACTTGCATGAACTGATATATATAGCTGGATGAAAACAGTTTAGATAATGATTACATAATGTAAAGTAAAATAACTTCCAAAAAAGCTTAAGAAATACAATAAATGCAACTGACCAATCATGACTCCAGAAGGTCAATGATACTAGATGCTTCCTGACTCTTGGTAGAGAGGTGGTGGCCTAGAAGTTTAGAAGGAGAAGTGCATTTTCAGACATCGTCAATGCATAAATTTGTTTTGTTTAATTATATTTATTTGTTACAATGGATGACTTATTTTTGGTGGTTGGGGGGATGACATAGAGGAAAATAAATTGGGGTAATTAAAAAAATTAAGGAAAGAAAACAATGTCAATGAAACACTCAGAAATACATGGAATAGAGGAGAAGAAAGTTTAAAAGAAGATACAGGAAGTGAGGAAGGTCTGATACTATCCTGTTAAATTAATACACTCTAAGGGGTGGCCAGGTGGCTCAGCAAGTAAGAGCACCGGTTCCAGTGGTGGGATGACCTGGGGATCAAATCCGGGCTCAGATACTTAGCACCACACCCAGAAATAACTGGCTGTGTAACCTTGAGCAAGTTACTTAACCCCGATTGCTTTAAAAAAAAAAAAAGAAATTAACATACTCTTAAAACTGTACATAATAGAAATTTAGTGTCACATAAAAGCATCTTTTCTGTTCTTCCTTGTAAATTGAAATGTACACATTTATTGATGTTTAAGTTCATAATTTTTAAAATAATTATTTAAAAGAACCCATAGAATAACAGAGCTGCAAGGAACACAATCGTGAAATGTTAGTGTGAATAGAGATCACTCCCACCCCCATTTAACAGATGAAGACCCTTAGAGGCTGAGCAGTAGTTTGCCCAAGGTCACACAGTCCATGGGCATCAGAGCTGAGATGTGAATCCAGGTCTCCTGATTCCTCGTCCAGTGCCCTTTCCACCAGGCCACCCAAGCTTTCTGGGCCCTAACTCTTCTAATTCATCTTCTGAAATATCATTTTTAATGGACATTTGACAAGTAGAGTACTGAAGGTGGAAGAAAGAAAGAAAGAGCAAAAGTTATAGATGGGAGTTGCATTGGGAAGGAGGGTTGTGGAGGGAAGGAGAGGTGTAGAAAAGAAAAATAAAATAAGAATATTTCAGATATATTTTTAGAAACGCAGAAATCAATATGCATAATCAGTTAAAAACCTATACAGATGAATGCAAATGAAATGGAAAAAGAAATAAGGGGGAATGGTAGTACTTCCTGACCACTGCTTGAGCCTATACAGGACCTGTCACTGGAAGAATGTTGAGAGTCCCTCTACAGGGGAAAAAGTCCATCTGTTACTCTGGAGCAATTCCTCACTTACGTCATACTCTTTTACTGATCTCATCTTGGACAGGCCCCATGAATAAGTAAATGAGGTTTGATGTTCTGTTTTCAATACATATCCCTAGGCTCTGACTCCCATCCTGTCTATCTGGGTGAGAGTCCATATACTCCTGGAGCCCTGTTTTCAGAAAATTCTCATTTTGTTATCATGTTATTTTTTAGTATGACAAATAATTTGACAAACATTTATTAATTACCCACCATAAGCCTGGCACTTTGCTGGGTGCTGAGATACAGAGACAAAACAAAAATGTCCTCTTGGGCCTTTGCCCTACCCCTTAGGAAAGTACTTGAGAGAAACAACATGCACCCAGAGAAGTAAGCATAGAATTTATGTAAAACGAATTTATAGATTTTTTTTTCTGAGGTGAGAACTAATAACTGAAGGATGGGAAGGGGAGGGAAGAATACAAGTAATTGGAAGATTGGGAAAGTCCTGAAGTGGCATATAGCACTTGACCTGTCTTAAACGGAGCTCTGGTTTCCAAGAGGTGAAGACGAAAAAGGAGAACATAGGAACAGTAGGTGCAGAGAGGAGAAATGGAATCATGTGTACAGGGGACACCAAACAGGCAGGTTTAGATGCAAAATAGTAATGGGTGAGGTGAAAAGTTATAAAAACAGTTTTGAAAGGCAAGTCAGAGCCAAATTTGAGGGTTTTCAATGTTAAATAGAGGAATCTGTATTTAATGAAAGAGGCAAGAGGGAGTCACTGAAGTTTCTTGAGCAAGTAAATAACATAGAAGTCTGCTTTAGCGATATCAGTTTGACAGTCACATGAAGGCTTTGTACAATTTCCAGATTTCCTTCTCCTTTTAATGAATTTTGCTATGCCCTATGGGCAGGTCTGGGCAAACTTATGAAGTTGATTCAACATTTGCCTTCAGTACCACCTAAGATTTTTTTCCCCTTTCCCTCTGTATTCAGATTCTTATCCAACAATGCCTAGAGACCTTTCTATGGTGACACCACATCCTAGTCCCGCCCTCTGGAGCAAAGTTCTTAGACTGAACCTATCCCTACCACTGGGGATCTTCCATTGTCAAGATCTTGCTGTCGGTCAGTTGTCTTTCCTTGGTTTTCCTATGGAATTAATGAATTTTCCCTGTGATATTAATGGATCCATAGTTTTTGTTTTGTTTTGTTTGGGGTTTTTTGCCTTTTGGAGGGCAACTGGGGTTAAGTAATTTGCCCAAGGATACACAACTAGTGTGTTTTTTGTGTGTTAAGTGTCTGAGGCCTGAACTGAACTCGGGTCTCCTGACTCCAGGGCCTGGAGATTTTCTTATTGTTTGGATCCATAGTTAAAAGAATGCTGGGTTGGGGCTCAGAAATTTTGGTTTCAATTCCCTTCTCTACCTGCATGACCTGAGGCAAGTGATTTAACTTCTCTTGGCCTCCATGTCCCCCTCTGCAAAAACAGGGAATTGAACTAGGTGACTAATTACCCTTCTAGCTATAGAACCTAAATATTAATTTTCTCCTGGGCTATTTGCATTTTAACGAGAGACTGCCAAATAGAGCCACAAGAATCAAGCACAAACACATCTTTTAGTGGTATCTTCCCAGCACCAAACAAAATGCTTTGCAAATAGTAGGCACAATAAATATTCAGGGAATGGATGCATGAATGAATGTAATTATATGATTCCCCAAGAAAAGATATTTCTGACTATAACACTTACGTGTGAAAGTAAGTGCCAGAAGACCCTTCTCAGGGCCTCTCACACCAGAAGTGCACTGGAGAAAGTTTTAAAGGTCAACTGATCTAAATGCTAAATTTTCAGTGTGCCTATTTACACCTCAGCAGCTAGGTGGCACAGTGCATAGAGCACCTGGCCTGGAGTCAGGAAGAACTGTGACCTCAGACATTTGCTAGCTGTATGACACTGGGCAAGTCACTTAACCCTGTTTGCCTCAGCTTCATCTGTAAAATGAGCTAGAAAAGGAAACGGAAAACCACTCCAGTGTCTTTGCCAAGAAACCCCCAAATGGGGTCACAAAGAGTCAGACACAACAACAACAATAAATCAGGGTTTGATATGATGTTTTGATGATTATCTAGGCTTAAGAAAGTGATGGAGAAAGTGTCAATAGTGCAGATTAAATTTAAAAGACTTTTGTGGGGCAGCTAGGTGGGGAAGTGGATAGATTACCAGTGTGGGAGTCAGGAGGACCAGAGTTCAAATCCAACCTCAGATGATTATTAGCATGACCCTAGGTAAATCACTTAACCCTGATTGCCTAATAAAAAATGTGTATATACATTTTTTCCCTAACAGCTATTTGTTAAATGTTCACCAGCATACCCTGCCCCAAATTTACCTTGTGGGTGACTGGCATCCCAATTCTGCTTAAATATAAGGGTAGCCCTATCCATAGATACTTGCATTTCACACATAGTCCTGAATCCTTACATAATAAGACAACTTATCTTCTATAAACTCTAGCATTTCTTGAACTGTTTTAGCATCACTTTTTTGTTGTTGTTAGTTTTTACAAAATATTGCTCATTTCCCATTTTCTGCACTCCCAAACCAACACTCTATTTAAATCAGTTGTCTCTATTTATTTGACAAATGCTTAAAAATCACCTCTCCCCCTCTGTCAAGTATCTCTCCTCCCTGATTTGTCCTCCACCCTACTGCAGTGATATTCCTAAAGCACAGCTCTAGCCATTTCAACTTCCTGATCAATAAACTTTAGTGGTTCACAATGACCTCTAAGATCAAATGCCAACTCCACTATTCAATACTTTTCATTTTACTCCCACTCACCAATTGACTACTCTTCATGTACTCTTTGGTCCCACCAAACTAACTTCTTATGATTTCTCATACACTGTATTCTATCTCCCATCTATGTGTATGGAATGCACTCCTTCCTCAGCTCTACCTCTTAGAATTCCTAGCATCTTTCAATTCTCAGTTCAAGCACCTTCTCTTATGGGAGGATTTTCCTGAATCCTAAGCTGCTACTGCCTCCCTTCCCCCACCCACCCCCAAGAAAACCTTATATTTAGTTTGTATCTATATTTTGTATCTACATATTTTAAATCTATTTAGTTGTATCTATGTAAATATATCTATATGTATTATAGCTATGTAGTTATAGCTATATATTTTTGTATCTATATAGTTGAATGCAAGTTATTTGATAAAATACAAGCACCCTGAAAGCAGAAATTGTTTCGTTTTGTCCCCAGTGCCTAACAAGGCTAAAAAAAAAAAAAGTCTGTTAAAAAAACAAAATTTTTTAAAAGCCTGCTGATTAACTGATTTTCATGAATTCAATAATTTTTTATTAATTGAGCAATCAATAAACATTTATTAACTGCCTCCTATGTGCTAGGCACAATACAAAAAAGGCAAAAGATGATCCCTGCCCTAAAGGAGCTTATAATCTAATGGGGGAGACAACATGCAAATAAATATGTACAATAAGCTATATATGTGAAAAACAATAAAAATAATTATCAGAGGAAAGGCACTAGAAGTAAGACAAGTTGAAAAAGTCTCCCTACAGAATATGGAATTTTTAGTTGGGAGTTGAAGGAAAGCACCTACCTCATATAAAGCATTGTTCTAAGCATTAGGAATATATAAAAACAAAACAGAACATCCCTGCCTTCAAGGAGCTTCCATTATCTGCATGATACAACATGTAATGATGAAGCAATTTCAAAAGGAGAATAGCAATAGCTGAGAATATCAAAAAAGGAATGAAGAGACTGGTGTGATATTAGCTATAAACTGAATTATGGAGAAATAACAGCAATAACTTCTTTAACTGTTTATTTCTTAGGCACTTAAGGAACAAATATTTTGCCCATGAGAAGAGCATTAACATGCATTCTAGATGCAGAATTCCCCAGCCAACATGGATTTCTCAACACAGATGTACACTCACCACCTAATACAAATCAGGATTTAAATCTGTTGATTTAAATCTTAGATGACATGTAATCTTCCCATTATTCCAAGATGTACCATTAATGCCATTTAGAGTTGTTGATATAAATTGACTCAACAAAATAACTAAAGTGCAACCCAGGGTTCTTCCAGCAACAAAATTTGCATGGATCTCCTATGTAAAGTGGAGAGAGGAGGTATATATAAAGAGGAAGTGGGATTGTTGGAAGACTGCTGGACATTTGAGACTGAACTTGACCTGACAGCATAAAGGTCTGTCTTGGGGAGCCAAGGAAGCCTGATTTAGGACTCGGACTATGTGCCCTATAGAAGGCCCTTCACAATGTGGCTTTTTGTTAAGCTTGCTCCTTGGGTCTTTTGATATGGGTTATGTTGTTTGAGTTCTGAAACCAATAGGCTCTATCCCAAGATTTTAGTTATTGAGAACCAAAATATTTGATTCAGCACTCAGGTATCTTTGGGTGGTCAGCTCTAAATGTGATATCTTTTGATGATTGCAGCTTTGGCTTTGAAGTCTGCTCTGAATTGTATCAGTTTATGACTGCGGCTGCATTAGGAGGTACCTGAGGCCTAGATCAAAGATTTTACCCTAAGACTTTAATCACCTAGACAACAAATCCTTGTCAAATTGTCTATTCTGTGCTACTTCCAGAATATAACAGACTAAGGTAATGATAAGAAAACTTGAGTCCCCTTCCTTTGTCTCATTTGCTCTATAAAAACCTCGTACTAAGAATCAATAAATGGAGTTCATCATTCTTCCTTGAACTACCCACATGGTCTGATCATTTCTTATTCACATCTCCAACCATGCTTAGTGCTGGACACTGACTAGCCCACGACAGTCTGTTCTTCTATGTCACCAGAAGAGGATGGATTTTAAAGGTAATTACTAGTTAAAGGAATGTTGTGTAATGAGCTATAGTTTCTCTGTTGAAATGACTGGTAACTAATAATGTGGGGTGGTTTTAAAGAGTGCATCCCTACCTAACCCTTAAGGGATATCTTTCTTAATATCTATGGAGAGTGAGGGTAGAAATCTAGTTCTGCCATCTATTTTCCCATTTCATTTGCAATGATATCCACAAGTTTAAAATGCCTTATGAATATCAATTTCTGATAGTTTTAAAGATAGTTCAAGTATCAGTAGCTGCTTCTGAGTACCAGATGAAACCTCAAAAGGATTCAGACACACATATAGGCTATTAGAAGCAACTAATAAGCTACTAGGGGCATACAGTTAAGTTAAAGGGAAAATACTGGCCTTGAAAAAGCTGTGATCCCCAGAGACTGGGACTGGAAAGAAAATACCTCACACCTGAAACTGGTACCACAAGGTTGCTATGCTACCTAGTCACCTGTCAAAGGTGACAACACAACTAAGAAAGACTTTCCTATTTAAGAGACCTTGGCCTGGACTGGATGAGTTATCCTGGATGGAAGCTAGGTAAAGTCTGCACAGAAATTTCACCAGGAAATGGTCCTAGAGGAGAAAATATTATTCATCTATTATGTAACTTGATAGAGATGGGATACTAAGAACTCCAAATGAAGGGTTAAGTCAAAGTCATAAAGAATGAAAACATTACTGGTAGGGTTCACAGGGAAACAGGATCACAGTGATAATAAAGAATAAGAACAAGGTATTCAATAATTTTAGAGATTGTTTCCTGGGGTATTTGCATTTTAACAGGAGATTGACTCGATAATGTTGGGGAAAGGGGAGGGGTCAAAAATAAGTGTGCTAGATTTAAAGTCAGAGGACCTGGATTTAAATTTCAGTTCTGTCCCTTGATACCTGTATAACTATGGACAATTCACTTAGCTTTTCTGGGTCTCCGTTTCATCTCTAAAATGAGGGAACTGAACTAGTTGAGCTCAAAGAGCCCTTCCAAGCTCAAAATCTATACTCCTATGACCAGTAATAACTTCATTTTTATGGAGCTATGCAATATTACAGGGCAGCAAGGTGGTGTCCCATAGTGGATAGAGTGCCATGCCTGGGATCAGGAAGGCTCCTCTTGATAAGTTCAGATCTGGCCTCAGACACTAGCTGTGTGAGCCTGGCTAAGTCACTTAACTCTGTTTGCCTCAGTTTCCTCATCTGTAAAATGATCTGGAGAAGGAAATGGCAAACCACTCCAGTATATTTGCCAAGAAAACTCTCCAAAAATGAGGTTTATGAAGAGCTGGACATGACTGAAAAACAAATGAACTGAACACAACATTAAAGGTATCAAACAGAAAACCAGCCATGCTAGAGAATTACTCTGTGAGCAGATAATTTACTCTCCAGGGCAATTTGGCATGATCATCTCACTGTGGAATTCTAAGTTGATGTTTCATGACTTAAGTATTTGTCAATGCATGTTTATGAATTTTTTTAATTTTAACTATTTTTGTGATAGGAGAAATAAAGAGCTATCCTGTACTTGATCTACTTTGTACAGTCAGTACCTTTCTAAAAGGGAGCCTGTTAAATAATTTGGGGGCATTCTAGACCTATGCCAAACCTAAGCTTTAAGAGATTTTCCAGGGTTGCAGCACAGTAAGACAAAGAGTATGAAAAGAGCATGACTTCTCTCTTTAGGGACTGGCTTCTCCAGGATGAACCCAGTCTGTGTGAGTCCAGAACCAGAGATCCTTAGTGGGAGAAAGGACCCTAACCTCTTAGACTGCAGATTTTACAAAGGAATGTTGACATTCACTTCAAGGATTTGCTGAAACCTACTTTGTATTTGTAACTTCAAAAGCAGGTATATATGCTCCTATCCTTGCATTCAGTTAAATTCAATAAACATTAAGTACCTTCTATATGCAAGGTATTGTGCTAGACACTGGGTATATGAAAACACAAATGAAATATACCCTACTTTCAAGGAACTTACATCCTGCTTGGGTGTACAACAAATAAGTAAGTAGATAGAAAGTTGTTGGTGATGGTCCTTCATTTCCGAAGTGAACCATGACATCAGAAAGGTGATGCCATAACTTGCAAATGAATTGGATTTCAGTGAGAGAGGGCTGTGCAAAGTCACCAGCCTCACTCTCTCCTCCAGAGCTGTCTGGGTCCAGTGGCAAGAGATAGATCAGGACAACTGAAGATGACCCTCACATAGAAAGTAATTTCAGGTGGGAAAAAGAGCTATAAATACTTGGGATGTAAGGGATGGATAAGAAAAGACTTCCTATAGGTTGTGGCTCTGAGTTAAGCCTTAAGGGAAGCTAAGGATTTTAAAAGGGCAAGATGAAGAGACAGCAGGTACAATGCATCCCAGACATGGGGGCAGCATGTTCAGTAAAGAAAAAAAGCTAAGAGGACAATTTGGCTGAAAGGTTGAGTGAACAATGATGAAGTAATATGAAATAAATTGGGGAAAGTAGCCTGGAACTCAGTTGTGAAGAGCTTGCATTTCCAATTTCTGTAGGAACCATAGTTGTGATTTATTATGCTATCTTCTGAGATTTTGATAAACTTACAAGGGTGGTTGGGGGTTTTTAATGAGGAAAATTTAGAACAATTATAGCTCCTATATAAATAATCTTCTAGTATCTTTAGGTTAAAGGGAAATATCAAATTCTATGTATGAATAGTATTATCATGTGCTTTCCTCTCTCTCTCTCTCTCTCTCTCTCTCTCTCTCTCTCTCTCTCTCTCTCTCTCTCTCTCTCTGTCTCTCTCTCTCTGTATCTATAGTGACACTTTATTTGGGGGGAGTCATTACTTGCATAAGCAAAATAGAATTGGAAGAAAGAGCAAGCTTTTAATTGTCACATTAATTTGACCCACATGAGCAATCCAAGATTGCCCTTTAGCTGAGGATCAGGGAAGAAATACAAGCTATATCTTCTACTCTCTTTCCTGAAGCTGGGGCATTTCTCTAGACATTATAGGGTAACTACATGAACAAAGTCTAGATAAAAGCATTAAATTTCCTGAATGAAGTATACTCTTTGAGTCAGGGTGGAGAATGTTAAGTTTAAAAAAAAACAGACTCTATGGAGTTATCTAAGGAAACAAAATTTCTCTTCATTTTTGGCTGGGAGCATAATTTTTGGCAATAAAATCTTTACATAGTAGAGCTGATATGGATGCTTGGAATTCAAGTTCAGTTCAGTCCCAGACAGAGGATTAGACCCAAAAAAATATGGTTTGCGTCACCTTTCCAGACCACTAACAATTCTGGGTTCAAAAGTGGAGAGATAAGAAGGACTGGGTTCAAGGATGTGGAGGTGAGGGTTGTCATGAAAACACTCACAGGGATATTATATTGTGCTTGATTATATAATTATTATGGAAGTAAACTTCCTTCAAAAAATAAACTGTCAGCAGCTCAGGGGTTTGAACAGTTGAAAACAGGGGCAGCTCTGGGTAGAGATGTCTAGGAATTCTCAAGTTCCAGGGTTTTGCAAGACAAAAAGAACCAACCATATGGATTGGCCAGGGTCATTCCTGACAATCAGCATCTGTCAGTGGCTCTGAAGGCTGTTATCTCACAGGTGTACAGTAGGATGGAAGCAATCTCACAGAAAGCATAATTTAATCCAGGAATGTTAATTGCTACCACCACCCGGAACACAGATTAGAAGCATATCAATCAGCATCTCAGAAGAGTACAATGTTGGTAGCCTGATTAGTTTCTGCCCAGACTACTCAGAAATTACTTCAGACGGGTATTCTGTGCACTTATCAAGGAAGAAAGGCATTTGTGGGGTTTGGTATGCCCTAAGAATGCCACCTTGGCAATATCTAGTGCTTCACTCAACATCATTCTTTGTGAGTTTCTGTATCTGCCCCTGGGCTAGCACCTTGGGCAGTGATCCAAGGCAAGTGGATCTTGGTTTTGTACTCTTAGGAAAGTCATTTAAATTCTCAAACCTTCAGCTTCTGTATTTTGATTAGGTGGTTACTAATACAGACCTTCTAATCCTATGGTCCTATGACAAAAGCCAATATCCTCTCAAAAACAATCCTCTGATTTCACTCCAAACTTCAGATGAACAGGCCAGGTATTCACTTGGATTTTTTTTTATGGCTATCCATTAACACCAATTCTCCCTAGTATGCACAGAAAATTTTTAAAAACTAGGTAACCTACTCCAAGATATGTAAAGCTAAGAACTCTCTGAATCTGTATCACATCAGAGGTACAATACCACACCCAGAAAGATTGCTTACAGAACTGTTATTAGGATATTTATAGATCTTCCTCTATTAGTACCATAAATCTCCCCAAGTCTTTGGATGGCAAAGATCTCAGGATTTGGTAAGATAGGGAACCATGCATATATATGTGTGTGTATATATATATATACACATATATATGTATATACACATACATACATATATGCATATCAATCATATCGAAATATTGGTTGGTTGTTTTCTTTTGTTCTCAAAAAAGATCAAAATGACATCACTATATCAGAGTCAAGTTACAATATGTCTAACTGTGGTTGATCAGACTAATATGAACTCACACTTCCACAAGTTGGGCACAAATAGTCCATGTGAACATTTGGGGTGAATTCTCTAAATTTGTGAATCTCAAATTTCTTTTGAGCTACTTCAATTTTGATTTGCTTAGAGCATAGCGCCTTCTTTGATGTGGGTACACCTTATTGGATAGTTCTTTGTCATCATCTTGCATGTCACACAATAAATTCCAAAGTTCTTCAGGGAGACTTTGACAGTAGCCTTGTATCACTTCTTCTGACCACTATGTGAGCACATACCTTGTGTGAGTTCTCAATAATATAGTCTTTTAGGCAAGTATACATTTTGCACTCAAACAATGTGACCAGCTTATCAGAGTTGTGCTCTGTAGGAGAGTTTAAATGCTCAGCAGTTTAGTTTGAGAAAAGAACCTCAGTGTCCGGTACCTTATCCTGCCAGGTGATCTTCAAAATCTTCCTAAGAATTCAAATGGAAGTGAACCAGTTTCCTGGCATGGTGTTGGTATACTGTTGGAGCTTCATAGGCATACAATAATGAGGTCAGCACAATGGCTCTTTGGTTTAATATGCAACCTAACACCTCTTCTCTCCCACACTTTCCTTTGGAACCTCCCAAACACTGAGCTAGCTCTGGCAATGGGAGTGTCAACCTCATTATCAATGGGTACATCCCTGGGAAGTATATTGCCAAGGTATATTGAAATATACATCTTGTGCATATGCCTCTACTTAATATGTAAATACTTCAATGTAATTAGTAACTTTTGTAGTCCACTGTATTTTGTTTTATGCATTTAAAATTCTGACAAGGGGATTCATAAGCTTCACTAGACTGCCAAAGGGTTCCATGACACAAAAACAGTTAAGAACTCCTGGATTAGATTGTTCCATCTGCCCACAATCAGTGACAAACATCACAAGAGAAAACTTGAAATAAAAAAATTAATCCCCTAATGCTTTTCCAATTTGAAAAGTATATGCTCCAAAAGAAAATCTCCCTCCCCTCTTTTCCTTCCTTCCAACCTATAAGATAAACAAAAGCACAGAGGTCTTTTGGTAAAGTGTTGTTTATTATTCCCAATTGTTTTTACCACCCACATGAAGTCATTTGGGACAGAGCACACAAAGTAACTGGCTTACAAAGCCAAGTCCTTTCCTGAGCTATAGAATATGGTTTTGGCAGCTTGAAGGACATGACTGGCTGCCTGCTCTCACCCTGTGGAAACTATTTGAATCTTCCACAGGGCTGATGCCACTATAAACATGCCACTCTTGTTGGACATGTGTCCTAATTTCTGCAGCATCCTCTATGAAAGAATTTCCTCACTTGCAAGGGAAGTTAACTAAACTGAAGTACAGAAATATAAGGATGACTTGGTTATCTAATGAAAAAAGACTCCTTCCACAGACTGCAAGAATCAGTAGGGGAAAAACAATCCCTGACCAGCATTTCCTTTTAAAAAAAAGTGGTTAGTGATGATGAAGATGAAGAATTTTAAGTACTCTCTGGAGGAGACCTATGTCTCCAGATGCCTCCACAGAGCAGACAGACCCTGAGCAAGCCCAGCCGGCCTTGCTTTTTCAGCTGATTCTAATTGAGAGCAAACTTGCCAGAGAGAAAATCGAAAAAGATGTATCTAGAGTAAATCTATTGCAGTTTGAAGTTGCAAATTCTATTGTCCCATTTAACATACTGTCCTTGTTGAGGAGACCAATGCCTGCTTCTGCCTGCATGCCCAGACCATTTTGGGGGATACATTATAGGAAAAATCTTCACCTACAATGATCCATTTAAAAGAAGAACTCCTCCTCCCCAATTAATCACTAGGATTTGAGGTGGAACTCAGTTAAATTGATCCCTTCCATTGATATAGTGGAAAGTGTACTACATTTAAATCAGAGAAATTTGGTTCAAGTTCTGAACATACCACATCCTACTTAGGTGACTTTGGGCAAATCACTTAATCTTTCTGGCCTTCAGTTTCCTCATCTGCAAAATTATTGGATTGGACTAAATGATCTCACAAATCTCTTCCAACTACAACTCTAGAAGGCTTAGTATTTTCATTCTAAGCAGAGATGCTTCTCATCCAAGATATTTACCCAGATAAATATCCTGAATTTTTCATCTTATTGGTGACAGTCAGGGGGAAGGGGAAGATATAAAAGATGAGAAATAACTTTTAGAATTTAGGTAACCAAAACTTATTTAAAAAATATCTGAGCCAACTCTATCTGGAATAGCCAAAGGATGTTTGACAATGTAAGCCTTATCATATCATTATTGGCACTGTTTAACATTATTAATGACACTGTCTTATATGTCATCTCCCTCAGTTTATTTGGATACAGAGAAGTACAGACCTAAAAATATTACCCAACATTTCATCCCATAACAAAAACCGATCATAGCATAGCTCTAATTATAGCCAAAATGGTGGTGTCAGACGTTCCTAATGAAATTTTGGGACTAATGGCCCAAATATGAAAAGAAATGACAGAATACAATACATGTTCAAACTAATGTAAAACATACATAAGATGCTGGTAGAAATTCAGGCATTTCTGAATTTTGCTGTCTTCAGCATGAAGACACAACTTATTCATACCTATATGAATAAAAGGATAAGATTAACATCCTTGAGAATACGTTATTTAGCCACTTGCCAACTGCTTATTAAGTACAAACTTTAACTAGGTCTCAATGCAACCCTGAAGAGCCTATTTATTTCAAATTGGTATGAATGGTTTTGGTTTCATTGTTAGGGGACCATTCTAAAGTCTGGTTTGAGAGTTTCAACATCTCCTGCTAGGTCTTCCCTGAACTTCAAGACAAATGGGTGGGGAGCCAAGCACCACAGTTGTTTAAATAAGCAACAAAAGTCTCGTCAAGTAATAGTTTCCTTGTCCATTTTCACTTAATAGTTGAGTGGTACACCCCTAGAGGTACTTCCTTACCTAATTTGGTGGATTTCTGTTCTTACTGGTATAGGTTCTTCCTCCAATTCAAATCTTCAGAGACAAAAATGAAAGTCACTGCCCTCAAGGAGCTTACATCTACAAGAGGATAAATGGGGGTGGAGGTGGGAGAGGAAAATGTGACATCTTCACATATCTATGCCAACAGAGTACAAGCTTTGACAGGTTCTAATAACATGATAAAGGCTTCGAGTATGACCTAGAAACAGACTAGGTCTACTTTCTGAAAACCAGTCTAGTTAAGTAGGAGAGGTTCATCACCAGTAGGTTGGACCCTCAATGACGAATTCATTGACCATGGCAATCCAAGAAACAAAGAAAAATACAAATATATCTAAGGTTAATTAGGACCACACTGAATCACCAATGATGTTGACATAGTAGCAGGAAAGAGGACAGAAAAAATTTTAGACTTTCTTTAAACTTTAATTTGATCATTGACATTTTAAATGTGAGATCCTTTTTCACTGACTACTGATTGAACATAAGTCTAGAGAAACTGAATATTATAAATATCAACATTCTTGCAACAAATGAAACCAGAAGAGAGAAGGAAATTAAAGTTAAGTAGAAGGATGGCTGACAAGTTTTCCTTGGAGAAACAAAGAAAAGAGATAATAGAATTGTTTTTTAATCACATACCCAAAAGCAACCCAAAAAAATATTTTATGGGATATTTGGTCACTTTGTAATACTGTTCAAAAGTGTTTGCAAAAAGACTTCCATGAAAATAATTTCAGTTTACTCACCAACCTCAGTTTCTGAGGATGAAGAGGCAGAAAAATTCTTCTAAAAACTCAAAAAGATCTTCCAAATCTAATCAACATACATTCTGATACTTAACGACTTCTATGTAAATGCGGGGAAAGGTAAGGTTAAGGAGAATAGATGTGAAAGCATGGTTCAAGAAAAAATAGAATGAGAAAGACCAAAAACTTGTAAAGGACAAAGAAACTTCGTGTCTTTGTATCATTAACATCTTCTTCAAGAAAAGACTTGTAGGTGTTGGACATGGTGTACACCAAAAATAAAACTGATTATAGTTTAACAGGCAAGAAAAGGCTTGCCATTTACATGAGAGTTATATCCAAATGAGATGTCTGAATATAGTCTGCCATCAACTTGCTAGAATAAAGATTAGAATAAAAAGCAAGAATTATAATGAGAAAAAGATACAGCATACAAGTGAAACAATTTATGCTATATTATTTACATAAAGAATTAACATTCACAAATGGGAAATGTGAAACAGAAATGACATCAATACTAATTATGATTTTATAACGAAAATTAACTGCATAATAAGAAAACTAAAAGAATCCAAAAAGCACCATTATCAGCAAACATTGGACCTATATGCCAACTGGATATATATGGTGGCCAAAGGCAACACTAGTCAGAATATTAAATAGTTCGTAAAATCTTACAAAGAAGGATTATGGACAACTATTAGCAGTAGTAGAGGCGGAGCCAAGATGGCGGAGTAGAAGCAAGACCTTCCCGCGGCTCCGGCCTCCACCCTCCCCAATCCATGTAAAAAGGGGACTCTAAACAAACTTTGGAGCTGCAGAACCCACATAATGACACAGAGAAGCTAACCTCCTGCTGAGGACAGCCCAGCAGGCCGGCAGGAATCGGCCAGCGCAGCACTCTGGGAGCAGAACCCAGCACCACGCAGAGGCTTTAGCCCCAGGGCAGGCCTGACAAGCCACCGGCCAGAGGGACTCCAGATCAGCAGCAGCTGTGGCCGTTTCCAGATTTATCAACGCATAGACACAAAGGACAAAGTGAGAGGTCAGTACAGTCTGGACTTTGGGACCAGTAAGTGGGAGTGCGTGGCTTTTACCCCCGGGGCGAGAAACTGCTGAGACGCCAGCACAGCCTGCCAGCGCCACGTGGCGGCTTCAGCTCCTGGCCTGCAGAGTGTAGGGGTTCCAAGCACCAGTCTGAGGGGTAATTGCTCTTGCTTTAACCTGCTTGGATCTGGATTGCAGTCTAGGGTGGAGGTCCTACGTGTGTGTCCAGCTTGCCAGAGCGTGTGGAGACCTCAGAGAGGGCACCCATCTAATACCTCCAGCAGCTGAGAAAACCCCAGCGTTTGGGATGAAAACTCCCCTGTCTGGTGGCAGAGTCCTACTGTGGCAAAAAGCCCAAAAGTCAAATAATTGAGTGGCAAAATGAGCAGGCAGAGGAAACAAAGCAGACAGAAGATTCCAACGTTACACTCCTATTTTGGGGATAAGAAGGAGCAAGGCATGGAACAGGAGGAAAACAGTGAAGTCAGTACTCCTGCACCAAAAGCTTCAAAGGGAAATACAAGCTGGTTACAGGCCATAGAGGACCTTAAGAAGCAGATAAGAGAAGTGGAGGAAAAATTGGGAAGAGAAATGAGAACAATGCAAGAAAATTATGAAATGAGAGTCAACAGCCTGACTGAAGAAAATAATACCTTAAAAAACAGACTGACTCAAATGGCAAAGGAGGCTCAAAAAGGCAATGAGGAGAAGAATGCCTTAAAAAGTCGAATTTGCCAGATGGAAAAAGAATCTCAAAAGCTCACTGAGGAGAATCATTGCTTCAGAATTAGATTGGAGCAAATGGAAGCTAATGACTTTATGAGAAATCAAGATGCTGTCAAACAGATCCAAACAAATGAAAGAATAGAAGGCAATGTGAAATATCTCTTGGGAAAAACCACTGACCTGGAAAATAGATTCAGGAGAGATAATTTAAAAATTATTGGACTACCTGAAAGCCATGACCAAAGTAAGAACCTAGAAAGCATCCTCCAGGAAGTTCTCAAAGAAAACTGCCCTGATGTTTTAGAACGAGAGGGCAAAATAGAGGTTGAAAGAATCCACCGATCACCTCCTGAAAAAGATCCCAAAAAGAAAACTCCTAGGAATATTATAGCCAGGTTCTGGAATTCCCAGATTAAGGAGAGAATATTACAAGCAGCCAGGAAGAAACAATTTGAATATTGTGGAAACACAATCAGGATAACCCAGGATCTGGCAGCTTCTACACAGAGATCGAAGGGCTTGGAATGTGATATTCCGGAGGTCAAGGGAGCTGGGATTAAGACCAAGAGTCACCTACCCAGCAAAACTGAGTATCATGTTTCAGGGGAAAATATGGTCATTCAGTGGAATACAGGACTTTCAGGCATTCTTGCTGAAAAAACCAGAGTTGAATAGAAAATTTGACATTCAGATACAAGAAGCAAGAGAAGCATGAGAAGGTAAACAGGGAAAAGAAATCATAAGGAACTTATCAAAGTTGAACTATTAACATTCCTACATGGAAAAACAATAATTGTAACTATTGAAACTTTTATCAGTAGTTGAAGGGATTAGAAATATATATGTCTTTATATGAGGATATGCGGGCATATGAATACATATGTGAATGTGTGTATATACGTTTATAGGTATACATAGATAGAGGGCACGGGACGAATTGAACAGGAAAGGATGATACTTAAAAGGTGAAATTGAGAGGTGAGAGGAGTATAATGAGAGGAGATGGGGAGAAACAGATTGGGGCAAACTATCTCATACAGAAGAGGCAGGGGAAAATGGTTGCAATGGAGGGGAAGAATAGGAGGGCAGAAGGGAATGGGTCAACTTTATTCCTATTGAATCTGGCTTGAGGAGGGAGGGAAATACACACTAAATAGGGGATCTCACCCTCCAGGAGAATGGGGGGGGAAGGGGGATGAGAGGGGGGATGATGGAAGGGAGAGCAGGCGGGGGGGGAGGGAAGTTGGAAGCACCCACTTTTGAAAAGGGACAGGATCAAAGTAGAGAATAGAACGGGTGGGCGGGAAATGTAGTCAGTCTTTTACAATATATCTACTATGTTATTGTTTTGCATTAGCCACACATGTACAACCTATACTGAACTGCTTGTCTCCCCAGTGGGGGTGGCTGGCAGGGGGGGAAGGGAATGAATCTGGGATTGAAAGTTTTAAAATCAAATATTCAAATATATATGTGTGTGTGTATAAATACTATTATTAATACCATCTTACATGTAATTAAGAAATGGGATGTACAGGCACTGAGGCATAGAGATCCACTGGAAAAGTCGAAACAGGTATGGGAGAAAATATGGGAGAGAGCAGATTGGAGGTGGGGATATCCTGTGGGACTGCTGTTTTGGGGGGATGGGTGGGGGAAAAACGGGGAGAAAATTTGTAACTCAAAATCTGGTAGAAACAAATGATGTAAATCAGAAGTTAATAAAGCATTAAAAAATAAAAATAAAAACTATTAGCAGTAGTATCTCATAAAGCAGAGATAATCAATGGAGGATAACAACAGTTTCAAAAGCTTGACAATAGATCAACTAAAAAAGTCATTCCAAGGATATTTAAGTGTTTGTAAGTATAATATTTAAGTGAAAATATATTTTAATTAAACTTTATGTTTATTTTTAGTTTACATCATTCATTTCCACAAGATTTTGAATTACAAATTTTCTCCCCATCTTTTCCCTACGCACCACCCCAAAACAGTGATCCCACTGTACACCCCCTCCCCCAATCTGTTCTCTCCTATATCCTCTCCCATCTCCCCTCCAACTTTCCCTCAGGGCAAGATGGATCTCCATACCCCAGTGCCTGTATATCTTATTTCCCGGATGCATGTAAAAAAATGATTATATATATATATATTTTTTTAAACATTTGATTTTACAACTTTGAATTCCAGATTCTTCTCTTCCTCCCTCATCACCCACCCTTAGTGGGATGATAAGCAATTCAATATAGGTTGTGCATGTGTAGTTATGCAAAACATTTCCATAGTGGATATATTGTGAAAGACTGACTCTATTTCCCTCCATTCTATCCCACCCCTCCCTCTATTCTTTACTTTGACCCTCTCCCTTTTCAAAAGTGGTGCTTCTAATTACCATCTCCTCCAATTTGCCCTCCCCTCCATCATTTTCCCCTTTCATCTCCTTCCCCCCTACTCTCCTGTAGGGCAAGATATACAATTTAGTGTGTATGCCATTCCCTCCCTAAGCCAAATTCAATGAGAATAAAGTTGACCCATTCCCTTTTGCCTTCCTGTTCTTCCCCTCCATTGTAATAGTTATCTCTTGCCTCTTCTATATGAGATAATTTACCCCATTCTCTCTCCCCATCTCCTTTCATTATATTCCTCTCCCACCTCTCAATTTCACCTTTTAAATATAATCCCTTCCTATTTAATTGATCCTGTGCCCTCTGTCAATGTATACCTGTACACATATATACACACACTCACATATGTATTCATACGCACTTATACCCTCCTATATAGACATATTTTATCTATACATACATACATATATATATATTTATATTCCCTTCAACTATCCTCATACTGGGAAAAGTTTCATAAGTTACAGTTATCATTTTTCCATGTAAGCATGTAAATAGTTCAACTTTGATAAGTTCCTTATGATTTCTTTTCCCTGTTTACCTTCTCATGCTTTTCTTGCTTCTTGTATTTGAATGTCAGATTTTCTATTCAACTCAGGTTTTTTCATCAAGAATGCTTGAAAGCCTTCTATTTCATTGAATGACCATATTTTCCCCTGAAACATGATACTCAGTTTTGCTGGGTAGGTGATTCTTAGTTTTAATCCTAGCTCCTTTGAACTCTGGAATATCACATTCCAAATCCTTCAGTACCTTAATGTAGAAGCTGCTAGATCCTGTGTTATCCTGATTGTGTTTCCACAATACTCAATTTGTTTCCTCTTGGCTGCTTGTAATATTTTCTCCTTGATCTGGGAACTCTGAAACCTGGCTATAATATTCCTAGGAGTTTTCTTTTGGGGATCTTTTACAAGAGGTGATCGGTAAATTCTCTCCATTTCTATTTTGCCTTCTGGTTCAAAAATATCAGGGCAATTTTCCTTGAGAATTTCTTGAAGGATGATTTCTAGGTTCTTTTTTTTATCATGGCTTTCAGGTAATTCAATAATTTTTAAATTATCTCTTCTGGGTCTATTTTCCAGGTGAGTGGTTTTTCCAATGAGATATTTCACATTGCCTTCTATTTTTTCATTCATTTAGATCTGTTTTATAGTATCTTGATTTCTCATAAAGTCATTAGCTTCCATTTGTTCCAATCTAATTCTGAAGGAGTTATTCTTTCCAGTGAGTTTTTGATATTCTTTTCCCATCTGGCAAATTTGGCTTTTTAAGTCATTCTTCTCCTCATTTGCTTTTTGGGCCTCTTTTGCTATTTGAGTTAATCTATTTTTAAGGTGTTATTTTCTTCAGTCAGGTTGTTGACTCTCTTTTCATGATTTTCTTGCATCATTCTCATTTCTCTTTCCAATTTTTCCCCTACTTCTCTTACTTGATTTTCAAAATCCTTCTTGAGCTTCTCCATGGCCTGTAACTGATTCATATTTTTTCTTGGAAGACTTTGGTGCAGGAGTTCTGACTTTTTTGTCTTCCTCCTGTTCCATGATTTGATCCCTTTTGTCCCCAAAAAAGGAATCTAAAGTTGGATTGCTGTGCCTGATTTTCTTCCTTTGCTTGCTCATGTTGCCACTCAATTACTTGACTTTTGAGCTCTTTGCCACAGTAGATCTCTGCTTCCAGAGGGGAGAGTTTTGTCTGAAATTGCTGGGGTTTTCATAGCTGCCAGAGCTATTAGGAGGGCACTGTCTCTGCAGCCCCCACAAACTCTGGCTCACTGGTCACACACCTCAGGACCACCACCCAAGACCATGATCCAGATCCAAGCAGTTAAAGGAAGAGCAATTACCCTCTGAATGAATGGTCGCTTGTGGCCAGGAGCTCTGAAGCAGCCACATGGAGGCAGATGCAGGGCTGCCACACTTCTACCACTTCTAGTTTTGGTCAGGGGATGGACCCTCTCCTCTGTCCCCTCCCCAGTTGCAACAGAGTTCTACACTGACATCTCACTTTTTCTTTGGCATTTATGGGTTGATAATTCTGGAAACTGCCACTGTTGCTGGTGATCCACTCTCCCGAAGTCCACTGCAGCCACTGGTCAGGGCCTCCCTGGTGCTAAAACCACAGACTCATGCAGGGCTGGGCTCAACTCCCAGTGAGCTGTGATGATCCCTTCCTATCCACCTGCTGGGCTGCCTTCAGTGGGAGATTTGTCTCCATCACTTTATGGGTTCTGTAGCTCCAAAATTTGTTTAAAGTCATATTTTATAGGTATTTGAGGTGGTTATGGAGGGAGCTCACAGACTTTTCCTGCTTCTATGCTGCCATCTTGGCTCTGTCCCCATGAAAACATCTTAAAGAATATTATAACAAACCATTTTTATCATCAAGGACAGTGTAAACATCATACTTAGAACATAATATCACAGTCTTGGATATTTTTACTAGGGAGGAAGAAATGGCAATAAAGGGAACAAAGAAAAGGAAAGCAGTGAGATTTAACCAAATGTATATAGAGATCTGCATTGGAAGCAACACAATTGTGAGTGTTTGGAGGAATATAAGGTATCTTCAGAAGGGGAAGATACAAAGAAGTAGGAAAAAATTTCAAACTTTTTTTAAACCAAAAAAAAGCTGCTGACAAAGTATCAAAAACTCTTTTCTCATGTTTTTCCATAAATGCTTCCCAGAGAGTCCATTCAATTGATTCCCCAAATGATAAATGGTCAAAGGACATGAACAGGCAGTTCTCAAAGAAAGACACAAGCTATCAAGAGCCATATGAAAAAAAAGTGGTCCAAATCACTAATTAGAGAAATGAAAACTCAGACAGCACTAAGGCTCCATCTCATGCCCATTATGTTGGCAAAGATGACCGAAAGAAAGAAGAAAATAACAAATGTTGGAGGGGCTACACAAAAACAAGAACATTAATGCACTATTGGTGGGAATGTGAACAGCCATTCTCAAAAGCAAGATGAATTTATGTCTCCCTAAAAATTGCCAAACTATTCATACTCTTTGATATTTTTACTAGGCCTATACCCCAGAGAGGTAAAAGAAGGAAGAAAAGTGCTAATATACATACACACACACACACACACATATGTGTGTGTGTGTGTGTGTGTGTGTATATATATATATATATATATGCAACAGTTCTTTTTGTAATAGCAAAAACTGGATGAGAGGGTGCCCATCAATTGGGAAATGGTTGAACAAATTATGGTATAAGGATGCAATGAAAAACTATTGTGCAATAAGAAATGACAAAAAGGATGAGTTCAGTGAGACTTGAGAAAACTTACATGAACACATTCAGAGTGAAGTGAGAATAACCAGGAGAATAATTTACATACTAACATCACAAAGATAACTTTGAAAGACTTAAGGTCTCTCTGATCAGTACAGTGACCAACACAGGATTCACGATAATCTATGTTACCCACCTCTTGACAGAGAGGTAATGGATTCAAGATGCAGAATGTGACATACATTTTTGGACATGGTCAATGTGGGGATTTGTTTTGCTTGACTACGCATAGTGATTACAAGAGTTTTCTTTTTTTATTATTCTTATTCTTGGAGGGTGGGAGAAGGTGGCTCATTAAGAAGGACAGTCAATGCTTACTAATTGGAAAAAAAATCCAATATATTACAGCCTTTCTCTTGTGTTTTTTTAATTATGTCTTGAATACTTCTTGAGCTTTCTATATGGTGTCTCTCATTCTTACTACACAATCAGCCTATTTAGTTTTCAAATAGAGTTTCTTAAGGCTTATTAGAGAATAAAGGAGTGGTTTGAGTTTCAGCTGTGTATGCTGTCTCCTTTCTGTCTGGGACATTTCTTTAATGCAGCAAATTTTTCTCCCAATTAAAGCATAAAAGTATTACCAAAAATAAAGAATCAATGTGCCATGATAGAAAGACAGGAAGATAGAAAGCATGTCCTGCTCTCTGATGCATACTGGCTACATAACCCTGGACAGGTCTCTGAACTTTTCAGCAAGTTGCTTATCTGTAGCAAAGGAAGGAGATTTTATGATGGAAGTTTCCAATACCAATAAAATCAGAGACTCAGACTCCCTACCTCCAAAGAAAATTCTCTTCCTCTCTACCCCCATAAATTCGTTTTCTTTTACTCTGAGGTCATCAAGGAAGTACATCCAAAGATCCCCTCACCTACTGAATATAGATTCCACATGATAAACATCACCAAATATCTGGGACTATAGAATGACATGAAATAAGAGGAATAAGTAATCACATGGTTGCCATCATTCAAAGAACTGTAGAATTTAAGACTCTGAAGGGTCCTCAGATTGATGATGATGATGATTTCTACAGAATTTTAAGCTTTGCCAAATACTTTATAAGTAGAATTTCATTTTATCCTCACAAAAACCCTAAGAAATATTATTATCCCCATTTTACAGATGAACAAGAGAATGAGGCTAGATTTGAACCTGATTGCAGCTGTAACACTCTACTCACTGGACCAACCTATAGCAAGACAAAAGTACCCACTACAACCGACCTGACAAGTGACCATTCCAGTCTTCACTTGAAGACTACCAGAGATGAAAATTTACTAACTCCTGTGGTAACCTAGTCCACTTTAGGACAGCTCTACCTCTGAGAAAGCTTTTCATATACTATGTTTACATCTATGCCTCTCAATAACTTTTACCTTTTGCTTCTGTGGATTAAGTTAGGTATACACGATATAGTAGTCAATGATCATAGGGTTTTGATAAACCCCAAAAGACCTAGCTTCTGGGAGAAGAACTTGCTATTTGACAAAAACTGCTGGGAAAACTTGAAAACAGTATAGCAGAAATTGGGCATAGACCAACATCTAACACTACATACCAGAATAAAGTCCAAATCGGTACACAATCTATATATAAAGGCTGGTATTATAAAAAAAAAAATAGGAAAGCAAGGAATATTTTATCTGTCAGATTTATGGAGAATGGAGGAATTTATGACCAAAAAAACATAGAGAACATTATTAAATGCAAAGTGGATAATTTTAATTGCATTAAATTGAAAGTTCTTGCACAAACAAAGTCAATGCAACTAAGATTAGGAGGGAATCAGAAAACTGGAAGAGAATTTTTACAACTAGTGTTTCTAATAAATGTCTAAATTCTAAAATATAAAGAGAACTGAGTCAAATTTACAAGAATACAAGTCATTCCCCCAGTTGATAAATGATCAAAAGATATAAAGAGGCAGTTTTCAGAGGAAAAAATTAAAGCTATCTATAATCATATGAAAAAAATGTTCTGAATCACTATTGATTAGAGAGATGCAAATCAAAACAACTCTGAGGCACCACATCACACCTATCAGATTCTCTAACATGATAAAACAGGAAAATGATAAATGTTGGAGAAGAGCTATAAAAATGTGCATACCTTTTGCCCCAGCGATACCACTTCTAGGGCTCTATCTAAAAGAGATCATAAAAATGGGGAAAAGGCCCACATGTACAAAAATATTTATAGCATCTCTTTTTGTGGCGGCCAAGAACTAGAAGTTAAGGGGATGATCATCAATTGGGGAATGGCTAAACAAGTTGTGGTATACGAATGTAATGGAATAATATTGTGCTATAAGAAATGACGAACAGGTGGACATCAGAAAATCTTGGAAAGACTTACATGAACTGATGCTAAGTGAAGTGAGCAGAACCAGGAGAACATTGTTCACAGAAACAGCTACAGTATACAATGACTGATTTTGATAGACTTATCCCTTCTCAGCAATGCAAGGACCTAAAACAATTCCAAAGGACTCAGGAAGGAAAATGCCATCCACATCCAGAGAAAGAACTATAGAGTCAGAAAGCAGAATCAAGCAGACTATTTCTTTTATTTTGTTTTGTTTTCTTTCTCATGGTTTCTCCACTCCATTATAATTCTTCTGTGCAACATGACCAATGTGAAAATGTGTTTAATAGAAATGTATGTGCCAGGTAGCACAGTGAGTAAGAGCACCAGCTCCATTGTCGGGATGACCTGGGGATCGAATCTGGGCTCAGACAATTAGCACCCACCCAGAAACACCTGGCCGTGTAACCTTGAGCAAGTTACTTAACCCCGATTGCTTTAAAAAAAATGTATGTATAGAGCCCAAAAAATAAATATTTGATGACAGCCATAATCCCCCACCCCTACTCCCAACCCCATCTTTTTTCTTCAGGACAAATGTTCCTCTCAACCAATCTCCATTTTCTCTAGTGTTCTCATGGTAGTCCTATGGACACTCAACAGCTAATCAATGTTTTTTTTCCAAAATATAACAAAAAATAATAATTTATACATCCTCTGGTCAAGACTGAGTAAAAAAAAGGTTATCTCTGCCTCCTTTCTCATGGACACTGAATCCTTTAAAGTTCCTGATTGTCAACTCAGCTTCTACAGGTGCCTTGTTAAAACTGTTGGCCCATATCAAACTTGAAAACCCAACGTTTTAATCACAAGAACCCTTTTCTAGCCATGTCTTCCCCTGTACTTATAAAATGTATTTTTGATCCCAGGCAAAAGACTACTACATTTCTTAGACTCAGTCTATCATTCTAGCCTCTAGAGTTCCTTTTGGCCCCATGATTCAGAAATAGAATATGTCAGCTTTTTTCTTTTGTGTCATCTGTATATCTCAAAATCTTTTTTCTCCCTGCCTTCATCTGCTATAACTGTTAAGCTAGTGTTCATAGAACACCTAAAACTAGCATGTTTTATAACTTCTTTCCACCTTTTTTTCTACCATTCCACCACCATCACTGGATCATATACTTACAGTTGAGGAAACAGCTACTATCACTACCATACTACTACTATTTCACCCTCCATTGATCCTAAGCTAAATGGTTCCATGTTCCAGTTCATGGATTTCCTTCCTTACACAAATAAGAATATGAGTTCCTGATGAGTAAGGATTGTTTCATTCTTTATATTTATGTCTCCACCACCTACTATTGTGTCTGGAACATAGTAGGTTGTTTAATAAATGCTTGTTGATCAACTAATTAATTTTGACAGGTCAACTAACATTGGCAAACATTTTGACAAAGAAGATATACGTGGGCTGTATAAAAAAGAGGTCATGAGCAGCCATATGATACAAGTATTATCAGCTTGGCTATTTTTCCCTGCCTGATGAACTTTTTTATGGAAACAGAAAGCAGAGCATCCTTCTCTCAGCACACTCATCCCCTGCTGGAAATGGAAAAAAAGACATTTTCCATTGATTAAGCTGTACTCTTGGAAGATATATTGTTTGACAGGAAAGAGTAAGAAACAGTCCCAATTCCTTTTCAGTAGAGTTCCCCTGGTATAATTGAATGATTGCTTACTTTGGGTATTAAACCAAAAAGATATCTACTGTAAACTCAAAGAAAGTTTTATTCTATCTAGAAAGGATAAACAATTCATTACCACCAAACAACATCCATACATCCCAAATCACTGATGACAAATCAATTTTTTCTGCATCTCCTTTTAAGAACAGAGAAATGGTGAACCATTTTAGAAATGGTGGAAAAAAATACTTCTATTTCTTGGTTCCCAGATCCATATCTGTATTTGTTATTGTTGTTCAGTCATTTTCAGTCATGTCAACTTTTCATGATCCCGTTTGGGGTTTTCTTGGCAAAGATTCCAGACCAGATGGCGATTTCTTCATCCAGTTCATTTTACAGATAAGGAAACTGAGACAAACAAGGTTAAGTGACTTGTCCATGGTCAGCTAGTAAGTATCTGAGGTAAGATTTGAACTCAAGAATATGAGTCTTCCTGACTCCAGGCCTGACACTCTAACCACTGCACCATCTAGCTGCCCCATCTCTATTAAACAGTATTAATCCCAGCATTTAGGCAGTAATATTTGGGGGAATCAAAGTGTATCAGACACATAGCCATCATCCCTTTCTCTAATCTTTACTATCTCCCTATTTAATGCTGATAGTCTTTTCTCATCTTTCTTAACATCTCTGCAATGTATGAAGCTGTTAACCATTCTCTCTTCCTGGATACCCTTTTCTCTTTGAGTTTTCATGACACTACTTTCTCCTGGTCTTCTTCTACCTGTCTGATGATATTCCTTTGCTGACCCTTCATCCATATAACACCTCCTAATTTGGTTAAACCGTAAGGTGTTGCTCTAGTCCCTCTTCTATGTTCTCTCATCTGATTATTTGATCAGTACCATGAGTTAAATTATCACCTCTACGTAGATGATTTCCAAATCTATATATTCAGTGCTTGACTATTGTTAGCTTCAGTCACATGATCTTTTCCCAAAAGAAATCACCTCTCTTTTGAACTTCCTTATTTTGGATGAGGAAATCACCATCCTTTCAGTCACTTGGGTTCACAACCTCTAGTCTGTCATCAACTCCTCACAAATCCTGTCATTGGGGGTTTTTTGGTAAGAGTTTGTTTTTAAATAGAACAAGATTGTAATAGTATTATAGGTAAGAAATTACAAAGAGAGTGGTTTCAGAAAAACCTGGAAAGATTTGTATAAATTGATAGAAAATAACGTAAGCAGAACCAAGAGAACATTGTATATAGTCACAACAATTTGATAGTGATAATCAACTGTGAAAGACTAGTTACTCTGATTGATACAATGATCCAACACAGTCCCAAAGGACCCATGATGAAAAAATGCTCTCCACATTCAGAGAGAGAACTGATGAACTCTGGGTTTGAAGCATATTTTTTCATTTTATTTATTTTTCTTGCTTTTTTGGTAACATACCTAAATATGGAAATATGTTTTGCATGACTTTACAGGTATAGTGAGTATCATATTGCTTGCCTTTTTAATGGTAGGGGAAGGGTTGAAGTGAAGGAGAGAATCTGGACTTCAATATTTTAAAAAATGGATGTTAAAAAAACCTAGAAAAATAAAAAAATAAATAAAACAAGACTGACTCTGTTCCAAATCTTTCTACTTTTTTTGTGCAACCAAGTGTCCTATCTCTTTGGCCAATTATTTTTAAATTAAATAAAAAGTATAGCTGTTCAAGTCAGAAGCCATGAATTCAAATCCTGATTCTTCTGTGGTTTTTACAAATAACTTTACTTCCCTGAACATGTTTCCTCAAATAAAAAATGAAGAAGTTAGTTTATTTATAAATATAATATTTATATTTAAATATTATATATTTACATATAAATATATGCAATATATTTATATGTTAATATATTATAAAAATAATTTATAAATAAAATAAAGTTAAATTATTTCCAAGGTTCCCTCTAGTATTAAGCTTCTAGGATAAAATATTTTCTATAATCTCACATAGCATCACAGTGTAGTGGCTAGAGTACTGGATTAAGAGTAAGGGAATGTGGGTTTGTCTCCCAATTCCATCAATTACTATGTGCATGACCTTGTACAAGTTCCTAACTCTTGGCCTCAGTGTCCTCATATATGGGTGTTCCTCATTCACTTTAAAGAGAACCAATTAAGAATGATGTCTTAACTCACACATGAATTGGGTTTAAATGAGCACAAAGTCATCAACCTGACTCTCTCTTCCAGTCATGGAAATTGTTGTTGTTGTTTGGCCTTCCTTCTCAAAGAGGACCATGACATCAGGAAGATGATGCCAGTGAATTGAGTTTTAAGTGAGGGAAGACTGTGCAAAGTCAGCAGCCTCACTTTCTCCTCCAGAGTCATCTGGGTCCAGTGGCAAGATATAGATCAGGACAACTGGAGATGGCCACCCCACTGAAGTCCAAGGGCAAGACAAAAGTCAAGATGACTAGAAATCGTCGGGATGCAGTGGATGACCTTGACATCTTCAATGTCTGATTAAGTTCTAAGCATTCCACAGCACCAGTTTCAGTCACCTTCACAGGTGTTGGAACAAATTATTCTCATCCATCAACTCTGCCAGGGAAAGTCTTCACATGTTTAGGATAGATAGTCCCCTAACTCCTCTAGGGGTCTGAAACCTGTCAGTTACCCTAAACCTGGTTTAGCCCTGCCAAGAAGGTTTTCCAGGATGTGGCCTTTGTATGTGCCCCAATTTTCTTGGAGCCACAGGTGAGAGCTGAGTGCCACACGGATTCCAAAGGTAGTCAGGAAACCTTGAAAAGAGTTGGACAAGCCCTGACACCAGAGGTGCAGTTCCTCCCTGAACACCCCATACACCCCTTATCTATAAAGAAGGACCTCCTTTATAAAAAGCAAGGATAGATACATGATTTCCATGATCTCTCCCTTCTCTAAATCCTGTAATTCAATTAGATTTCAGTCAGTAACAATGTTTAAAGTTGTTGAAAGGCAGCATGATGTAGGAAAGGCAGCATGATGTAGGACTAGCCTAGAAATCAGAAAACAAAGGCACAAGTCCAACCTCTGACAAATACTAGCTTTGTCACCATAGGTAAGTCATTAAACCTCTCAGCACCCCCAAACCACTTTCCAAGACAAATTACAGAGAAGTTCCCAATCTGACTCAATGGAAGGAATTTATACTCCAGGGAGCTTCCCACCCTGATAAAATCACATCCTCCTACAAATCACCACCACCACTGGGGGAAAAAAAGGTAATAACTCAAAGATAGAGTCCATCGTCTCTTCCAAAGTTATTGTCCTTCTCAGTTTTGTCTAGAAACTAGAAGGCTGACTAGACTTCATGTGATAGTTAATTAATCACTAAGTGTGAGTGTCCTGTGTGTGTGCCCAGTATTGGCTACATATTGTCTGATAACTGAGCTACCTGCTTCGAAACCATCCTGTGTGTACAGACTCCATACCCTAACCTCCATTGGACTTCTAGATAAAATAAAATTCTGCTACTTTTTATCAATATGATTTAGTTGTAAGGGTATAAATCAATTTTTAGGACAAATTTCAAAGGTTTGCTCCTCTAGTCTTTGCTCTCCCACCTGCAATGTTCATTACAGATAATACATGTTTTTATGTATTATCATAAAATATACATATATTTTGTGTATATACAGCTAACAGCAAATAGGATACAGAAAGCTATTGCCCTTTCAAATGGGTAGCAAAACTTAAAACAGATAAATTGAAAAATACTAGCAAAAAAACAATGTCTGGCTGAGGAACTCATTGAAGTGCAGAAATGTTAGTTGTTGAGATTTTTACACACAACACACACACACCTCTCTTTTCCTAAGTTAGAAATAGTGGAATTCTAGGGCGGCTAGGTGGTGCAGTGAATAGAGCACTGGCCCTGGAGTCAAGAGGACCTGAGTTCAAATCTGGCCTCAGACACTTAACACTTACTAGCCGTGTGACCTTGGGCAAGTCACTTAACCCCAACTGCCCTGCCTTCCTTCCTTCAAAAAGAAAAAAAAACACTTTAAAACGGGTGGCTAGGTGGCGCAGTGAGTAAAGCCCCAGCCCCGGAGTTAGGAAGACCCAAGTTCGGTTCCAGCCTCAGACACTTAACACACACACAAAAAAAAAAAAAAAAAACTAGCCGTGTAACATTGGGCAAGTTAACCCCAATTGCCCTCCAAAAAAGGCAAAAAAGAGAAAAAAGAAATAGTGGAATTCTAATCTCCTTAGAAACCCTTTCTCTTTAGGGTACTGCTGTATGTTTCCACCCCTTTTCAGGTCCTCTCCATATCTATGGCAATTTCTGACTCATCCGCTCATTTGCCTGAGCCAATGGGGAAGGAATAGGCCTGGAGCAACAAGTCATTAACTTTATATTTTCCAAGCTCAGGTTTGGCTTGTGCTCTTTACCTGGGGTAGTAAATCTTGCTCTAGGAGTAAAATGAAGTGTCAAAATTGTAATTCTTTCCTTGAAGCTTTTTGCCATCTTTGTTATCACAAGAGCAGAAATGTAGTCTCCTAGGCAGTTATGATGTCTCTTGTATGATGGGGGCCCAGAGAAAAGAGAGAGGAGGCTTCAAGGGGGCAATTTAGCAGCACCTGGGCAGGGGGAGAGAGCGGCTTCAAGTTTCAGCTGCCATTGGTTTGTGGATCCTTTCCAAAGGTATGTTTAGAGAAGGATTAGAAGCCAAAGTCCCTAGCCAAAACACAGAATCTCCACCAACCCCATTCTCTACCCCCATCAGGTACATCATGAGCAAGCACAACTAAGTGCCTAAAATAGTCAATCTAAGAAGTCTAGAAAGGTAAGAAGGTTCCAGTCTGCAAAAGGCTTTAAGATTTTTACATTTGATCCTAGTGGTAATGGGGAATCACTGGAGTTTGACTAGGGAAGTGATTGACATGGACCTACACTGGAGGAAAATCACTTTGATAGATGAGTGGAGAATGAATTGGAATGCAGAGAAACTTGAGACAGAGAGACCATTTAGGTTATTGCAATAGTCCAGGAGAGAGGTAAGTATGACTTGATCTCAGATGAGTGTGTGCCTAGAGAAGGGGAGACTCATACAAGAGATGTGCAAAGGTAAAGATGACCAGATTTATCAACAGAAAGTAGGGCAACAGAAGTATGTATTGGATCACAGGCAAAATGCCCTAGTAAACTGATTAGCATGCTTAGTCCTAGGGGCAATATAATGGTCCCTAACGTCTATGTAGTTATCTACTCTTCAGCTCCAAACATAGGAGGCCACCTATGCAAAGACATGGAGTTGGGAGATGAAGTTTTTGGGGTTTTTTTTTTGGTTTTTCCTTTTTGGAGGCAATTGGGGTTAAGTGACTTGCCCAAGGTCACACAACTAGTTTTTGTGTTAAGTGTCTGAAGCCAGATTTGAACTCAAGTCCTCCTGACTCCAGGGCCAGTGCTCTATTCACTGCACCACCTAGCAGCCCCATGGGAGATGAAGTTTTATGTGCAGGAAATAGCCAGCAAACCAGTTTGGGGAAAAGAAATAAATGAAGAGGAATAATATTCAACAAAACTAACATAAGTGGGAACCAGATTATAGGGGCTTTAAATGCCAGCCGGGGGATTTCATATTTTGTTCTAGAGGCGATAGGCAAACATTGGGGGAGAAACTGTATTAGCAGATCAATATAGTCATACATTTATTTTTTAAAATAGGAATTTAACAGGTGTATTGAGGAGGAACTGGAAAGAGAAAGAACTAAACTTCATGGAGTTCAATTAAGAGACTATTCCAATGGTCTAAGCAGGACATGGTAAGGACTTGAGCTAGAGTAAAAGCTGTGTAAGTAAATAAAAGGGACTGGTGAGATAGATGTGGAAGAATTGATATAATACATATGTGCATGTATGTATAGTTTAGGTAGTATACAGGAGCTACCAAAACAATATATATATATATGTGTGTGTGTGTGTATTGTAATATCCACAGGAATATATATATATGTATATATGGTATGTATATGTACACACATAGTAGATACAGACAGACAGACAGACAGAGAGACACTCAGTCCCAGGGGACTATTGAGATCTAGATCAAGGAAGAAGATAGAGGTAAAAATAGAGATAGAGACACAGTGGCTCCTCTGGCACTTCAGACACCAGAGGAAGTAGGAAATGAGGTAGGGGAGTGAGGGGAGCCCTTTTCAGAAATGTTTATATAACTACTTTCTGAACTACTTATGTAACTGATAAAATAGTTTGTGGTTAATTAATTAATAATTACTACCGATAGTAACAACTTATATTTATATGAAATGTATAGTTACAGAAGACTTTCACATCTATTATTTCATTTGATCTTCACAGAAATATGACCTCAGAGGCCATTTATCCCAACACATAATTGGAAAGGAATCCATCTTCTATACAACAAATCCAACAAGTAGATCTCATTGGATCTCCAGAGTTGGGAAGCTCATTACCACCTTCCATCTTTGAACAACTCTGAACAACAGATACTTAATAAGGGCCTGTTGAAATAGATATTACTTTATATCAAGAAGAAATCTGCCTTCCTTCCTTTGACTCCTACCCCTTTCATTCTACTTCTCCCCACTATGGCCAAGCCAAATAAACTGAATCCTTCTTCCACATAATAGTCCTTCAAATATTTGAAGATAGTTAACATTTCTTTTCTTAGTTCAATTTAGATTCACAACTGGTTGAATGGCCAGAACCAGAAAGTAGTTATTAGTAATTCCATGTCTTGGAGAGAGACCTCCAGAGGGATGTCCCAGGGATAGCCCCAGGGCTGTGCTTAACCCTGTGCTTAATATTTTTTTTAATCAATGACTCAGACAAAGGTATAAATGAAATGTTTCTCAAGTATGTGAATAACATAAATCTAGGAGAGATAGTTAAACTCTGGATGACAGAATCAGGACTGAAGAAGATCTTAGCAGGCTGGAACATTTGACTGGATCAAGTAAGATGACATTTAAAAGGGATAAAATCAATCCTTACAGGTATGAGGGGCTGAGAGTAAGATAGCAATTCATCTAAGAAAGGCTTTAGGGACTTGGAAAAGAATGATTCAGCAGTGTTACAACACAGCCAAGAAAGCCAATGCAATCCTGGGATTCATTAAAAGAGGCAGAGTCCAGGACTCAGGGCTTCCTAGACCCATTTTATTCTAACTTGGGTATCATCAGAAATACCGACTCAGTTCTGGACATTGCATTATACATAGGAAAAGTTAGAAATAATCAACAGAGGGAAGGCAGTAGAATGAAGAGCAAATGAAAAAGGCTTCCTGAAGAAGGTAGGACTTTAGGTTTGATGTAAAGGAAAACTTTGCAATTAGAGCTATACAAAAATAGAGTAAGCCGCCTCCGGAACTGGTGTTTCCCCTCCTTTGAGATCTTCAAATCAAGGCAAAGAGACCACTTCACAAATATGTTGTAGAAGGGGTTCTTATTCCAGTATACCTTGCACTAAATAGCTAAACTGGATCTGAAGAAAGAACCAAATAAATCTGGCCTCGGACACTTAGCTAGCTGTGTGATCCTGAACAAGTCACTTGACCTCCAAATGCCTCAGTCTTCTCATCTATAAAATGGAAATAATAATAGTACCTACCTCCCAGGGTTATTTGCAGAATAAAATGAAATAATATTTGTAAAGTATTTTATAAACCTTAATGTCCCATATACATATTAGCTATTGTTATTATTAACTACAGCTTATAAGGCCCCTTCCTGATTTGCTCAAGGCGCCATAACTTGTAAATAGCACTTACATGTTGTCTCCCGAATTAGCATTCAGGTTCTTGAAAGTAGGACCCTTTCTTTTTTGCCTCTCTGTGTATCCCTAGCACTTAGCAAACTGCCTGGCAAATAGAAAGCACCAAATGAATAACTGTTGAAAGACTTACTGACAAAAAAGAAAAAGAAAGAAATAGATTTTCTGACTCCAGGTTCAATGTTCTATATCTCATTGTCTCCTAAAAAAATAACATTGTTTTTATGATAATCAAGGTCTATAAGGTCACTTTAAAAGGAAACTTTGGGGAGCTGAGAGGGGTTTTTTTGTAGTTATTGGGTAAATAATGGATATTGGATAAATAATTAGATAAATTATGTCCTTTCTCTGGCATAGAATTCAATGGAAGGAAGGTTTTTAAGAGCCAAAGACCTTTTTTAGCCATTAAAAACACTCCAACTTTAAATTTATACTAGCTTCCAGGAGGAAATCTTGATCATGTAATTTAGAACAAGAAGAGATTTTAGGAATTATCCAATACAATCCCTTAAATATTACAAATGAGGAAACCCAGGTCCAAAGACTTTGCAAAAATCACCCACATAAGGCATACTGGAATAAGAACCCCTTCCACAACATATTTGTATACAGACAGGATTCAAACTACAAAACCAGGTCCTCTAATTTCCTATCTTAGTATTATTTCTACAGTGAAGCTAACCAGATATCTTTCCCCAACTAGTCAGTCAACTAACATTTATTAAGCAGTGATTCAATATGTGTAGTTACATATCTTCCCTATGAACATGAACCCAAGAATATGAGAAATTCATGCTAGCTAACCTACATACAATACTGTGCTATACCATATACTATAGTACATACAAGGCATTGTGCTAAGTGCTGGGATTAGCAAATTTCTCTAAATTATGACTAAGGGCAGGCATAACCAAAGTAAATGAAAATACTCCCAACAGAGATCTTCCCACGGAACAGAGAAGTCAAATGAGTCCAGAGTTTTTCCCATATTCTGAAAATGGTTGAGAAAGAAGAAAAATAGCCTTTTTGCTCATCCTTAATCACTGTGGAAAAAATTGAAAAGAAACAAAAGAATATGAGCAGAGACATTTAACTAGGGCACTTTAGCAGGATTTGAGAGCCCCCCTGTGGTGAATTCTGCAGCTTTTAGCAGCAGCTACTGATAGGAAATGAGAGAACTCTGAACAAGGGAACAGAGGCAAAATGAGACACGAAACTCAAGCCCACAGACATGGGCTGAAAAATTGCTCGAAGTTATCATGACAAGAATAAAAGGAAATACCTGAGGCAAAAGCAATAGTCAATTATTGGGATTAGAGTGCAATTTAAGGTCTAAATTTATAAAGTTAAACCCACTCTACAGCTTTAGAACATAAACTGTTGATATTCTGAAAAGAAAAAGGATTTTCCCACCTTGGTGGGTGGCTAAAAATGAGCATATTTTCAAACATAAAGCAACCAACTACTACTTACTGCTCCAGACAAAGAAGCCAGATCAGATTAACTATTTATAGTCTGTGAAAATTGTCACATTGGGGGCGGCTAGGTGGTGCAGTGAATAGAGTCAGGAGGACCTGAGTTCAAATTCAGCCTCAGACACTTAACACTTGCTAGCCATGTGACCTTGGGCAAGTCACTTAACCCCAATTGCCCTACCTTCCCCCCCTCCAAAAATCAAAAAAAGAAAAGAAAAAGAAAGAAAATTGTCATATTCTAATATTTTCTTCTAACTTATTTATTTGAAATTAAATTATTACTTAACAAAGTCTCCAAATATTTGAGAGTTAGTCTTAGGTGTTGCCAATGAGCTGGCTAGCACTAATTCCTTATATACTTGGGTTCGTGTTCACAGTAGGTTTTTTCTTATAAGTGTGCCACATGTAGCCCAATTCCCCATCCCAGTATGATTCTAGAGACATCCAAAAGCAACTTAGATCTAAATATTCAATGCTTAACCTGCTAACAGGCAAACAATGCCATAGGATCATCAAAAATACTAACTTGGAATAAGAAAAAAAATTAGAAACATTCTTAGGAACCATCCCCCAGATGAATAAATTTCCATTCTTCTTTTCCCTAACATAGTCTTGAGAAAAAATTCTCCTTTATTCAGATTTCCACTGGCAAACAGGAAAATAGCACTACACCTTGACAGCTCTGTTAGTACACCCCCTATATTTCAGCTGGCAGCCTGTTTATCTAATCAGTCCTTTACCTTAGTTCTAGTCAGCTCCTATCTGCTCCCCATATGACTTCACTTTTGCTTTCTCCTTCTACTCCCTCTTCCTCATTGTGACAATTTTTCTCATTACCTATATAGCACTCAATAAGAATTTGAAGCCTCGGCTCTCTGCCACCAGCCCTGAATCAGGGTCTGAGGCATCATAGGAAATGTGGTTTCTAATCATACATGCTTGAGCCTACTTCAACATGAGCTGTTTCCGAAAAGGCAAGTTTCCTCTGTTCTTCTTCTTATCACCCAAATAATCAACAATTTGAGTTATTTTCCTACCAAGAAAGAAAACAAAAATTTCCTTTTTGTTTGAAGAAATAGCATATAGAAATCATCATTTTGTTACCACATATCAACCAATCTATTGATAAATATTTATTGAGCATCCATTTATTATACACAAAGCATTATCAGATGCTTTGGGGAATAAAAATAAATAAGAGTCCCCACCCCCAAGAAACTTATAATCTAGCTGGAGAAAAGATGATATACATACAAAAAGTTAAATAGTAATTGTTGTTGAGTCATTTTGCAGTTGTGTATGACTCTTCATGATCCTATTTGGCATTTTCTTGGCAACAATATTAAACTGGTTTGCCATTTCCTTCCCCAGTTCATTTTACAAATGAGGAAACTGAGGCAAACAGGGTTAAATGATTTTCCCACAGTCTCATAGCTAATAATAAGTGTTTGAGGTCAGATTTGAACTCAGGAAGAGGAGATTTCCTGATTCTAGGCCTGGCACTCTACCTACTGCATCACCTAGCTGCCCTAAATAATAATAGAACCCAAAAAGAAAGGAAAATGTCAAAAACAGAAGTAATTTCCCAAGGCAGTACATGATTAGTTGACAAATAAGAGATAAGTGCTATCCATTCAGAGGAAAGAAAAGTCACTATGGGCTGAAGTGGCTTGGAAAAAACTTCATAGAAGAGATGGAATTTGCATTGAGTCTTGAAGGATAAGTAAGATTTGGATCAGTAAAGAAGAAAGAATTTATTTCAAGCTGGGGGAATAGTGTGAACAAAAGTACAGAGACAGGAAGTCTCAATAAATCTTTTGAAGGCAAAAGTTCAGCAGTCCCAGACAAAATTATGAAATAAGCAGTTTTTTCATAAAGACCCAAAGCTGCCCCTTTCAGAGATCACCCAGTTTCTTAGAGATTTCATGCCTTTGCTTCACTCACCACATGCCCCTACTTTAAAATCTTATGTAGTCCTGTTCTCTTCTTTTATTACTCCATATTCCAGTATGTTACTTCCTGCCTACTCCTCTCAGAGTACTGATCCTTAGTTTCCAAACTAAGAGCTAAAAAATAGTATCTGTGCTAATGTATTTGTAACTTGTTCTGTTGTTCCAGTTGCATCTGACTCTTCATGATCCTATTTGGAGTACTCTTGGCAAAGAGATTGGAGTGGTTTGTCATTTCCTTCTCCAGCTTATTTTACAGATGAGGAAATTGAGGCAAACAAGATGAAATGACTTGCCCTAGGTCACACAGGTTGTAAGTGTCTGAGGCCACAATGGCCACATTTGAACTCAGGTCTTCCTGATTCCAAGCCTGGAACTCTGTGCATTGTTCTGCCTAGCTGCCCCAGGCAGAAATGATAATAATATAAAAGCAAAATTCACCCATAAAGTTCATTTAGCCCCCAAAAAAAGATCTGTCCATGAATCAATCAAAATTAGTAAAAAGTCATGTGCTTACTAAGACTTTTCCAAAATAAGCAAAATAAAAGTCCCCTCTAATCCTCACCACTCTGAAGACCATCAGAACAAGGATTCTATTGATGTGGTCTAACTATATCCCAAAACCATTTGGAGAAGTACAGGTTCCATTCATAAGAAGACAGACCAGGAAGGTCTATAACACTCTTGCATGACAAAAGCTGAATAAATTTTCCTGAACATAGAATGTGGACCTCTAGATGTAGATATTTCTTTAAATTAGCAAAAGAGGAGAGGAGAAAATAAATCTGGAGGTAAATTTTTAGCTTTTAACTTGGGAGAAGCACAGTAGAAAATCCTGAGCAGATGACTTGGGTTATTTTATGTATCTGACAAAGGTTTGATTTCAGCAGTTGGAGTCTTCCATTTTTGGTTTTGTTACTCAAAAATTTCTAAACCCCCTATAAATCAGGAATAATTAAATCTTGTCTGGTGTATCATTTTCTCCACACTTCAAACCATTGTTCTTTGATCAAGAGTAAACCAAAAACAATGACCAAAGAATGCATTTAATAAATTTTAAAAAACCTTACTTAAACAAAGAAAAATACCACCATAGAAAAGACAGAACATAGTAGACAAAGACTGATGAGGATGATCAGTGGTAAAGTAGTCAGGTCAGAGCCATTCCCAAGTGGAGAAGTGGTCAGAGGACCTAGACAATTCTCAAAAGAAGAACTGCATACTATCAGCAACCATGTGAAACATTACTCCAAATCTATAATAATAAGGAAAATGCAAATTAAAACAACTTGGGTTTTACCCAACCAAGCCAACTGCCACTGCCAAGGATGAATATAGCTAGGGATAAGTCTATTTTGGAGAGGTTGTGGAAAGACAAGGACCTTATTATGCTGTTAGGAGGTGGAATTGTGTTGTTTAACCATTCTGGAAAATGATTTGGAATTATGCTAAGAAAATAACTAAAACATTCATACCCTTTGACTCAGGGATTCACCCTGCTGAGTTTATATTCAAAGGAGATCAAAAACAGAAAGAGAGGTCAAATATCCACTAAAATATTTATGGCAGCACTATCTGTAGTAGCAAAGAAATTGAGATCATATAGATGCCATCAAATGGGAGATGACTAAACAAAGTGTGGTACACAAATTAATGGAATATTACATTGCCACAAGAAATTATGAATAGAAAGAAACAAGGAAATATGTATATGAACTGATGCAAAGTGAAGTAAGCAGAACCAGGAAAACACTATATAAAGTGTCTACAATGATATAAATAGAAAACACAGCACTGAATGCTGTATAATAATAACATCCAACCTTGTCCACAAGTAAAAAATGAGAAAATGCACCTCCCGCCCTTCTTTGCCAAGGCAAATGAGACTGTCAGATTCAGATGGGTGTGATGGTTAGTTTTTCTTTTTTCTTTTTGTTTTCCTGCTTTCCTTTCAGTCTTTATTACAAGTGATAGCTCTCTGGGAAAAATGGGGAGGAATATATTTGGATATTAAGGTAACAAAATATAAAAAAGAAAAAATATATCAACTTTTTTTTTTAAAGGACAACCAAACCAATGGAAACCACAGGACTTGAATCCCACAACTAAGTCCCTATACCTGGCAGGAAGACTCAAACTGACTTTCCCAAGATGCTCCCAGTTAAGATGAGGAATGGAAGTGGTAGAGAGTTTCCATCCTGATAGAAGCATGGACTGAAGTGGCATGATAACGAGGCAAAATATACCTCTAATGGGCAGCTAGGTGGTGCTAAAGATAAAGCACTGTTCCTAGAGTCAGGAAGACCTGAGTTCAAATGTGACTCTGACCAAATCACTTGACCTCTGCCTCAGTTTCCTCTTCCATAAAATAGAGATAATAATTGAATCTCTCTCTCAGAGTGGTTGTGAAGATCAAATGAGATAATATTGATAAAAGGCTTTACAAATCTTGAAATGTTATATAAATGCATGTAAATTAGTGAGCCCACCTTTCCTATAAAGGACCATAGAATGTTAAAAGAAGCAGCAGCATTAGAGATCACCTGGTCCAGTTCCTTTATTTTAGTGCTAATCTACCCCAGTAGGGTTCAATCTACATGTACAAATCAATAAACCAATTTAGAGAGAGGTTAAGTGATTTATTTGAGATCACATATTTACCAAGTAGTAGTGCCAGGACTCAGACTCGGGCCATCTAACCCCAAGTCCAGAATTTTTTGCAGTTAACCATGTTGCCTCTTTAAATCTGAAAGAGAAATACTAGAAATTTGTGAAAATACTACCGTGTTTCCCCAATAATAAGACCTATCCCGAAAATAAGCCCTCCCCTTACTGTGTAAGATTCCTCTAAAATAAGCCCTCCCTCAAAAATAAGCCCTATTGAGATTGCTACTGTAGTGAAGGTGATCCCCTGCGCAACACGCTACATTACGGTACCCTCTGTATGCACCATCCCCCCCCCATGAAACGCACGCCACGCTTCGAGCTGCATCCAATCAGAGCTGCAGCAGTGAGCGCGTCATCCTGTTCTTTATTGAATTCATTATTGAATAAAGGTACATTTTTTTGTTCACATTTACCTGTTTATTAAAATTGCTGTCAATGTTCATTAAAATAAGCCCTCCCCTGAAAATAAGCCCTCTGGTGTTTTTCTGTCCAAAAAATTTAATAAGACAGTGTCTTATTATCGGGGAAACACGGTAGTTATATTTATGGGAGTAGGGAATGAAAGAAGGGAAGATAGGAAGAGATATGTGGTAGTCACCGGCAGTATGTGCAAAACAACATACTCCAGCTAAAATAACAGGATAAATGGGTTTGTTTTTACTCTCTGGCAGAGTGGGGGTCGTTGTGGTTTATATCTGATTTTCTCTAAATCACTCCCATTTTTCAGCTTGAGATTTTCCAGAATCAGTAACCTCTAAAACCATATTCTATTGAGTTTCTAGATCCTTTCTGCACTTGTTTGAAGGGAAATGTGTATGTACCAAGTTACAGAAAGTGGAATTTGAAGTACGAGGAACCAAGGCTTGTCATGAATGTCCTTGGAGTACCTACCAAGAAACAAAGATCTGAGATTGGCACACTGAACCTATCAACGTAGTTGAAAAGAACATCTGGAAAGGACAACTGAACCCATTCTTTTCACTGATCCAGAGGGAAGGATGGGTTAGGAGAGAAGAGTGAAGCAGTTGAAAAGATACTGGACAAAAAGGCAGGAGGTCAGTGTTCTAGTCCTTAGCTGCATGACCTTGAGTACTTAACCCTTCTGTGCCTCTTTATTCATCTCTATTCTATAACTTCCCTTTCACAAATTAGATAATCTCTAGCCCTATCTCTAAATTCCCATGATTCTAAATATACTAGTCTTACATGTTAAGTTTTAATAATTAGAAAAGAAAAAAAGATACCAATGCCAATAGTTCTCAATCTCTCTTCTTCCTATGTACCCTCCTGAATCAAATACCAATTCTGGGTCCTACAAGACCACACATCCAAGCTCTGGAAGAATAACCAATCACTATTGCCTTAGCTAAAGGTGGCAGATGCCAATTCCCCCATGTACCCCACATACTTCTTTTTAAGCCACCACTCCAATCACAAGGCAACTGGGAAATAATTCAATCCTTTTAGCTCCTGTGGACAAGTTCTGCAGTATGTCACCAAGAGGGAACTGCCAAGTCTCTCTGAGCTCCTTTGCACAGTTCTAAGAATCAGTTTTGTAACAGAAGAGAGAGACAAAACAAGCAAAAAGTACCCACCATGGGCCAACCAGAACATATACTAAAATGACTTTACCAAAAGTTGCTTTAAAACTCCCAAAGGTGGGATAGAAGGAAACTGATTTCTCCTCCATTTTTCAAGCATGAGGGAGACGCTACTAAGAAATGAGAAGTAAAGCAAAAAATGCTTTGAAGGATATTTTTTAAATGTTTTTTACATTATACTATTGGCTAGCAGACAACCCAGAGCATCTGTTTCTAGCTATGAAACTGCTCGTGGAAAATGCCCTAACAACTGCTAAATTCTTCCCTTCAGTTCTTGCACTCCACCCCAAACCCAATCCCTATGCTTGCTCCAGGACTCCATGAGTGCAGGCACTAGGGGTATCATCACTTGAGGAGCTTTCTCTGTAATCCTGGTCCAATAATACTTAAGAATTCAGTTACTACAATGTATTGTCCTGATGTGATTGTTAACATACCCTGGTCTTGCTGGGTCAGGGAGAAAGTTACATCTGCCAGGTATGAAATCATTGGTACCAGTTGGGGCAAGTTGCTGTCCTACAGTCACAGGAACTTCCACTCCCCGAATCGTTATGCCCCCAAAGGTCAGTTTTTTGTTCCAACTTTGGCAAAAAGAGTATAAAAGGCTTCCTGTCAGAGGCGGGATTTGCCACAGTTTGAAAGTGTTTTCACAGGTACAATAATTTCTTCTGTTCTCCCTGATTACCTGGCACCAACCTCCTGGCTGTAGGCTGTTCTCACCAATTCCTGCATTATGTATATTTAACCTTATATTTCTGTCTATATAGTGCTTATGATTACAAAGTGAATTTATGCTTGTTTGAATGTATACATCTCATTTGATCCATACAACAATTCTATGAAGTTATTGTTATCATTATTTGATCACTTTCAGTCATGCCCAACTTTTTGCAAACCCATTTGGGGTTTTCTTGGCAAAGATACTAGAGTAGTTTGCCTTTTGCTTCTCCAGCTCATTTTACAGATGAGGAAACTGAAGTAAACAGGGTTAAGTGACTTATCAGAGTTCAAACAGCTAGTAAGTGTCTGAGGCCAAATCTTGAACTCAGGAAGATGAGCGTTCCCAACTCCAGGCCCAACACTCTTTCTACTGTGTCACCCCTGCTGCCTAATTCTATGAAGTAGATAGACCATTTTACAAGTGAGGAAATGGAGGCTCAGAAATGGCAACTAATTGACCAACATCACATCTCTAGTAAGCGATGGACCCAAGACTCAAACTGGGGTCTTCTAACTCCACCAAGACAGATGCTTCAAACTCTACCACACTTGCCTTTGTCTGTTTACCTTCTTCAACCCACCACTGCCCACCATTGAAAAACCTCCACCTTCTTCATGATTTGTGTTTTCTCACTATTAGTCTGTCACTATTTGTCTTAGAGGTTTCTTATTGGAAGAATCAAAGAAAACCAAGATGGCCTTCTCTATGCTGAAGAGTAACTGGATTCTGTTTTCTTGGCTAATTTAGGGTGTTAGCAAAGAGTTGCTGTGGCCAGCAACCCACACAGCTAAATTGCCTTAAAATTATATCAAGAAATAAAACAAAATTGTGTTTTGCCACCATACTATTCAGAGGTTGTTTTTTTCCTACTTCTGGCTAAATAGCATAGATCAAGTACCAAAAGGGCTATGATCTCCTGCCAACCTGTTGATATGATGTGATATGGATACAAGACTGACCCAGAATTTTAAATTCTTTTCTTTTCCCTTTTCTTTTCCCTCTAACCTATTAAGGCAGTTGTGAATACTAGCACCAGCCCACAAACCCAGCAATCTAAAGGAAATGATATAGTAAACAGATAAAACTCTTATTTAAAATTTAAAAATTCAACCAAAGCACTGGTGTCATATTTCTTATTTTGAATTGAGGCCAGGGAGAGTGGAGGAAAGGGGTCAGAATTATGAAAGAAGAGAATGGGGGAGGGGGTTGAATAACTTTCAAGAAGATAGTTGGGTGGGAGTTTTTTGGGGTCTGTTTTTTTAGGGTTTTGGGGGGGGGTTGCAGAGAGATTAACTTAGTGGAAAGAAAACTGAATTTAGAGCCAAAGAACTAGCTAGGTGATGCAGGTGTTAACATGCTGGACTTTGAGTCAGAAAGATCTGAATACAAATCCTGCTTCACATATTTACTAGCCAAATGACTCTGGGTAAATCATTTAATCTCTGTTTCTTCATCTTTAAAATGGAAATGATAATAGCACCTCTCAGCTTTGTAAGGATGAAATGAGGTATTTGTTAAGATTTGCAAATCTTAGAGTGCTATATAAATACTAAATACTGTTATTTCTAATTACTTGGGCTCAAAGTAAAAATAATGGCACTTAAGTCAGCTCTTATAATTTCTTTTTTTTTTTAATTTTTTTTTAAAAGCAATTGGGGTTAAGTAACTTGCTCAAGGTTACACGGCCAGGTGTTTCTGGGTGGGTGCTAAGTGTCTGAGCCCGGGATTCGATCTCCAGGTGTTCTCAACACTGGAGCCAGTGCTCTTACACGCTGTGCTACCTGGCCGCCCCTAGCTCTTATAATTTCTGCCTATGTGACAAATGTAATAAGTCTGTCACATTTGACTGTGTGATAAGTTGATTAGCTTCCCCTAGTCTTCAGTTTACTTCCTTCATAAATGAGGGGGTTGGACTTGACCATCAGTAAGGACCTTTCCAGCTCTGAATCTGAATTGTGTGACAATACTTATTATCCCTGACGATACTGCCTAAAAAACGGAGTTGATCTGATTCTGGTCAGTCACATGGCAAGAACAGTGGAGGGTGATGTGAGTACCTCACTGGAAGCTGGTATAAATGTTAAAAGATCTGGAGGAAGGCCTCCAGCATATTGGATGGATCCCCTACAGAGCATTTGATGGGAGAACATAGACACTAATCACACAGTGAGATGATGAGTTGTGAACTGCACCAATGGAGAGAATACTTTCATCAGGGAGATCACTGCTTCAGTAAAGTAATGAGAGAGGTATTTGCTCTATAACATTGGGAAATGGGACCAAGGGGATGGAGAGTTGGAAGGTACGTAATCAAAAAATTTTAAGCCAATGAAAATATTATGGGATACAAGACTTTTTAAATTGTTTTTAAAATGCTGTTCTAAAAGCTGCCAATGGAGTTTCCTCTAAGAAAATAGAGCCACATCATAATACTTCATATTTTACATTTGTGTACATTTTAGAGTCTTTAAAGTACTTCCATGTGCATTACTTCCTCTGATCCTTGTAACAGCTCCCTAAGGTATATGCCACCACACAAGCATCATCGTTTCCAGTGTGGTTGATGCCAGCAGTGGTGGAGACCTGACCGCAGCTTAGATTTTCACAAAAAATCAAGGGGAGTTAGGTTAGTCAGCCAGTCATCAAGCATTTGATTAGCACCTACTATATACCCAACACTGTGCTAAGCAGTGGAGATACAAAGACAAGAAATGAAAAAGCCTCTGTCCTAAAGGAACTCAATCTAAGAGGGGAAATAACTATGAAATAATCATAATAACTAACATTTTTATAGTACCTACTATGTGCTAGGTACTATACTAAGTGCTCTATAAATATTAGCTCAATTTATTCTCATAATAGCTCTGGGAGGTAGGTGCTGTTATTATCCCCATTTCACAGAGGAGGAAACTGAGGCAAACAGCAGTTAAATGACAAGTCACAAGATCATACATCTAGTAAGCTTCTGAGTCTGAATTTGAACTCTGATCTTCCAGAATCTAGGCCATTCGAGTAAACTGAGACACAGAATAAACTGGAGATAATCTCAGAGGGAAGGGACTAAGGGATTAAGAGGATAGGGAAAGCTTCTTGTAGAAGGTAGAATATTAGATGAAATTTAAAGAAAGTTAGAAGGAAGAGATAAGGAGAGAGCGTGTTCTAGGCATGGAGAACAGTCAGTGAAAATGCCCAGAGTCAGGAAATAAGAGTGTCTTGTGCAAAGAACAGCAAAGAGACCAGTGTTACTGGATCACACAGTAGATGGTGGGGGAGGACAAAAATAAGGTACAAGAAAACTGGAAAGGTAGAAAGAGGCCAGTTTACAGAGGGACATAAAAGCCAAATGGAAGATTTTGTATTTGATTCTAGAAATGAAAGGAAGCCACTGGAGTTGATTAAATGAGGGCATGAGAAAGAGTATTGGAGAGTGACATAATCAGACTTGTTCTTTAGGATGATCATGTTTACAACTGAGTGAATGATGGATGGGAGTAGGGAAAGAATAGAGGCTACTGCAATAGTCCAGGTATGAGGTGGTGAGGGCCAGTACCAGCATAAGCAGCAAGAAGGAGAGAAGAGAAAGGGGCATATGGGAGAGATGCTATGAAGGTAAAAATGACAGGATAGTACAACAAATTGAAGATGGAAGGCAAGGGAGAGTGAAGAGTTAATGATAACACCTAAGCTGCCAATCTAGATGACTGGAAGCTTATTGGTAACATTGACAATAATAGGGAAGTAGGAAAAGGGAAGAGTTGGAAGGGAAAGAGGACTCTTGTGGTGGCAGAGTCAAGAAGGAGAATACTTATGGTATCCCAGCACTCTGTCTTCTCTGTGTTGATGTTTGCTTGTGATAATTTTTTTTTGCCTTTTGGAGGGCAAATGGGGTTAAGTAACTTGTTTGTGATACTTTGTACAGAAGCCCTGGGACCTTACTGGAAGCCCTGAAAGAGGATTTTCTGGTTGTATGTTTCCAGAAGTCCTGGAGGAGGGTTTTGGAAGTTCTGGGACTTTACTGATGATTTGTGCTGATCTCTTGGACCTTGTTTGTGGGTCTGTGTTGATTTCTATGTTGATGATTTGTGTTGAGTTCTCAGATCTTGTTGGTGGGTCTGAGTTGATTTCACAAGCAGATAGTGAATTGATGATGGTGCTAGCAATGTGCATGAATATTATTGTGGCTCTGTTAAGCTTTGTCTTCCCAGAAACAGGAAGTGTGAAGGATTTGAGTTGGACTAGATACTGTGAACTTCAGTATGGAACAGGAACTGGACAAAGAACTGAACAAGGAGCTGGACACAGAATTAGGAGCTGCCTGCCTTTGAACCCAGTTGACAGATGGAGCTGGGACCATAGAAGAGGGACCATAGAAGCTGAGAGCCAGCCTTGACTCAAGCTGAAACAAGACTTTACTTGGATACTGTTTACTGACTGAGAAGATTATGATTTACTGTGACTTAGGGGTGGAGAACTTTGACTTTTGTACTTCGTGATTGAATTAAGGATTTTGTGATTGATTAAATGATTGTACTTTGTTGAAAACTATTGTGACCACTTTGGTGAAAACTATGTGGTCATTTTAGTGATGTCATTGTGAATGCTGTATTTTGATTTTCTGTGATAAGTTATAAGATTGTGAATCCTGTACCTTGATTTTCTGTGAATGTTTTGCTTTGATTTGTTATTGAATAAAGTGTTCACTATACTGTGTAACCAGAATCTTAAAAGCTGTTCACAGCAGCAGTCCTCTGGAAAGTTGTTTGTGCACAGCTTTATAGTGGTCAAGAAAGACGAGGATTGAGAAAAGGGCACTAGATTTAGCAATTACAAGATCATTGCTAACTTTGGAGAGAAATGTTTCAATATAACAATGAGAACAGAAGCCAGATTGCAGAAAGTTTAGAAGTGAAAGAAAAGGAAGTGGAGACAATGACTGTAGATAGCCTTCTTAAGGAGTATAACCAGAAAAGGAAGAAGAGATATAGGATGACAGAATCCTTTGGATTCTTACCTGACCTCAGGACACCTTTGCCCGTTTTGTCCTTTGGATCCTGATGATACCACATAACACTGGGTTGGGAACCTGTGGCCTCAAGACTACAGGTGGCCTTCTAGGTCCTTTTGGCTGAGTCCAAGTTTTACAGGACAAATCCTTTTATTAAGAGGATGTGTTCTATGAAGTTTATTTTCAGTCAAAGGGCTACACTTAAGGACTTCAAATATCATATGTGGCCTCAAGGCCGCAGATTCCCTATTCCTGTTAGCCAATCTCGCTCTGATATTTCTGGCCCCTTCTATCTATTGTCTGGTGATACCCAAGTTTTTGACCTAATTCATCCCTCTGTTTCTAGAATCTCGCCGTCAGAACTCTTAGCAATAGCATCACACTGACCAGCCTACCAAGCCAGCAGGAGTGTCCAATTCAGCCCTTAACCCTAATCCCAGGTGGGACCAAAGAGAGAAATAAATCAATCAACAAGCATTTAATAAGTCACTACAATGTGCCAGGCAGTGTGCTAACAGTTAGGGATACAAAGCCAGAAATAAAACAGTCCCAGGCCTCAAGGAATTATCAGGGGAACAGTATCTGAAGTAGCTCTAACAGAATAATCATAACAGTGGATAACTGTTTAGATAGTTTTAAGCATTGATCTCCCAGAAAAGAATAACAATAATACTACTGTGTGTTTAAGTTCATTCTGTTCAAATACACATCTGTGCATGTTCTGTGTATAGCATTTCTTTTGTATGTAGGAAAGAAGTACCTGACCCATATAAATGAAGGAAATAAAGGGGGAAAAACCATAGCTGTTACATATGTAGTGCTTTAAGACCTACAAAGTACTTTAAATGTAATGTTTTTGAGACTCTGGACAATCTTGTGACATAAATACCAAAGTCATTATTATCTCCATTTTATAGATCAAGAAACAGAGGCTCAGAGTGGTTGAGTGACCTGACCATGATCATACACAGTTAATAGGTGTTAGAGGTGGAATTTGTACCCACATCTCTGCTGAACTCCAAGTCTAATGCTTCTTTCACTACAATGCCCCTTGCAGAGTTACAGCTCTATTTTCCACCAAAAGTCAGAAGGCAGGAATCATAAAAAAAAAAAAAACTGATGGTCAAGACAGATCGTGGGCCTAAAGCCAGGCTAGCACACTCAGGAGCTAGGCCTCAGAGAATGTTAGGTTCATTTTGGACCACTTTGATCCACTCCGACAGACACAACAAATGCAGACAAAGCAACCATTTCTAACAAGACTGGGGACTTGGAACATTTGGGATTAATAATAAATGGTAAAAGCATAGCCCATGATTTTGCACTCACAATATATTGCTTTGAGTCTTTTTTTCTGTGGTTCCTCACCTGCCTCTATTCTCAGCAATATAATTCAAGTCTGCTTCAGAATTCTTATTCTTGGAAGGCTTATATGCGAACACACACACATATACAAACACACAAACAGGCTTGTTGGCCATAATATCATCATTCTTTCTGTCTAAATCAAAATGGTATGGAAAATGCATCACAAGAAATGTTGAACCTTTAGAGGCTATATTTTTAATATGTACTTAGCACATGTTTTCAATTGGGCTGGAATGGATTAGAACTTGTTGGAGACCCAGCTTGGCAAGAGCAAAGGGTTGGACTGGTGACCATCCCTTCAGCTTTTACCATATGACACAAACCAGTCTTCCAAATGGTCCCTTCAACAGTCAAGCTAGATTAATGCAGTTGGCTTTGCTGCATCCATTTGGCTCAACCCAGAGCTGCTTCACAAAAAAAAGGAAAGTATTTATTAAATGCCCTGCAGGATAAACCAGTGGAACAGAACTGTCTCCTGAACACTAAAAATAAAGAGTGGGACTCAAGTGGTCCTCTTGCTATACTATAGATCTCAAAGGTGCCTGCCTACCTATCACCTTTAAGATCTCTCTCTCTCTCTCTCTCTCTCTC